>NC_090448.1:517644139-517947169 GCF_031143425.1 Pleurodeles waltl
GCTATCAGTTCTCAAACCGGTAATGCCTCAAACTGTGCTGGTCTCGGTCTCCGTGACGTCACACTAACATGTACTGCGGCTGACAAAGTCTTGCTGCTCGCCATTCTAAACTTTGAACTCTCAACTAATGCAAAATATTGCAAGCATTCATCAAAACTAAAACCCAAAACAAAACTGCTGGTTTACTACAGGAAGGGTAACACAATCGCTTCAGGAACCTTACGGATTTTCACTTATGGCACTTTCACTCTTGCAGCAATTCCTCTTTCTCAGTTCCCCAGATTCGCAAGCAAAATTCGACCCCCAAATTTTACTCTCAGCTGATCAATGGGCCTGTCTTGGTGCACATAGTACTTTCCAAATCGCAGTCAAAATTTCCCTTATGCACTTTTGACTCATGCACCAACTTGTTGACCACGCCCGATCAATCTACTAAACCAAACAGATTACAACATATAACCAAGTGTCTCCTACATTTGTCAATATACTCTGGAGTCTTAGACCACGCAGTGTCCGTATATCAACAACCATGTGGACAATTTTTGAGCACAAAGCGCCACACACGTGAAGTTCGACGACTTCCCTACTCTCATACTGTGGAGTACGCATACTCCTACTAAAACGTCATCTGGAGTACGCAGACTCCCTAACTCACTCGCATACATCACAATTCTCCTGCAATTTGCATAAGCTGTGCAAGCGCAACCTATCTCTTTTCACACATTTACTAGAACACCAAGAACATACCCAACACAAATAGCAGGATCCAGGATCTGGGAAAGTCATTTATGGGTTTAAGGGAACATCATTCTTGCTACAATTGCCATTTCAGAAAACAAAATCCAAATCTCAACAATAATGAATAACTAACCTAACTTGAGTGGTGACCAATGGTTATGGTAGTAGTTTAATTCTCCAAGGAAACTAACCATCAAGCTGCTACCAAAAACTGCTTGCGCATCGGTTCTTAATAAGTAAATTTACAAGGTGACGCATATAGGTCGATGAACCTTTTGAGTTGCATGCGTATCCTAGCTATGACGTGACCAATGTACACAGTAATCAATGCACAAATTCAATATCATTAGACGAACCATTAATCAATTAATCAGGAAAAACAAAATTGACCATCAGACCATGACTTTTCAGCCATGAATAACCATGCCTCAATATACATTTTAGTGGTTTTATTGCCCTTTTTGTTACAATATTAAGTCATGAGATTAATTTCAAAACTCACTCAAGTTAATAAAACCAGCAATTAATTAGTCAGAAGGTGTCATGAACATAATCTAATCAAAGCTTGCATCAGGGTACATTCTAGAGCATTAGCACAAATAAATAAGATCAATCCCAATAACCCAATTAGTGTTATGAATCCCTCGCCACTTTCTTCCATCGCAAGATCAGCGACCTCCACGACAGCTTCGGACACCAGACCCAACCTAACACCACCGAACCCACATCCCCGACCATCACCCTCAACAACTGGACCCACATCAGCACGGAAGAAACCAAATCCATCATGAACTCTATCCACTCCGGCGCCCCTTCGGACCCCTGCCCGCACTTCATCTTTAACAAAGCCGAGAACATCATCGCCCCGCACCTCCAGACCGTCATCAACTCTTCTTTTTCTTCTGCTACCTTCCCCGAATGCTGGAAACACGCCGAAGTCAACGCCCTACTAAAGAAACCTACGGCTGACCCGAGCGACCTGAAAAACTTCCGCCCCATCTCCCTTCTGCCTTTCCCAGCCAAAGTAATAGAGAAGACCGTCAACAAACAGCTGACCACCTTCCTGGAAGACAACAACCTGCTCGACCCCTCACAGACCGGATTCCGAACCAACCACAGCACAGAAACCGCCCTCATCTCAGTCACAGACGACATCAGAACCCTGATGGACAACGGTGAAACAGTCGCCCTCATTCTTCTCGACCTCTCGGCTGCCTTTGACACCGTCTGTCACCGCACCCTAATCACCCGCCTCCGCTCCACCGGGATCCAAGACCAGGCCCTGGACTGGATCGCCTCCTTCCTCGTAAACCGCTCCCAAAGAGTCTACCTCCCTCCGTTTCGCTCAGAACCCACTGAGATCATCTGCGGCGTACCTCAAGGCTCATCACTCAGCCCGACACTCTTCAATGTCTACATGAGCCCCCTCGCTAACATCGTACACAAGCACGACATCATCATCACCTCCTACGCCGACGACACCCAACTTATACTCTCCCTCACCAAGGACCCCGCCAGCGCCAAGACCAACCTACAAGAGGGTATGAAGGACGTCGCAGATTGGATGAGGCTCAGCCGCCTAAAGCTGAACTCTGAAAAAACTGAAGTCCTCATCCTCTGCAACACCCCGTCCGCCTGGGACGACTCCTGGTGGCCCACGGCCCTCGGCACCGCACCGACCCCCGCAGACCACGCCCGCAACCTCGGCTTCATCTTGGACCCCCTTCTCACCATGACCAAGCAAGTCAACGCCGTGTCCTCCGCCTGCTTCCTCACCCTCCGCATGCTCCGCAAGATCTTCCGCTGGATCCCCGCCGACACCAGAAAAACCGTGACCCACGCCCTCGTCACGAGCCGCCTGGACTACGGCAACACCCTCTACGCTGGGACCACCGCCAAACTCCAAAATCGCCTGCAACGCATTCAAAACGCCTCAGCCCGCCTCATCCTCGACGTACCCCGCAACAGCCACATCTCCGCACACCTGAGACACCTGCATTGGCTCCCAGTCAGCAAAAGGATCACCTTCCGACTTCTCACCCACGCACACAAAGCCCTCCACGACAAGGGACCGGAATACCTCAACAGACGGCTCAACTTCTACGTCCCCACCCGCCCCCTCCGCTCCTCTGGCCTCGCACTCGCCGCCGTCCCTCGCATCCGACGCTCCACGGCGGGTGGGAGATCTTTCTCCTTCCTGGCGGCCAAGACCTGGAACTCCCTCCCCACCAGCCTCAGGACCACCCAGGACCACTCCGCTTTCCGGAGACTCCTAAAGACCTGGCTGTTCGAGCAGCGATAACCACCCCCTTTGTCCCTAGCGCCTTGAGACCCGCACGGGTGAGTAGCGCGCTTTATAAATGCTAATGATTTGATTTGATAAATTCGGCATAGTTGTCCGTCAATCATTTGTCTTGTAATCTTGTCAAACTGTCATGTAAGAGAAGCCTTATCTAACCCAGATTAGCATTAGCATGTGGGGCGTCATGCAAAAACAATTTTGGAAAACATGAATTTAGAGAAAATCATCTAAACTAAGAATACTATATAGACAGCGCAGTTGGTACCTAGAAAGAAAAGGCATAAAATACAATACAGTCACATTGTCATATCTACCTATCCACGGTATGGATCAGCAACAGAATCAGTCTTCGTCCTCAGGTCATCAGTCGATCAGCACCGCATCAGGCTCTCAGTCAGAGAGTTTGAGCCCAATGACAGAATCTCGAGTCACCTCTGCGGTCACGCAATTTCAATACAAGGTCTGCTCTTGCAATCCTTTCCCCTAACATCTGAACTCTTTTCCCTCTGTCACGTTGTTATATCAAAGTCACGTAGACTATCTTCCAATTTCTAATTGGTCAATTAATCGTACGTGTTTACCCTAACCAATAATGTCCATGTACAAAATCTATGAATTCAAATATTTCACAGTTCACATGTTGTTGATTGGTCCACTTTACGATGTCCTCATCATCCGGTTCGTCAGGTATCAAAAATGTTGCATCTTCTTCTCCAGTCAGTGTCTTCATTGTTCGAGTCCTGGGAAAGTACACCCAGTGCGCTTTACACACCAATCGTTAGAATTCTAGTTCCATCATCTCCTGATCGGTTCATGTGGACGCTTCAGCTAAGCAAATTTTATTAAATAATAAGCAGTTCACGGTTAGTTTATCTTGTCAGCACTTTTCATTAAACGCTAGGAATACAGCTTCTGCATAAGGCCTGGTAAGTCTAGGCCAAGATATACGCTAAGTTAAGGCCTACAATTAATAAAACACAGGTTATATCTTTCAATATGTCACATTACTACATTATTTTAATACATTTTCAATATTTGTGAACAAGTTAATCACTCTCTTAATACTTTTCGTGAATACTAGTGGCCATTCTCCGAGGTCACAATTTCAAATGTGCACATTATTTTCTACATTATTCATTTTCTACTATATTCATTATTCAGAATAAATAAACGTTCATTAATCATTTCTAATTAAGACATTTGCTTTAACAGTAATGCAATTCCAAGAAGCCCTATTCACAGTAAGGACAATTAAGATTTAGCTGGCTTCCAGGCTTTTCTGCTGTAGGATATGGCAAACACATAGATGCAACAATGACATTAAATTAGGCTTTAAACTTAGTATTAAACTGTTTCTGAAAACAAGGACCCATTTGCATTAGTTCTGAAACTAAACAAAATAATATCTGGAATAATGAATTATATTTTTTCCTCTAGGTGGTGTAAATAAGCTTTGATAAATCAATCTGGCAAGAGCCAATCAAACCTAGAAAAGGAGCCGGTCCCGCTACCTCAAGTAGCACAATTGAAGGGAGATGGTGCACATCATGGAGTTTCCTAGCAGTGAAGAATAAGCTATACCTTGGACCAGAGCATGAGGTGAGAGGACAAAGATCTACTAGGAACAACCAGGTGTATTATATGATGTGTGTGCCACTCAAACATGCAAAGTGGCATAGCTATTGGCATTTGTTAGCCCAGACAGTCATACTGTGAGGATGCTTTGCTTCATAATCCCTGCAGTACTGTGCAAAGATTAAAACTGCTGTTTTAAAGTTAGTCATACATGATTATTCTGCATAGTGAGATCATAAAATGAGGAGTAGTATGGTGAATAAATCAGTACATTTTATATGATTGGTCAGACACATAGTGAACCTGTTAAGGTGGACATCAATGCCATCCCTTCATTCACGGTTTTTGGGTAGATCCCACGGCCTACTTAATGGAAGCCGCTGGGCTGCCGCGCCACCAGCCTGCCAAAGGTAACATGTTTGCACTTGTCTGTGCCTGGACCACTCCCAGCGCCAGGAACCCTGCCCGTCCGGACACCTACAGGTACTCCCGTGCAGACCTCCGAGCCCTGAACCTTGGTGCCACAACAATTGCTGTCTTGCGTTACCATGTTTGACAATCACACCGTTGACCTGCCTCCACTGTCTCTTCACCTGCAGCGCAGGGCCTACAGCCCTCACAGAAACCTGCGCCACGCCCTCTCCACCGACTGATACCACCCCTGAAACACTCTGATGCCTCCTGATCAATGCCAGATCCCTCTGCAAACATGCCACTGAAGTCTGGGACACCATCTCCACCCTTGCCCCCGATGTGACCTTCATCAGAGAAACCTGGCTCAACCCCGCCTCCGCCCCGTCATCACCACCGCAACACCCAACAGTTACAAGATGATCCACCGGAACCATACCAGCACACTCAGAGGGGCCATCACTGTCATCAACAAAGAAACCATCTGCTGCACCACCACCAAAGACAACATCACACCGATCATGTAACACTTCAATGTCCAACCCCACACCGACAACAAAACAACCATCAAAGGGATCCTCGCCTACTGACCCCCAGGACCACGCACTGGCCTCGGCAACGCCATCACAGACTTCATCACCCCACTATCCATCGAGTCCGAGCACTACATCTTGCTCGGAGACCTCAACATCCATCTGGACGACCCCACAGACACTAACTCTGCCAACCTCCTAGAGTAAATGGACAACATTATCCTTACCCAACTGGTTACAGACCCCACACAGAAAGCGGGACACACACTGGATCCAATCTTCACGTCCAGCAGCAGAGTCAAATACAGCTATACCACAGAACTCTCCTGTACGGACCACCCTATCGTCCACTTCTCCATCGCAGGAGCACCATGTATCGCCCCCCCAACACCTTCTTCCGCAGATGGAGAAAAGTGACTCAATGGAAGGATACCTTCATCGCCTCCCAGCTGGACACAGCAGCTAACCTTGAACGAACAATAATGAACTTAAAAACCTGGATCCCCCCCAGGACTTGTCCCCTTCCCACCTCCAGTCAAACCAGCCAAAATACACAGATCCACCAAACACACCTAAACTCAGTAAATTGAAACACAGCTGCAAACCACTGGAGAGAAGATGGAACATCAGCAAAGACACTACAGACCGAGCCACCTTCAAGGCAGCCCTCAACGAATATCACCAACGACTGAAAGATGCAAAAAAGCATTGCCCTTTCAAACCGCATCGAGGCAAGTGCCAGTCACACCAAGGAACTCATCACCACTGTCAGAGAATTGTTCTGCCCCACAGCCACCACGAACACGATTGCGTCCTCACAGGAAGTATGCAGCCCATCACCAGATTAGAACAGCTCACCACACCGGACACCACAGCAATCATGAACTCCATCCATTCAGGAGCACTGACAGTCCCCTACCCCCACTGTCTCTTTAACCTAGGAAATGACGAGATCAGCCTCCAACTCACCACCATCCTCAACAGATCCATCTCCACTTTTCCAGATGCATGGGAATACAGAGATCTGACTCCTCCTCAAGAAACCCTCCGCCAACCCAAGCGAGCTATAGAATTACCTCCATCTCGCTGCTCTCTTTCTCTACCAAAGTCCTGGAGAACGCCATCAGCCAGCAGCTTACTGAACAGCTAGACGGAAACAACCTGCTAGGCACCTCCTAATCTGGTTTCCATGCCAAGCAGATCACCGAGACCACCCTGATCGCCACCACGGATGACATCCAAACCCTACTCGACAAGGGAGAAATGGCGACTCTGATCCTTTTTGACCTCTCGACAGCCTTCATCGCCGTATCCCACCACACCCTCATCAACAGACAGCCCCAGATCGGGATCAAGAGATACTGACACAGGTGGATTACATTATTCCTCGCAGGACGAACACAGAGAGCACACCTACCTCCCTTCACCTCAGAACCCACAAACACCATCGGCCACATCCCTCAAGGTTAATCCCTGAGCCCCACCCTCTTCAACACCTACATGATGCCTCTAGCTGACATCGCTAGAACCCATGATCTTAGCATCACATACAACACTGACTGTAACCAGTTATTCTCTCGCTCTCAGCAAACCCCTCTGCCACTAAGACTAACTACTAACTTCCATAACTGCATGAAGAATATTGCAGACAGGATGAAGGACAACTGCCTGAAACTCAACTCTGACAAGACTGAAGTGCTGATTTTTGGCAGCCACACCTCCCTCTGGAACAATACCTGGTGGCCTGCCAAACTCTAGCGCACTCCCACACGAACAGACCACGCCCACAACCTCCGCATCATTCTGGACAGCAAACCCACCATGAAAAGACAGATCAACACAGTTTCCTTCACCTGCTTCCATGCTCTTCGATTGCTCTGAAGAATCTTCAAATGGCTCCCCATCAGCAGGAGATAAACAGTCATACAAGCTCTAATCACCAGCCAGCTGGGCTATGGCAATGCACTGTTTGCAGGAACCACCACCGAACTCATGAGCAGGCTCCAGAAAATACACACCTCAGCCTCCAGACTGATCTTCAATGACTGATCCTCAACCTGCCCAGGTGGACCCACATCACCCAACATCTGAGAAACATGCACTGGCTCTCCGTCACGAAAAGATCCCAATTCAATTTACTGACACACACTTACAAAGCCCTCTGCGACCACGGACCAGCATACATGAACCACCGCCTGAATTTCCACCAACCATCCAGAAACCTCTAATCAGCCTCCCTCACACAGACAACGTGCATCTGCCCTAGCCTCAGCAGAGGTCACTCCTTGTCCCACCTCGCCGCCAAGTTATGGAACACCCTCTCCATCCACCTCTGAACATCACCCTTGCTGACCAACTTCAGGAAGAGACTCAAGACCTTGCTCTTATATTAAGCCCAGCAACACAGCGCCTGGATACCCTCAAAGGTGATAAGCCGTGCTTCACAAGTACTGATTGATTGATGAATACATTGTGAATTTCCTGTGTCATCAATTTCTTAATGCACAGTTGTTCCTTTGTTCCTTTGTTGCACTGTGGAGTAAAGTTGTATTGGAAATCGTTTGTGTCATTAGCATAGATAGTTTCTCTAAGTATAAGGCTTAAAGTGGGGCCAATGATGAAGCCAAGGGATTTTTACTATGGGAGATGAGCCATCAATTTTCAGCGAATCCAGTATTGTGGCATTTGTGGGTAGGTGGAAAGTAAAGGAATTTGATTTTGCGTGGTAAGTAAATATTCTGATATCTAACTCCCAAGACTTTTAAGGCAGGGAAATTGAGTAAAGATGCCTCCAGTTATGATTTTCAGGGTTATTTGTGTGTTAGTGGCATATTGACTGAAGTAGATGTCGGAACTCTCTGGCGTCTGATTCATGGCAGCTCAACAGAAGGTGAATTAAGCAAGTGTGGGATCAAACCCTGGATATGCCACAAAGCCCCTTTGAGATGAAGTTCCCCACCTTTAACATAATGCCTGTTACAGACATGCATTGGCAAAGCCAGTAGGTCTAACCTTAATAAGCGTGCATTGATTTGACAGCAAGTAAACTGTCTATTACCACCATGCTGTATGTTGTGAAGAGAGGAAGCAGAATGTGATTGACATTTCAGCAGACCAGTGGATTAGGGTGGCTGACTGAAAGCCCCTATATGTGTGAGGCTATATATTTATTTTTATTACGATTTGGTAAAACGTGAGACCACTAAAGCTGTTTAAAAATACAGCGTACAAGCATAGGAACTTACCTCTAAATCCCGGGTGATGGTCCAGAGTTCAATTCATCGTGCAGTGGTCGACTATCTCAAAATGTGTTTTTTGCTTTCTTCTTTGTAACCTTATTTTAATTTTAGGTCACCAGTAGTGCTAACAATGACATGTAATTAACTTGCGCAACGGCAAGCATGCTAAGGCGACAATAGTTGACAGATGAGTTACAGTTCTGCTAGTCAGAGTTACAGAATACGTTTCATGTGTGGTATATACATGATACATTGTATATTTCGTATAAGGTTTATCCTACAACTGGGCATGTGGGGAGACATCTCATTGACCACAACAAGGCACGACTACAGCCACAGTCCCATATCTCGATTAGTGCATGGACTCGCACATATCCCAAAGCATCTCACATAATTACAGTGCCACTATTCTCCCCCTCTTGCCACCCACTCACACAGTGCCCTCAACCTCCATTTTCAAAATGGCCAACTCTGTCTCAGATGACTTGGCCAACAAAGCCTGCTAGGGGCCTCCATATATTGTAAGGGGCGGCTGCATGTCAGAAGTAATTTGTGATAGCTGTCGGACTGGGTGTTACAGTACGCCATTCCTTTATTGCTGGGAGCGGTCTGCAGGCTCATCGTGGCCCTGTTCATCGCCAATGGCTACCAGAACCCTGAAAGGCACTGGTATGTCTCTATCATACCTCAGTAATGCTAATAACGAGATCAACTCTATATGTTCTCCAGTGATCTTCCTAAGTCCCGTTGTCGTAGCCTGCCAGAGCCTCCGCACCCCTAGGCAAAACCAAGACACGTGAGCAAACCCCGCCACCTCCTCTTTGCATGTAGGATATCTAGAATTGTCTCAAAGACCATATCTGAAGAGATGAGCTGGCACATACTACACCCTATTTAGGTATTTGAAACGCAACAACCTGTGCCTGTTGTTCATGGATATGGACCTCACCACTAAGCAGCAATAGGTCCGCAATCTGTCACTATTAGTGATATCTTGCTATTTCTTCCAGTCTAGTTGAACTTTTGAAATTCCCGGTCACCGTGCCTCCTGTGCAAGCCCATAAAGTTTCACCATTATACGTTGGGGGATAGTTGTCTGTATCCGGTGCCTCAATGCTGGCATCTCTGGGGGTTCTAGTATATTCCTCCAAAGAGGCACGCATAACTTGGGGTGCCCTCTAATAGTGAAATTGTGCCAAGATGATAGGCTTGTCACTCTGCTCCACGACCTGATCCCAGCTGCGCATGACCCGGTCCTGGAAGAAGTCTCCCATCGCCCGCAAGTCCAGTTCTTGCATAGTTTCTCCCGCCCCCTATTCCTAGCCTAATGGAAACCACATTCATCACTCCAACGGAATATGCAATGAGTAGAGCAATGGTCTGGCCTATTGTTCCAAGAGACACTGCCAAGCATAGACCATCGTATTCAAGGAATCAAAGACTTTATAACATGGCTTGGGTTTCACAAAAAGCCTCTGCGGAAGCGAGAGTTGGACAGTAGCATCCCGCTCCAGCCAAAGATATGGTAGGTGCCTTGGACTATGCAGCCAATAGTGGGCAAACATACACTGTGCAGCACTGTAATATGCTTCAAGATCTGGTGCATTCATCTCACCCCTACAGGGTAAATTCAGCATGGCCCAGCTCACGCGTGGCTGCCCCCCTGCTCAGGCCAGAACCATGAGAGTTTGCAGATTGTCGAATACCGTGTGGGGTAGTGTAATTGAAATATTCAAAAAGAGGAACAAGAAACGGGGTAATACCACCATTTTCATAATGGCTAAATAATGGTAGTCACCGCTGGACCAAGCTATCTAAAAATTTGTAACAACTCTACGATGATGAGCAAGCAGCAGTCTCCTTTGTCGGATGTGGTTCATGCCAGAGTGGCTAATTCAGAACTGAAACAAAGGTTGATCTCTAATATACAGTCCGCTAACAGTTCCTTGGTGGTCAGACAGTTTACTTGGTTAGCGACACATCTCAACCGAGCTTTACCTAGGTAAGGTGAATTAGAAACTGGTTGGAGAGCAGATCTGGATTCAGGTAGGGTATACTTATTTAAGAAATTGATGTTTCGTTAAATTTTTAATCAGTGAGAAACCTTTGATAGAGGGAAGCATAGATCGAACCGCACCAGCTGGAAATTTCCTGTTTAATGTTAGCAGATAGATGATCAAGGTTTGAGTTTCCAAATGATGGTAGATATGCCTTTGTTTTGGTCCGATAGCTAGGAAGGGGTAAGAGGTGTCTGTTGTTTTGAGGCACGGAGTTTGGTTCTGTGCCATGTCTAATTTGATATGTGTTTTAATGGAGGATATTCTGTCAGTAAATAAGTCAACAAATTGCAAACATTTGGAGAGAGATGGTAGATGTGGTATCTGAATATGAAACTGGGTTGACTTTGATATTTCGAAAGGAGGATCGAATAATTATTATTGCTGATAAACACATGTGATAAAATCATCTGAGTTAGAACACTGATTTCGTCAGAATTGGACATTTGAACTGTAACACAATGTTTTTAACAGTGGAGACAGGTCCAGGAGACGTCCCCATATTAGTATGTTAGATGCTCAGGGATAACAGTTCGGGTGGCTACCTACTGTTATTACTTCTGTCTTTCCCAGGTTTCACTTTTAGCTAATGGGTACCCCTTGACTCCCTTACCTCTCTTATGCATTGTTAGAAAGGAAAACCTGGTCTCTTGGATCGTCTCAGCAAAGGAAAATATGTGTGTTATTTGTGATCATGCCAAGGGAGCACTTAAGCTTGAGTACTGGCTTAATACAAACAATTAAAAAGATAAGAAATACAAAGCACAAATGTGACTGTCTCCAAAGAATATCAGCTTTGTTTTGGATAGAAAAAGAAATAGCAAGATCATTTGAGTGCGAAAGAGTTGGAGACAGAGTCCCCAGTTCCAGTGTCACAAGGTCTACTCGTAAGGAATGTGTGGTCAATGGTGTCGGTGTGCAGGGTAGCTAAAGATTTTAGACTTATAAAATGTTCCTCAATCAGAATGTGCATATTCACTGGATCGGGGGCAATGTTAAGCTTCAGTTTTGTGAGGCAACGTGTCCTCACATTAAGGCGCATCCCAAGGCATCAAAAATCAACAAACACAATTTATTATATAAATGGGCCCACTTAGTAGCCGAGATATAGATCATTGAAAAGTCAAAGGGTTTTATTACAAAATTCAAAAGCAAAGAGGTACAGAGTCAATGGCATGAAGGCTGCCAATGAAAGGGCAATACAGAACAATGCAGAATCAGAAATTATTCTTAGTCCCAAGTGAGCAAAAAAATCGTGAGAATAACTGACAGCATCCCTAGTAGTACAGGAAAGTCTTCTCTCACCCCCCAAAAAATCAAGGAGTTATTATACATTATTTTCATATATGAAATTAAAGAAAAACTGCAGAATCACTGTGGTGTGAGCAAATGAATCATTTAATTAGCAGATTTGAGCACATGAAAAATAAACATCAAATTGCCTTAACACCTAAGCACTAGCCCACTACATGAATTTTCATGCCATGCCATTGTCATCTGGAGATGCTTTAACAAAGTAGGTGAATTAACCATAGCATGTTATATGAACAGAGCACAGTGAACCAGTGGAAGGACCGTGAAACTAAAGTTTCATATTGTGACTGAGCTGGGGAAAGTTCACAGAGAACAGAAAAAACAGTACTGGTAGAAATAAACCAGTTATAGGAAGGGGGAGAAATCAGCCTTTAAATAGCCAGTGCAAAACATCAAAGTGAGACTTTTTCAAAAGGTACTACACTCACCTTTTTAAAATGGGATAGCACCAACTCCTGCATCAGAGATACACTACAAATGCTGCAGAGTAGATGGGCAGTTGCCAAGCCAAGTAGTTATATGAATTGGGAAGGGTTCAAGTGGGGATAAAGATGTAATGTGAGGCACACCTAGTTCAGCCTGCAAGAGTCTAAGAGGAGCGAAAGAAATCATGATGACAGAGTTTAATTAATAACCATACAGATATGGCTCTCTTCAGTCAATAGTTCGTCTAACATCCATGGATTTTGAGTGAAGAAAGAGGCTAGAACATCACATAATTCTTGAGAGGAGATTAGGTTGATACACTCTGCAGGAGGTTTGTTAATGCTCTGTATGATACAAAGCTATCCTTGTTTTGGGGTTGTGGGGGTTACTCCCCTCGAATATTATAAGCTGTTTGTAACTCAGTTTATATTTCTCAAGCACCAATTCATAAACTTGATGACTTAACTACATGTCCAAGCTAATTTAGAACTGTACTTTGGATTTTAAAATCGGTCATAGGCAGGGTGAACCATGCAGCTGGTTCAGCCCTTAGTCTAGGGTAAGCTTATCAAGGGTAGAAGTGATCCATTTCACATATGTTTTATAATTGGACTCTACCTTCTAGAGGATAGAATCACTCAGGTCGCTCTTAGACTAGACTTTATCCTGCACAGGCAATTACTAGCAACTGTGGTAAATTTGATTTAAATTCTACTAAGGAGCTAGATTGTTTGACATGAACTGAGTAAAAGGAATCATCTGGGGCTGTATCAATCACACACTAACACATACGGTTGTTGACTACCTTACTGAGTCATTACATTTGTTAAAACATTCAGTATGCTGAAAAAAATGAAAGCAAATCTATAACTTTTTAACATTGTAAAGGCTATGGATTTGTTTTAATTAACATTTTCTCATTATTTATTCATTTCTTATATCAAACCTAAGTCGCAGGATTACCCTTCAATTCCCAATAATAAGAGAATGTTAGTTACATTCTTACTGCTCAGATTTATGTAAACCTCTGTCTGAGTTTAGACAGTGGCGGCCTACATATAAGCTTTTATCATGTAAATGTTGGTTATATGGTGAATATAATGAAGATTTACCTTTTTATTGTATGTCTTTTCCCTAGTCTTTTGCCCAGGTGCCACAGACTCCTAAGACCAAAGTTCTGGGATTCAGGAATCTGCTCTGTAAACATTTTTAATTGTATAAATCCCCGACTGAGTGCAAGACCAGTAAATTACTCGCTCACATGTTGAAAAAGGAAATTACAGTATTTTGTGACCCACAAAAGTGATGTCCATTCAGTTGATTGTTGTAGCCTGCCTTTAATTGAATGGTGTTACTTAAGAAGCTTTACCTTACTTGTTACTCTTTGAATTGTTTACACTTATAATCATCCCTTATCTTGAAAAGATATGCTTTTCTTACATTTTTTTATTGGGTTTTAGTCTCGTAACCTATACAGACAACTGTTGTGGTATATAAAATTGTGTACCATTTATCACTATAACAGTAGCATGGTACACATTTCTTATGTACTATTACATTCAATTAGTAACTTGTCATTGTTCAGTTTTTACAGAGCAGTGCAATCGGGTTAACGCCACAAGCATTTCTGATTGCCCTCGAACTACCTGCCTCCCTATCCTAACTTGGTGCTGCTTTTTGTGTGGAAAAAGTGCCACAGTAGGGGATTGTCTGTGGTCGGGTAAGGAGGCTGAGATGGCTGATGAAAGATGGGGCTACATATGGTTAATTATTTATCCTGATGTGGCAACCGAGGGGGAATATACGATGGGTAGTAGTCTTTTACTCCAGGGTGTATTGTCTGATGAGGGGTTTAGGTGTGTATTGGTGATGGCTCAGTATGAGGTGTGTTATTGTTCCCTATGGTGTGTTCTGTGGTTTGTGACTTAAACGATTCAGGTAAAGTATCCCACTGTAGAGGTATGTGCGTTTTGCGGAGACCGCGGTATTCTTCTCTGCACAGTGCTGAGCTTTCAGCCAGTCCCCAACTTTCCACTTCTTTGCGCCAGCCATCAACCGTGGGGACCTTAGGTGATTTCCATCGCCTCATTATTTGTCGCTTGGCTAGAAGTAAAGTCAGGGCTACAAAGCAGGAGAGGGTCGTGGAGGATTTAGGGCGAGGGTAAAGGCCTAATATGCAATGTTCCAGGGGGTTCCAGTGTGGGGCTTCTGCTAAGTCAGTTAAGGCAGTGCAAACACTTGTGCAGTAGACTCGTAAGGAAGGGCAGGACCAGAGCATGTGTATGATGTCTGCTGGACCGGTATGGCACCTGGGGCAAATCTGGGATGTTCCAGGGAATACATGCAGCATGTAGTATGCCCTATGTAAAAGGATGAATTGTAAAAACTTTAAGCAGGAGTTGCGTGATATTTTGCTAGGGTATTCTAGCATGAACTGCCACTTTTTGTCGTTCAGAGCCCGAGCTAAGGCTTCCTCCCATTTAGTCCTTCGGTTCATCAGTCTTATATATGAATGCTCACATGCACCTCTATATATCCAATTCACCATTTGTATGCACGTTTCCATCTAATATATTGATGGGACTAATGAGTGCATCTGTGGTTCGGTTGCCCTAGTACTTCGAACATATTGGGATATTCCTGCATGTAGGAGAAAAAGGGAAACTGGTAGTCCATATGTTTGATAAATTGTTGGTGGGACAGTAAGGCGCCATCTTTAAATAAGTCTCAAACCGTATGTTTGCCTGTCATGTCCCATGGTTGGATGTGTTTCATTGTGATCTGGCCTTGGGGTATGGGTATGCCAATTAGTGGTATATGAGGTGCATAGGGTAGTGGATTTTTCTTGTACTTTAGGGCCACTTTCCAATATATTAAGGTGTTTAAAAGCATAGGTAGCTTGGGGATCGCTGTGCGCCCTGTAATAATAGTTTTTGCAGTTTGTCTTGCTTTAAGTTCTGTTGTGTGAAGTTTATTTCTGTCAGGTGGAAGCCAGATAACCACTATGCTAACCACTGCAACTGGCTGTCATAACAATATGCTCTGAATTCGGAGGCACCCACTCTGCCTTTGGGGGTGGGGAGTTGTAATTTGGCAAGGCTTACCCTGGGTCTTCCAGTGCCCCAACTCAGGTCCATTAGTAGCGTGTTGAGGTGTCGGTAATACTCTACAGGGATTACTACTGGCTGGTTAACGAAGTAGTACAGTAAGCGAGGCAGCATTACCATTTTTGACAGTGCTATATGTCCGGCCACTCACAGGGGGAGAGTAATCCAAAAACGGACCTGTGAGCATAGAGAAGCGATTGTCCTATTTAAGTTGCCTACTAATAAGTCTGTTGTAATTCTATAGATTTGGATTCCCAGGTAACAGAAAGTATGTGGGGCCATTAGGATGCGTCCCATCCCCATTTCTGTGCCATGTCCATCGTTAGGTCACGGAGATATATTATTAGATTCTCTGCATATAAGGAAATAGTGTAGTAGGTACGTTCCTGTGGTATACCCCAGGTTTCTGCTTCCTGTCGTTCTGTGCAGGCTAATGTTCCATGGCCAATATGAATAGGAGTGGTAACAGCGGACAACCCTGTCTAGTGCCCCTGAAAACTGTGTTTTCTGAGGAGATATAGGAGCCTGTTCGGGTATGATCAGTCGGATTGGCATATAGTAATTTCACCCAATTAATATAGGGCTAGGGAATGCCAAATTTCTGTACTATTACAAACCTTTAATCCCAATGTAACATATGGAAGCTTGCCGGAGGTCAAGTGAAAGATATCCAGCATGTGGGTATGTGTTTTTGGCAACCTCCATTACCTCGTAGTCGTCTAATGTTTAATGAGGTGTTACATCAGGGTATAAAACCGTTTTGGTCTGTATGTATCAGATTTGGTAGCAGGGGGGAGTAGTCTAGTGGCCAAAACATTGCTCAGTATCTTGTATTCCATGGTGAGTATGGATGAAGGTCTGTAAGATGACATGCCTGGATCCCTGCCGGGTTTAGGCCAGGAGGTTACCAGGGCTTGAGAAGTAGTTGGTGGGAGAGCCCTGTATTTGCATAATGTATTGTATAGTTTTTCTAAATGTGGGATTATACAGGTGGCATATATATGCAAAATTTGTCTAGTAGTCAATCTAGGTCTGGTGTTTTATTTCGTGGGAGGTCACTTATTGCACATCGGATTTCTTCCTGTGTTAGGGGTGCAATTAGTATGTCTCTCTGTGTTCTAGAGATTTTTGGTAGTTTCATAGTGCTGAAGAGGTTTTGTGTATGGAGGCCTGTGTATCAGTAGTAGTCCTCTTGGTGTACATATCAATAGTATAAGTGTTTTAGACAGCTGTGGGCGATTAAGGCGAGCCAATAAGGCACCTGCTTTATCTTCAACAGTATGTATTTTATTTGTGTAGGCACGGTAATCTATTATCCGGAGGTGTTCTATGTGCTCTTCATAGAGGGTGCAGCCAGTCTTGTAAGTCTTTGGTTTTAGCGTCATTACAGGCTGCCTCCTGCTCTAGTGCTTTCAAAGAGTTTTCAGTTTTTGGTACTTCTCGTAGTAGCGTTTGGCATGCACCATTAGCCATAGCAATCGATGTTTCCCGTAGAACTATTTTAAAGACTTCACATCCAGCTGATGGTGATGAAGCTGTGCCGTCATTTTCTAGGAAGTAATCGGTTATCGTCTTGGCTAGATTATCCTTAAGAACTGTGTCTTTTAGTAAACTGGGTTGGAGTTGCCAAGTAGGGACTGGAGAGGGAGCGTGCCCCCATGTAATATGTAGCTCTAATGGGTTGTGATCTGACAGGATTGTTACCAATGACTATCCCCTCATCCCCACGTTTCGTTCCTACCAGGCATCCAGCAGGGACCATCCCTCTGCCCATTCTTTTAGTGCCCTGGGCTGTTGAGTAGGAAGGGCGGTGGGTAAAAGAGGGTGAGAGCGGTCAAGGCAAGTCTCAAGAACCACATTGTAGTCACCACCTATTAACCATGGCGTTTAGAGCCATGCTGCTAACGCTGAGGAGAATTGTGATAAGAAATGGTCCTGGTCTGTATTTGGGGGCATAGATACTGCCCAGTATTAATGGCTTTCCGTCCAGGTTTCCCTGAACAAGTGTTTATGTGTGTGTGTGTGTGTATGTGTGTATATATATATATATATATATATATATATATATGTGTGTGTGTGTGTGTGTATATACCTCTCACTTTCATTGTTATGAAATAATACATTATTTATAAAAAAAGCAATAAGTCGTGCTGGATTTGTGCTATCTCCTGGGATTGCTCGAAGAACAAATTACAGAGTGAAGCAGGCTCCCTGGGTAAAGGCGATATATATAATCATATAACTGGCCCCGCCGTTTGCGGTGGAGTTTTAGCATTTCTGTGGAGGCTAGATGTGTCTCTTGCAGATATGACACTTGGATTTTATGCAGGTTTAGTAGGGGATGTATTCTATGCCATTTTTGTGCAGAATTATTTTGTATGTGTTAGGAATTGCTGGCATTGTTGTGATAATGGTGATGTATTATTGAAGGATTCAGCCTTGTGCATCCTGGGTTAATCAGTACGACATATCCCCTCTGTAACAACATACTGAACCAGCTGTTTCCTTTTACATAACAAATAAACCTTTAATACACAGTCCGGCGAGGAACATTCGTTCGACCACAGTAGCAAACTGAATAACACAACTTGTGTTATGTAGCAGTTGCCCTGGACGGTGGGCTAACATTGTCGTGAAGAAGTGTATGTCTGTTTAGTGAACTACTCAGTTATTTAATGTTACCGTGAGCAGGTGGACCCAACGGGCAGCCATGGAGCCCATGCCATAGTATAGAATTTACAGAAGTCCCGGCTCGTGTATTGTGCCAGACTTGTAGAGCACTCGTGGGTCGGCCCTTGGTCTTGAGCAAAGATATCAAGTCAAGTAGCAGGGATAACTATAAAGGATACAATGTGTCCAAGAAAAAAATCACTGGTACCTATAAGATGATACTTTGTCTGCAGTGTTTATAGGAGGGAACAGCAAGCTGAATAATGAGGGTTTCACTGTTATAGGAATAGTGTTCTTTTAGGATAATGGCAGAAAATGTCCAGCCCAAACCATTCAGTAAGCCAAGATTGTGGGATGCACAAAATATCAAGGTAGAACTCTTCAAGAAGTGTGTGTACACAACTATAGTTTATCGAGAAGCAGGCATATATGTACCCTAGTTGGATAGTATCTGAATAGGTCACAGAGGCAGTAACTTAGTGAAGATTAGTTAAGAGAGGCATCTATCGTGAAGGTAAAGAGTGCTGGTTGATAGTAGCTGAATGAGCTTAGAGGCACAGGGGTCATTTCGAAAGTGTTGCTGATGTAGATGTGAGTTAACATGTCTGAACTTTCTGAGTCTGGCACACAGATAGGCCCAAATAGACTTGCCTTTGGCAAGCCTGTCAAGAGAGGTTTTAAGGTTGGATCTAATTTCTCCTTTCTTCCCTGCAGCAGGACTGGATATCCATTTTGGGTGGGTCATTTGTGTTGCGACAGATAGTGTTCTGAAAGTCATTTGTACAGTATGATCTTTCTGTCTACACCTGCTGCTTTATATTCTTTCTAAATGTATTTGAAAAGTTGCCTAAACAGATTTAAGTTTTAATCCTAAGTGGCATTTGCAACCTGTGTGTTATAATGAATTGTATACAATCTTAGTGTAATACTATTAGTAAAATGGTAACATGGAGAGCATTATCAAAAACAAGAATTTGCATATTCAAGTAACCAAATAACTGATATGAAAAATTACACAGTCTAGATATATTTGAATTAGAGATGCTCCTTAATTTTCACCTACAGTAAATATGATCTTAATCATCAAAAGTAAACAGCAAGCATATGGAACTAGGCAAGCATGTATCGAGGTTGTAGCAATAATGCTGTGAGAGGAAATATTTCTGGTACTGACTTATTATTGTTTTTTCCAGGATTCTGTGGAGCATCTATGTCTGGTCTGTGAGTCGTCCCCCAAAAAGCCACCATAGGATAGGAACAGAGTCAATACTGTGTCTTGGATATTTGACACAGAATTATTCTGAATTGCTCCGACTTTGTTCCTTTCAAAGACAATACTTCTCTGCCATTCCAGAAATGCCGGAGACTAAAGTTGATGCAGAGCTTCACTCACCTAATCCCGAAGTTCGAGGAATGACTGTTCTTAACAGGTCTGCATTTAAAAGGACAATTACTGTTCCAGCTCTTACAGTTAAAAAGGACATCATTCATAGATTAATGAAATCTCTAAAAAACAAAGTACTACACCGTCCAGGCCTGAAAAGAGTGGTAGACGATCTTAAAGATGAGGATAAGAAACTAGTATTATTGGATCCTTGCAAAATATCCTGTCAAGAATCTTTAGAAAAGGATGAACTTCTTCTTTTAGAAGAAATGGGTATTACCCCTCAAATTATAAAATATGATTTGGAGCTATCTTATGAAAATTTTAAGACTGAAGAAATTTTGCGAGCAGTATTACCAGAAGGACAAGATGTAACCTCAGGATTTAGCCGAATTGGGCATATTGCTCATATGAATCTTCGGGAACATCAGCTACCATATAAGAACTTAATTGGTTGGTATCAGTAATTACTTACAGTCTTTTTTTTTTTTTTTTATCTTTCATTAAAATGATTCATATGCTAAAAATGCAGTGGAACGTCTAATTAGGTTTTAAAGCCCATTATACCACATTTTTGCTTTAATATTTTCAGATTTTTCCCTTTTTAATATGAAAAATGAGAAGAAATTATTATAATCATGGAACCTCACATAGAGGAAACTGCACTTCCGTTTCAAGGCAGACAAAGAGTCCTATAATGCAATTTTTCTTCATGGTCCTTTTTTCTCTTTGTAAAGATACTGTGCACTTCCCTGTGCCACCAAGCACTTGCCTATGGTCAGTTTTGTGTCTTTTCCTGGAACTGTGGGGCATTTGTTTAGCTTTGTATGGCATTTTTAGGGTCTATCTTCATTCAAAGATGTTTTTTCTGTACTTAAAGTTACTTTTATCTCATCATCTAATTTACGTTGAAGTTAAACCTGTGCTCTGTTTTTTGTGAAAACTTTCTTCCATTTTCGCTGTTGAATAAATCTAAATCCCTAACAGTGCACTTCCTTCTTAAACTCCCAAGAACTACTGACACAAGTATGAAGTCAAAACGTTGTTGTTCATTTAAAGTAGGTTATGAACCCTCCCATTCTTTTGACAATTTGTGAGGTTGAGAGAGTCGTTGAGAATTGCTCCCGATAGTCAACGCACAAATGTGTTTGACCTGGTGGTCCTCTCTACCATGCAAGGTGTCAATCTCTACATGACCATGCTACTTGAATGAGCCTCATTGAACCATGTCCCAATGGAATAGTCCGCTGGACAACATATGTAAGTTAAGAAAACCTGCTTAGGCTGCTCACAATTTGAGTTCAACTTTTACTCACTTGGTCCTTATGAAAGTCGTTGACCTGTGCGGGCTATAAACTGATGAAACATGTCGACCTGAGGCATCAGATGTATAGGATTGATCATTTTACCTAATAACATAGTCTTTTTTTAAACTTTTTCACTGTCCCCCTATTATTTTTCGTTATATACTATTTCAGGACTGGAGATAATTTTAGATTTACCTTCACTCTATATCTGTCCTCCCAGAGACGATATACCTCCAGGAGGGAAGTTTCTTCGTCTGGAGAACGGAACACTCAGGTGGAACTAGACCTTATGATGATGCTAAACAAGAGATCACCATCCTCAGAAAACAAATGTACCACTTATGAGGTAGAATATATTGATGGGGGTCTTTATTTGAGTCCTCTGCAATTTTTCAGCAACCATTAATTTGTGAGGTTCTACAGTACTTCCTGAGTCGTAAAGTCCCTGTATTCTACATGGCTTCGTTGTGCTCAATTGGGGTCTCTAATCTCTCTCCAAATACACTGTTTGACAGCATGATATTTGCCCCATTGAATATTTATGCTAATTAAGTGAATGTGTTAGCAACATTCACAGTCATGTACTATCTAGGTATTTCTGCCCCTTAAACCTACCTTCCCCTCTTTGTGTTCCATGGCTATACATCTCGCACCACACTGGTTTCGGCCAGGCAGTCATTCCATTTCTTGTAATACCTTTGTTGGTCCATTTCCAGTGTCTGATAACTCTACTGACATCCTTATGACGTTACATTGTGGGTTGCAGCTTTCTTTGGTACCAGTCTATGTCTCTTCTGATCCCAGAATATCAGATTTATGTCAACAAGTTTGAAATGTTGATTACCAAATAATTTTGTCTAAAACTCCTTATGGGAATGCGTTAGAGCAATCCCACCTCCCATGCTTGGAAGATCTGTAATTCCCGTAGTTTCTCCAGTGTTTGGGGAATTGTGATAGTTCTTCTTTAGTGGCCCTATATGTGTGTTGCAAGACATGAGATTAACTTTGTATTAATGTTGCAGGTACTTTCATTTCATAAGAGTAAAATCCCCCCTAATTCATAATCTCAGATATTAGGTATTTTCCTAGTTTCACTAACCATAGCATATATATAATACAATTTTGCGTGTTTATCCATTTTCAGGATAATCATCCTTTTTTGAGAGGCACTGGTTCTGCTACAGATATATTGAAGTCTCTATGCCGAATATTCTATTCCCTTTTCATATCCCCAAATGGTTATCTGAATGTCCTTTCAAACAATATTTAGCAGGTGTAAATACTTCATCACAGACCTTTGGGTAAAGAAGCCTGCCATCAGGCATATAGTGTTTATCCAAATGGTGGTAGCATGAGATACACTGTCTTCCAAATTTCTCTGGTGTGATCGAAGATTGGATTGTGGTGAATAGTTTCAAGAGTACATTTTCAAACGTCATCCACGTTGGTGTCCCCTCCCCACCAAGGTGTACGCTGGCCGCTTCCACTAATCATTTTGGCCCACATGTCCCATTTTAGGTTGGACACTCATTCCTCCCAGAGTGTCATCTTTTTATAACAAATACAGTTTTATTTTACCTTTTGGAATTTGCCTATAAAGTTAGCAATGCGCTTCTTCACATTTTGTAAGTAGTCCTAGCTTAATTGAAAGGACAGACAACTAAACCGAGTGTCTCTGAAGTGGCGGTCATCTTGCCTATCCACAAGTGATATGGTCACATTTGAAAGTCCGTCTTAAATTGCACTAATAGTCTTGCAGTGTTGTCCGTAACCTAGTTTCATGTCTAGTTTAAAGGCTATCATCAAATACTTCATGGTCGCTATTTGTCTTGTTGCCAGTTCTTCCGACTTTCTCATTTCCAAGTTCTTTTTGGTCAAGGACATCATTTCAGTTTTGGCACAGTTAATCTATCATCTCAACAAGGATCCGAATTTAATGTTAAGTTTGAAGAGCTGTATATCTGGGGTATTCATTATAAGGAAAATGTCACTTACCCAGTGTACATCTGTTCGTGGCATTAGTCGCTGCAGATTCACATGCTTTGCATAGTCCGCCGTCTGGTGTTGGGTCGGAGTGTTACAAGTTGTTTTTCTTCGAAGAAGTCTTTTCGAGTCACGAGACCGAGGGACTCCTCCTCCTTTGTTTCCATTGCGCATGGGCGTCGACTCCATCTTAGATTGTTTTCCCCGCAGAGGGTGAGGTAGGAGTTGTGTATGTTAGTAATAGTGCCCATGCAATGGAATGAATAAGTATGTACAAAATAAAGGTTAAGGTAATATATTTACAAATGTACAAATGTTGGAGATTACTTCCAAACGGCTACAGGCTCCCGGGGAGGCGGGTCGGCGCATGTGAATCTGCAGCGACTAATGCCACGAACAGATGTACACTGGGTAAGTGACATTTTCCGTTCGGTGGCATGTGTAGCTGCAGATACACATGCTGTGCATAGACTAGTAAGCAGTTATCTCCCCAAAAGCGGTGGTTCAGCCTGTAGGAGTGGAAGTAGTTTGAAATAAAGTTCTTAGTACAGCTTGACCTACTGTGGCTTGTTGTGCAGATAGCACGTCTACACAGTAGTGCTTAGTAAATGTGTGAGGCGTAGACCATGTTGCTGCCTTACATATTTCGTTCATTGGAATATTTCCTAGGAAGGCCATGGTAGCGCCTTTCTTCCTGGTTGAGTGTGCCTTTGGTGTAATAGGCAGCTCTCTCTTTGCTTTAAGGTAGCAGGTTTGGATGCACTTAACTATCCATCTGGCTATACCTTGTTTTGATATTGGGTTTCCTGTATGAGGTTTTTGAAATGCAATAAATAGTTGTTTTGTTTTCCTAATTGGTTTTGTTCTGTCAATGTAGTACATTAGTGCTCTTTTGATGTCTAATGTATGTAGTGCCCTTTCAGCTATTGAGTCTGGCTGTGGAAAGAACACTGGTAGTTCTACTGTTTGATTTAAGTGGAACGGTGAGATAACTTTTGGTAAGAATTTTGGATTGGTTCTTAGAACTACCTTATTTTTGTGTATTTGAATAAATGGTTCCTGTATAGTAAACGCCTGAATTTCACTTACTCTTCTTAGAGATGTAATGGCAATGAGAAATGCAACTTTCCACGTTAGGTATTGTATTTCGCAAGAATGCATGGGTTCGAAAGGTGGACCCATGAGTCTTGTTAAGACAATGTTGAGGTTCCATGAAGGAACAGGAGGGGTTCTTGGTGGTATAATTCTCTTTAGGCCTTCCATAAATGCTTTAATGACAGGTATTCTAAACAGTGAAGTTGAATGAGTAATCTGCAGGTATGCAGATATTGCTGCGAGATGTATCTTTATGGAAGAGAAGGCCAGATTTGATTTCTGCAAATGTAGTAAGTATCCTACTACATCCGTTGGAGATGCATGTAATGGTTGAACTTGATTATTATGGCAGTAGCAAACAAATCTTTTCCATTTACTTGCATAGCAGTGTCTAGTGGATGGCCTTCTAGCTTGTTTTATGACCTCCATACATTCTTGTGTGAGGTTTAAGTGTCCAAATTCTAGGATTTCAGGAGCCAAATTGCTAGATTCAGCGATGCTGGGTTTGGATGCCTGATCTGTTGTCTGTGCTGTGTTAACAGATCTGGTCTGTTGGGTAGTTTGACATGAGGCACTACTGACAGGTCTAGTAGTGTTGTATACCAAGGTTGTCTTGCCCATGTAGGTGCTATTAGTATGAGTTTGAGTTTGTTTTGACTCAATCTGTTTACTAGATATGGAAGAAGAGGGAGAGGGGGAAAAGCGTACGCAAATATCCCTGACCAATTCATCCATAGAGCATTGCCTTGAGACTGCTGGTGTGGGTACCTGGATGCGAAGTTTTGGCATTTTGCATTCTCTTTTGTTGCAAATAGGTCTATTTGAGGTGTTCCCCAAATTTGGAAGTAAGAGTTTAGAATTTGGGGGTGAATCTCCCATTCGTGTACTTGTTGGTGATCCCGAGAGAGATTGTCTGCTAGCTGATTCTGGATCCCTGGAATAAACTGTGCTATTAGGCGAATGTGGTTGTGAATTGCCCACTGCCATATGCTTTGTGCTAGGAGACACAGCTGTGTCGAGTGTGTTCCCCCCTGTTTGTTTAGATAATACATTGTTGTCATGTTGTCTGTTTTGACAAGAATGTATTTGTGGATTATGATGGGTTGAAATGCTTTCAACGCTAGGAATACTGCTAACAATTCGAGGTGATTTATATGAAACCTTTTTTGATGTACGTCCCATTGTCCTTGGATGCTGTGTTGATTGAGGTGTGCTCCCCACCCTGTCATGGAAGCATCTGTAGTTATCACGTATTGTGGCACTGGGTCTTGGAAAGGCCGCCCTTTGTTTAAATTTATACTGTTCCACCATAGAAGCGAGATGTATGTTTGGCGGTCTATTAACACCAGATCTAGAAGGTGACCCTGTGCATGTGACCATTGTGATGCTAGGCACTGTTGTAAGGGCCTCATGTGCAATCTTGCGTTTGGGACAATGGCTATGCATGAGGACATCATGCCTAGGAGTTTTAACACCATCTTTGCATGTATTTTTTGTGTTGGATACATGGCTTGTATGACTTTGTAAATTTTTTTAACCCTTTGTGGACTTGGAGTGGCTATCCCTTTTGTTGTGTTGATTGTCGCTCCCAAGTATTGCTGTGTTTGGCACGGCAGAATGTGTGACTTTGTATAGTTGATGGAGAACCCTAGTTTGTAGAGGGTTTGTATGACATAATCTGTGTGGTGTGAACACCTTGTTAGGGAGTTGGTCTTGATTAGCCAATCGTCTAGGTAGACTACTGCTAGACATTTTGTAAAGACTCTCGGTGCGGTTGTTATACCGAACGGCAACACTTTGAATTGGTAATGTATTCCCTTGAATACGAACCTTAGGTATTTCCTGTGCGAGGGATGTATCGGTATGTGGAAATACTCGTCTTTTAGATCTAAGGTTGTCATGTAGTCTTGCTGTCTCAACAGTGGTAATACGTCCTGTAGCGTGACCATGTGAAAGTGTTCCGATTTGATGTAGGTGTTTAGTGTTCTGAGATCTAAGATTGGTCTCAGTGTTTTGTCTTTTTTTGGTATTAGAAAGTACAGTGAGTAAACTCCTGTGTTTCTTTGTGGACCTGGTACGAATTCTATTGCGTCTTTTTGTAGTAATGCTTGAACTTCCAGATCTAGCAGGTCTAAATGCTGTTTTGACATATTCTGTGTTTTTGGTGGGACGTTTGGAGGGAGTTGGAGAAATTCTATGCAATAACCATGCCGGATAATTGCTAAGACCCAAGTGTCTGTTGTTATCTCCTCCCAAAATTTGTAGAACTGGCTTAGTCTTCCCCCCACTGGTGTTGTGTGAAGGGGTTGAGTGACTTGTGAGTCACTGTTTGGTTGGCGGGGTTTTGGGACCCTGAAATTTTCCCCGGTTTCTAGGGAATTGTCCCCCTCTGTATTGGCCCCGAAAGCCTCCCCTTTGGTACTGTCCCTGGTAGGTAGACGGTGTTGTTTGTGAGGTACTAGCTTGTGTGGTTTGACCTCGAAACCCCCCTCTGAAGGTTGTTTTGCGAAACGTGCCAAAAGTGCCTCTGCCCTGCGGGGAATAGAGTGCGCCCATGGCCTTAGCTGTGTCAGTATCTTTTTTCAATTTTTCAATTGCCGTGTCAACTTCAGGTCCAAACAATTGTTGTTCATTGAACGGCATATTGAGCACTGCCTGTTCTATCTCAGGTTTGAAGCCGGATGTGCGCAACCATGCGTGCCTCCTTATGGTTACCGCGGTATTTATTGTTCTTGCAGCTGTATCCGCTGCATCCATAGAGGAACGTATTTGGTTGTTGGAGATATTTTGTCCCTCCTCAACCACTTGTTTTGCCCGTTTCTGGAATTCTTTGGGTAGATGCTCGATGAGATGCTGCATCTCGTCCCAATGGGCTCTGTCATATCGCGCTAGGAGCACCTGCGAGTTAGCGATGCGCCACTGGTTTGCAGCTTGTACTGCAACCCTTTTCCCATCTGCGTCGAACTTGCGGCTCTCCTTGTCTGGAGGTGGTGCGTCGCCTGATGTGTGCGAGTTGGCTCTTTTACGAGCTGCTCCTACGACAACTGAATCTGGTGGCAGTTGTGATGTGATAAAAGCAGGGTCCGTGGGCGGTGCTTTATATTTCTTCTCCACCCTTGGAGTTATTGCTCTGCTTTTGACAGGTTCTTTAAAGATCTGTTTAGCGTGCCTTAGCATTCCCGGGAGCATAGGAAGGCTTTGATAATTGCTATGGGTGGAGGAGAGGGTGTTGAAAAGGAAGTCATCCTCGACAGGCTCTGAGTGTAACGACACGTTATGGAACTCTGCTGCCCTAGCTACCACCTGTGCATACGCTGTACTGTCTTCAGGTGGTGAGGGCTTAGTAGGGTACGACTCAGGGCTATTGTCTGATACTGGGGCGTCCTAGAGATCCCACGCATCCTGGTCATCTTGGCTCATAGTGGTATGAGCTGGTGAATGTGACGGAGTCTGTGCCGGTGATGTATGAGTTACCGGTGGTGGAGAGGGTGGTGGAGTTACCTTCTTTACCACTTTTGCTTGTGGTGTCTTTTCTTGTGGTTGGAAATCGAGTTTCCTTTTCCTCCTGATTGGGGGAAGAGTGCTGATCTTCCCTGTACCACTTTGTATGAAGATCCGCTTTTGGGTGTGGTCTACATCTGTGGTTTGTAAATCTTCCTCAAACCTGTGTTTGCGCATTTGGGAGGACAGTGATTGTTCCTCTGAGTACGAACTGGCTGTCGGTTCGGTTGCTGGTCGTTTAGGCACCGAAACCGTGTCTTTTGTTGTATTCGGCTCCGACGAGATTTTCCTCTTTTTCGGTGTCGAACTTTCTCGGCGTCGACCATCTTCGGTGCCGCTGTCTCTGTGCCGAGCAGCCTCGGTGGTGCTGTCTCGGTGTCGACCCTTTTCTGCAGCACTTTCTCGGTCCCGGGATTGCTGCGTGCCTGTGTCT
The DNA here is from genome assembly GCF_031143425.1 of Pleurodeles waltl. NCBI lineage: Eukaryota > Metazoa > Chordata > Amphibia > Caudata > Salamandridae > Pleurodeles > Pleurodeles waltl. The sequence continues at coordinate 517,672,215 of NC_090448.1, forward strand.
CGACCCGAGTCGGACGACCTCGGCACCAGTTCGCCTTTTTTTGGTGCCGATGGACGGTCACCTACTTTATGGGTTGAGCCATGGCCTGTTGGCAGTGGCGTCCCCTGGGCTTTGTCTGTTTTCCTGTGTGGTGCTTGCTTCGACGTCTTACTCACGGTTTCTTCGACGTCGAATTCTTCTGAGTCCGATTCATGGATGGAGAAGGCTTCTTCTTCTTCTCCCTGTTCCTCGAACCCTCGTTGTCCTGTCGGCGTGGACGCCATCTGCAACCGTCTGGCTCTTCAGTCACGGAGCGTTTTTCTCGACCGAAACGCTCGACAGGCCTCACACGTTTCTTCCTTGTGCTCGGGTGACAGGCACAAGTTACAGACCAAATGTTGGTCTGTATAGGGATATTTACTGTGGCATTTAGGACAGAATCGGAACGGGGTCCGTTCCATCAGTGTCGATGTTGCACGCGGTCAGGCCGACCAGGCACCGACGGGGGATCAAAATTACCCCGAAGGGCTACCGGAGCTCTTCAGGATTCGGTGTCGATTCTAATCTAACCCGATACCGAACTAAACAATATCGACGTAGTTTTCCGAAGTTATGACTATCTTTCCGTCCCGAAACACGGAGCGAAAAGGAACACGTCCGAACCCGATGGCGGAAAAAAACCAATCTAAGATGGAGTGGACGCCCATGCGCAATGGAAACAAAGGAGGAGGAGTCCCTCGGTCTCGTGACTCGAAAAGACTTCTTCGAAGAAAAACAACTTGTAACACTCCGACCCAACACCAGACGGCGGACTATGCACAGCATGTGTATCTGCAGCTACACATGCCACCGAACACACAATATCAATGTAGACGAACAACTCATTGTATTAAATGCCAATCAGTATTCCTCTTGTCTCCGAGTCTTTAATTTGAAATGCCAACAGTTTCAGTTCTATTACAAAGAGAAGCAGGGATTGCCCATCCTGGTACCCCTATGGGCCTGAACGTCCGTGGCTATCCCTGACCACAGAAATCGTTTGCTGATCGTACAGATTCCTTACTCTCCCTATAAAAGTGTCTGCAAAACCAGATTCCTTTGAGGCCCGAATCCAGAATGGGGGTTTTAGTGGTCAAATATGTTTTCTGCAGCTAATGATACAAGGTCCGAAACACTACCTAGCTTGGAGTTATGTATGTCACTAAAACTTAGGGTACTGTATTTATCAGGAGAAGTTTGTGACTGTAAGGTATAGGGGCATTTAACATAAGACAGTTGTATATTACTAGCCATAGTTTGATGTTTGAATGGCGTCCAGGTAACAAAATTGGGGGAATCACATAAACCAAATCTGAGTCCCCGATGTCTCTGAAGTTTTAAAAAAAAATGCCTGGGTCTGGTCATTTTCAGAGGTTGCTGGCCAGCTTCTGGCATATTGCAGCCCTCTTCCATGGCAAATATTTGCATTTCACGTCCTGAAAATGTGACTTAACATTGCTAAAAGTTTTGCCCCTACTATATGTTATGCCATCCACATATGAGACATGGTGCAACGCCGAGGGCAGGACATTTGTTATGATTCTTTGATGCTATCAAAATGTCTAGATTCCTGTTGACAGTGTCAACAACAGCAAAATGCTTATTGAAAAAAAAACTCCTTCACAATCGGGTGGCATTAGATGTCTTCCCATGTTGGCTGTACAAATTATAGCTATCCCTAAACTCATGTTCTTGGGTATAATAAAAAAAAACGCATAGCTTCCCTTGATAACCAGTTTCTATTCATTGTAGTTTTCATTGTTGAGTGATGAACGTTCCACAATTAAAACTAACTGCACTATAAAGCTGAATTGTTGGCTCTTTGTAGCTCAGCCTGCTAAATAAAATTACTCTCCCAGCCTACGCAAAGTCTGGAACATGTTTATTAAGAAAAAGCATAGAAATTAGTAACCACAAAATAAACCTTTGTAGCTTTGTCCTCAAAAACGTATTGACTAGAAGGTCTGCAAATCTTGGTATAACACAGGAGTGCATTATGAATTTGGTTTCAAAACGTATTGCTGATACTATTCACAAGCCTTTTGTACAAATTACAGGTGCAAATCAGGACCCTAATTCCTCTCCCCCCTCCAGCACAGTCATGTTGTGAATATAATTATTTGTATGGGAAGACCTTGCCCAGTCTTTTCTTTTGAGCCCTTGCAGAATTCAAACATTTGTCTAGTTTTCAGGCTTCGTCCAAGAGTTCACATTTATTTACTCTCACAAATTGCATTAGTGCAATAGTCAACCCACTTGCAAACATAACGATGAAGAACGTAATCTTTGTTGACTGCTCACTCATTACCAAGAGAGGATCGTGCCTTTATGTCCATCAGTAGCGGTTCTACCTTAGATATATCTTGATACATTAACTCGTATTAGTCTGCCGCCATGGTGTTCCGTAGGAAGTCTAGGTTTCGCACACCGTTCTGCAGAACTGACCTGCTCCCTTTCAATATGCTGTTGAAAAGGGTTGTCTATAATAGACAGCCGGAGAGGTCTGCCTTGATTGGCAAGCTGTGGCTACCACTCCCTCAACTAGTACATACAATATGTATAGATTTACTTTGTTAAGCTTTAATGTGAAAGGAGAAGAATATATTTTACTAAAAGTAACCCTTTTTACTTAACTGTTTTTACAGGTCAAGTCATAATGGATAAGAACCCAGGTGTCACATCAGTAGTAAATAAGACCAACACGATAGATACCACGTACCGAAATTTTCAAATGGAAATTCTAGCCGGGGATAATAACATGATAACAAAGGTGTGTATGGTGGTTTCTGACTGATTTTCTAGGGGAAATATGAAGTAATATTCTGAATGCAGTAACCACAAACGTTTTCATATGTCCTCTTTTGTATCTCATTCACACTTTATGTCCCTATACAAAAAACATTTTGTCAGTTTCTTTTGCTTTTTTTGTTTTCATTGTTTTATTGTGTGTGTGGGGGGGATACTTCTTACTTTTTATTTTTTGCTAAAAATTGTGATACTTCTTTGAAAAGGGGGAATGCATTGCTCTTGTATTAACCTTAGTTTGCTGGTATTAACCCATTCTTCCTGAAGGATCCATACACAATGTGAATTCTCTATCTCTGTGGAATGCAGTAAGTTGATGAGTTGAGGGTCCATCTAGCAACGTTTTACTTGTCCTTTTCTCAGCCTGGGGACGTTAACCAAACATACAGAGGCTTCATTGCCACATCTAAGATTATAGGTGTCTACATCTATGCACTATATGCTTCTTTTCCCATAGGATAACCTTACCACATTAAAGTCAATGCAGGTGTTTTTGCCGTGTACTACAAACTGCTAACTTATAAAGTACTTACCCAATAACAAAGTGCTTGGTGTTAAAAAATACATATAAATATTTTATTTTTTCTAAATTACTGTGGATCCTCTTTTTGAGTGTGAGTTTATCATTTAATGACTGTGCTTATGCAACAAGTGTCTAACACTCCTCTTTGATTAGCCTACCCTACTACAGACCATGTGTTTTTTTTTTTTTTTTTTAAAGAAAGCCTTGTCCTCTTTTAAGGGGATACCTGGATTCTACACAGCATACTTCTTTTTGGTATACTATATAAAGCAGCGGTTCACAGCCTGTTGTCCGCGAACCCCCAGGTGTCTGTTACACATTCCCATGTGGTCTGCAGGCATCTCAAGGCAGTTGCCGGCAGGAAGGCATTTCTTCAGCTGGCGCCTCTCGATATTTGTTACTTCATCTGTGCAGCAGTTTTAAAAGCACTGCATAGTTCTTGTATATCAAGCAGTTTTCGGGCAAAAATAAAAGTGCCAAGATAACTCTCATGATTAATATACCTGCTGGAGAGAGATGGGAGGTTTATCAAGTGGCTGTTTTGACTCATCTAAGGTAGCGCGGATGGTTAGTTTGCCTGCTACAAAGAACGTGTATCATGCATATCAAAGAACAGTATTTTATGTGCATAGCAAGTAGGTTAATGCTTTTGTTTTTGATTCTTTTGTTAGTGTGCAGTTCATAAGTTAGAATCGTAATGTAGCATAGTGAGCGATGAACTGCCATCAAAGAGCTGAATGGAAATAGCATAGTACAAGTTAGAAAGTTATGTTTTTCCCCGGTCTTTCATTATCCTGATGCTGCTAAAAAAGGTTTGTTTGCGTAGAAATAAATTAATATTATTAAAGTCAATTCTAACCACTGGTATGTTCTGAACCCTGAGTTTGTGGTTCTCCAGAACAATTACTCTTAGAAAATGCCTACCAGTATGGATGACGTGAATCCTACACCTTAGTCTCCGTGCCTTATGTGACATTTGCTATACACACACATATGATTCATTGTCCCTGTATGCGTGTGATGTAAAGTGCTCTGACACCCTATAATGGTATGAGAGGTGCTATAAAACAAATTAAATTTATGTGACAGAGGGGCTATGTAAAGAGAAGCATTCGAGGTTTCCTTCCGCCACCACATATTTATGTGAAAAAGCTTTCTTAGATCTTATTTACTTAAAAACTAAATACAGAAATTACTTGGGAAATGTAGAATCTGACCTGAGGATTCAACTTCCCGAAATAAAATCAAACATTGAAAATCTAGTAGCCGAGATGCTGCACCGACCTTCCCATGAAAATTTTTCAATTTTTCTTTTTTTGGCATACTTTGTGCAGTACAAAAAAATTATATCTTTAGTTATTCAAGTATTTAGTGTGAAACTGTTTGTGTATTTTTTGTGAATTACTGTTTTAATGTTTGAAATGTAAATTGTACAGTTTGCTTGGGGGTCCTTGGCTTCCAGTAGTGATTCAGTGAGAGTCCTCAGGATTTAAATTTGGGAACCACTGAGCCAGCTTCCTACAGATTCCATTAGTCTCAAGGCTTTTCGTTAGACATGTAGTGTGAATGTCTAGCTATCAGCAAAACCATATTCAGCAGGAGCTAGAAATACTATTAAGAGAACCCAGTTGTATTAGTGTATGCTATGTTTAGTTATTGCATAATGTTTAATGTAGGTAAAATTCTAAATATCTAACTGGAGTCCAAGGACATTCTTGCACAAGGTCTTAGTACATTAATGCAGGAAGCTCACTGACATGATGCAGAGAGGCCCCCCTCTTATTTTTCAGCACTCCACACAACATGGTTTGTAGCTTTTTATTTTTAGTATGTGTGGTGCTTTCATCATGGCGAACATTTTATACTCCCTACTTACTGTGAGGAGATTTGAGCAACTTCCTTCTTCCATTGGCTTTTTTGCCTTGGAACATTCAGCTTGACTTGCAGCATTATGAATCACATCTTGAATGTACCCAAAGGAGTGTTTTGGTGACATAATTTCTTTCTATTGGCTATTTAGGTTTGTCTTTGTCTGCATTGAAATGGATGAGAACTGTTCTACAGACAGTGAGCATCCAGGTAGGGCTAGGGTGCAAGTGCTGACAAAAGCGTCCTAAAAATGGATTCTACATAAAAAGCAGTCCTTTTTTACTTCTTCTAACATCCATTTTTAGTTTGAGCATGCAAGCGCTTTGACCTCTTGTAAATATAGTGGGCTTTTAACCATGCCCATCTGACGCCCATTACTTTCATTCGCTCCTAGGCTTGCCTTTCAAACGTCACATGATGTCATTGGTAAATACTTTCCGTTTGTCCCGCCTTGAGGCTGTTTTTGTAACGCTTTACAGACTGCCCCTATTACATGGATTATTGCACGATTGCCGATATACTTCACTGTGGGCGAACTATCAGCGTATTGGAGCGTTGGTCACAGTTACCTAATCAGTCATTTCTTATAGCTCGCCGCTTAAAACACTTGAAATTGGTAAATGCTTTACGTAAAACAGAAAACCTCAAAGCAAAAGTTGCTCTCCCGCCACAGCAGGAGAGACAATAGTACAATATTCACTGCACACGGGAAATTCGCCCCATAATGCTTTGCAGGACATTACTTTAACAAAACATTTTTGCTCATAATTCAGCCTGTGGTGGTCCCAGGACAATCGGACCACCACCAAAACGTTCAGCACGACACACTTGTTCTGTCTTGGTCATCTCTTGGTCCCCACACCAGGTTAGTGGGGCCCCAAAAATAATAACCCCTCCTAGCAGTCAGTGTCTTTTTAAGCTCTCATGGCTTGAACATTTGTTTTACAGCTGGGAATAGCTTGTGTTTCAAGGGCATTGTTTGTAATATCATTGCTATAGGCCTGCTACACATGAAAATGTGTAATGCACTACACCCTGCAGAGGCTAAATATATGGTTACAGTGCATTACTTTTTGCCATTGTCTTTTTGTGTGGTTATGCCCTCTAGGGGCTAACTGTATAGTTAATTAACCATGTTTCTTACACATGTTTGCTTTTTGGTGTCCTCTAGGGGCTGTTCTAATCATGACAGTCATATCAACATACTAAAATATTTGTGGCACGGAAACTTCCCCCATAGTTGTTTGCAAGGCATTACTTTTACAAAATATTTTTGCTCTTAACTCAACCTGTGGTGGTCCTAGGACAATAAGACCACCTTCAAAACACTCTTTCTATCTACACCATCTCCTGGTCCCCACACTAGTTTAGTGACAACCCCAAAATAATATCCCCTCCCACCATTCAGTATCGTTTAAGCTTTCTTATGGCTAGAACTTTTGTTTTACAGCTGGGAGAAGTTTTGTTTTAAAGGCCTAGTATGTAATATCATTCCATCAGGCCTGCTAGCCCTAAAAATGCTCTTCAGGGGCTAAGTATATGGCTACACTGCATTCGTTTCTCCTGTTTTTTCATGGGGCTATGCTCTCTAGGGGCTAACAGTATGATTACATGACCATATTTCTTACAAATGATATTTTTGTTATTGTGCTCTCTGGGCGCTGTTTTGACCATTACAGTCTAATACCAAAAGTTTATTTCTGAAAAAGGTTTACATGATGATTGTATATGTTTTAATAATCTCTCTTTATTACAATTATGACCATGATTCTGGCTAACTTAACATCCTTATTACACTATGATTGTTTGAACATTCTTGATATGTTTGGGTGGCTCTTCTAGTTTAATTCTCCTCTGTGAATGTTGTGTTTTTTTGGGGGAATTGTGTTAGCCAGCCAGCAACTCTCATGGTGGGGTGGTAAAAGTGGTATTCTATTGGAATTAGCATGGCAGATTTAATTTAGGATGCTAAATGGCAACATAGAGAAAGAAGGCAAGTGGGAGTGCTTTAGTTATATGCAGGACACCTGGAATTGGATGGTAGGAAAAGACGAAATTATGAGGCAGGTTTGACCAATGTATGTGGCAAGAAAAGTCCAGTTGTGTATTTATTATGTCAATAGTTCTAACTTTGCAAAAGCTTGTTCGGATTCCTTTGTCTGCGCTTTCTCCCCAGTACACAAACATGGATTGTCAAAGCCAACCGCACATAGTACAGTGGTCAAACCCTTTGGCTTTACCAGTACTTGTTTTGTATTCCATTCTTAAGTTATTCATGAACAGATTAGTTACTCATAGGTCTCGAGTGCCAAATTAATACCTTGTTGTGCAGCGGAGCTGTTTTGAATCCACTGGGACGCCGAGTCCTTGCGGCTTTCGCAAGTGGAGAGCAACAGGGATTCTGAATGAAATGATTTGTAGATGTGCAGTTTGCCTTCCCTTTCACTGAAGAGGTTCCTGTTACATTGGGGGAACATTTTGAATGAGGCACTTTAACGAATGCTGTCATCTGCCACAGGCAAGATTACATGTGCAGTTAGTTTAACACGAAAGACAGAGAAAGCACGGCGTCACTCACCCCATCCTCTGGCCACTCTCGCTCAGCAGACTTTGTAAAGATAGACTATAGTCACCATAGAGTTGAGCCTTTTTGGCTAGTCGAAAATGCATGCAAGGTTAGCTTTCATTTAAAGTAGTTTTTTTTTTGTTGTGTGTAAATTGTACTATAAATAAAGTCACTTATTCGGTTTTATGTGATTTGTTTTTTTTTTTAGGTTAGAGAAAACAACACCAGCTATGAATTTGATTTTTCTAAAGTCTACTGGAATCCACGACTGAGCACCGAACACGAACGGATCATTGGGCTGCTGAAGTCTGGTGACATTCTTTTTGATGTGTTTGCTGGAGTTGGGCCTTTCGCCATTCCTGCTGCCAAGAAAAACTGCACAGTATTTGCCAATGATCTCAATCCAGAATCCTACAAATGGCTGTTGCATAATTGTAAATTGAATAAAGTGGATAAAAAAGTTCAGACATTCAACATGGATGGTCGTGATTTTATCAGTTTGACAGTGAAAGAACAGTTAACTCAACAATTGGCGCTGCCACCAGAAGAAAGAAAAAACTCAGTGCATGTTGTAATGAATTTACCAGGATTGGCTGTTGAGTTCTTAGATGCTTTTCAGGGTCTTTTAGAAGAACAACCGAGCAGAAATGTCACCCTTCCTACCGTGCACTGCTACAGCTTCTCAAAAGATGATAACCCTGCTGGCGACATAAGGCGCAGAGCTGAAACTTTCGTGGGTGCCTCCATCGAGGAATGTAGTTCCATCCATCTTGTGCGAAACGTTGCACCAAATAAGGAAATGATGTGCATTAGTTTTAGGATACCTGATGTGGTGCTCTACAAGAAGGTTGCAACACTGGGTAAGTATGTTACAGAAAACCTGTTACAAAACAGCAAGAGCATTTTAGTGATGACTTCTGGAGGTTCAGGATATCATCATACGTTTAAAAAATCGTTTCAAACTGAATTAAATATATCTTAATGAATTAGCAGGTAGACTATTGCCAACTTTCTGTTTCATTGCAGGTCATGTGGCGTGTTTGCTCTGTTTTTGCAGGTGTGTTCGCATAAAGGCAATTCAGCCTCTGCAAGGGGATGTGTGTGTCAGCTGTGACTTGCTTTGGTTTTGATTAGTTATCTACTAGGTCAGTGGTTCTTAACCTTTCGACTTCTGGTGACCCTGACTTACCCTTCCTAATCACTACTGAGTCATTAGTGGAGGCCAGGGACCCCGGATTAAATAAGGATTAAATAAGTGCGATGATTTGAACCTCAAAAATACAGAAACGAGCATTCATCAAACAAATACACTATTTATGAAATATTTTATTTAATTCACAAATTAAAAAAATATAAATTGTCATTTGTTGGAAATGGCCCTTTCTGTGGGGTTATCCCCAAACGTTTTGCCTTTTCACTTCTATTTTTCTGACCCTCTTTTTGTTTGCTTTGGGACTCTTGTAAAAAGAACAGGTGATAACGGAATGCTGAACAATGCAAACATTCACCCCTTTCACAAAGAGCTGGGTCCAAGCCATATTTTTTTGGGCCACCACACCACACCAGTCTGGACCCAACCATATGCAAAGCAGCCTTGACCGTGTTCTCCATGAGAACAGTCCATAATCTGTTCTTTTTGCTTTAGGACTCTGGACACTTTATCACTGCTAATCAGCGCTGAAGTGCATGTGCTCTATCTCCTAAAACTGGCACCCCCGCCATGCAGTTTTTTTTTTTTCCTTCAATAATTTGAGTTGTAATGTTTCATTTAGATTTTGTAATGTCGTTAGAAAAGTTGTCATGAGTGTTGTAAAATCTGGGGTAATTAGCAGTGCATGGCAATGGCGCAAGTTATAGTTACCTTAGGGCGCGAGCTATAGTTACTTGAAAGAACTCTAACTATAACTGCTGAATTACTATGGTTGTCTACGAGTAAATTCAAAACCCCCACAGGACTTGGCATACCCGGGGGCTTGAAAAAGACGAAGCAGGGAGCCCACAGTTAGTTGTAGTTAGTTGTTTTTCTTGTTGTGTTTTTTTTTTTTTTTTTACATTTTTGCTGGATCCGCTGTGAATTGCGGCAACATTTTTTATTTTTTTTAAATAATGCTTTTTTGCTCTGGGGGTGGTCCCTGTGGGGCCCCAGTATCAGAGCTAAGAGGTCAGGGTGTCTTTACCCTGGCCCCTTTTCCTCCTTTCAATTTTTTTTAACATTTTTATCTGGGACTCTGCTCAACACTTCCTGCTTTAAAGTGTTGGCAGCAATCAGATCTCAGCACGAGATCGGAAGGGGTGGCGAATCCTTCTCGTCCCTATATATACAAATTTGAATTTTCTTACATTTCTCAAAAACTACTTAACAGATTTACACCAAACAAAAGGGCTCTTTCTGGACCAAGAGCTACCTTCATGCCAAATTTGGTGAAATTCCGTCCAGTGATTTTGGCGCTATCGCTGTTCAATTTTTCCTATGGGAATTAACATTGGAAATGCTCTAAATTTCACCCCACCTTATCTCGGCCCCCGCTTCATGGATCACCCGAAACTTTCCAGACAGCAGCTCACAAGACTGTTTTTTTGGGGGCGGGGGAATGTTTGTGATGATTCGTCAAGCCACACAAAGATGTAGGCAAGCAAAAACAGCTTTTTCTTCAGAAACTAGGTCCTAACTATAAATACCTAGTGGCAGCCACCACTCGCCACCAGGCAATAGTAGTGTGGGCATGTTTGGAATGGTACTGAGTAATCGTGCTAACGGATTTAGTTGGATTTTTAATTACTATTTTAGAAATGTCACTTTCAGAAAGAGAGCATTTGTCTGTGCTTATAACTGCAGAGTTTTTGCAACCTGGCTCTAACCCACGTCTAGGGCAGAGTGACAGCTACTCTTGGTGCATACTTTCCAGACATCCATAACACAGGAAGGACTGAGTGTGACAGAAGAGGCATCAGCATACTGATAATCATCTTGGGCTGGGGAGAGGGAGGGTTGTTCACACCTTACATGTCAATAGGCATTGTCCTGCCCTCACAGAATAGGCTGATTACCCCTTATTGATGTCTGTAGCCAGGGCTACAAGGGGGTTGTGTTTCACTTGAAAGGGTTCCTTTGAAGTAACCCTCTGAACAGAGACATTTCTGAGTATAAGTACAGAGGCTCTGACTGCCTGATTTCAGACCACTTTTGGAACTGGAACTGGACCTCTGCCAGAAGGACTACTGAGCTGCAAAAGGACGGATCTTAACTATTCTTCTGCTGTTGTCCTGCTACCTGCTGTCTGCTGGGCGGCATAAAGGGCTCGCTGGATTGTTTTTCTGTTTGTTGCCTTGCTTCCAGCTGCTCCCTGACTTTTGCTGACCCTGGCTCTACCAGGACTGCCAGAAGGAACCATTTGTTACGCAGGCCTACTGCACCCCCAGTGCCCCAAGTGTTCTCCCAAGGGCCCACCACATGGAGTGCGTTGGTTGCTGCCCCTGTCTCTGCAACTATAGCATCTGGTGAGTGCTATATTTTGTACTTTACATGTGCCAACAAGTAGCACATATAGATTGCTTCCTCTTGTTTCCTCATTGGTGCCCCACTAGCGTCTTGGAGCATTTTTATACTTTCACCTTTAGTTTAGCGTGCACTGAGCACTTTATATTTGTTGTGTCCCAGCGCGGGTGGAGTGTCTAATTACTTAGGCCTGGATATCGCCTCAGCACGAGAAAACCAGCGTGATGGACCGTTGTATCGTGCTCTGAGGCAACCAGAGGATACGAGTGCTGTTCCTGCACGCTCCGTACTGCTGGACCTGTGGTGAGCACGGTGCCTTTTTCGCTGCACGTCAAATTCCCCATCAGGGCAGTTCCCTCTTCTTGAAATCCGCCACACCGGATCATAGCTCTGTGAGCTCGGTGCCTCTTTGCTGCATGTTGGAATCTCCCTCAGAGGTGCCCAGCATGCCGGATTCAGTGCTGTACCAGCACAGCCCTTCACCCGGAGCATACTGAGGCTACGTCACCCCATACCCAGCACCTGATGTCCACCAGCCATCTTCACGCCCCAGGGACTGCGACAACAGAAGGAGAGGTACTGTCTCTGGGGGCTGCTGCACCGTGCTGACAAGGAGGACACGGACAGCCACTACCCTCCCTTGTTGTGGAATTCCCAGCGAGGTTGGGGACCCAGCGAGGTTTCCCACACCCCTGCGCCCCCTCCCCCCCCCCCCCCCAAGCTCCAATAGTGTCTGATGCTCCTCGCAGTGATGGGTCTGTGGGCACACTGCTCCAGCTTGCCAGAAGCACCAGGGGACTTGTATGGTCATCTTGCGCTTACTAGCAAGCGGCCTGATTTTATTTTTTTTGTTCCCCCAAGGTCGGGAGGGTCCATAGGAGGACTGGCCCTCACCCACCTTTGGCCATACCTCCTTCGGCCCCACACTCTGGCCCCATGAGGGTCCTAATGATTATGTAATTCTCCTGAGTGTTTGTGATGTGTGACATAGCTTTTCTTGCATTGTCAGGATAACGAATATGGTTACAAGATTTGAATAGCATGCACAGTGGTTATGTGTCATGGGTTCCCAAGTTATAACCTGTTGCATTACTTACCCTGATGTTCCCTAATGTACTACTTCAGGAGTTGCATAGTATGCACATCGTTGATGATTCATGTTGTTTTAGTCTATGTGTTATGTACACAATAGGATATATTTTTATATAATCCTGGGTGGAGGCCCTTTTGTGCTGTATTTATTGTGTCACTGGTATGAGTGTTGCTCAAGTGCTTTATACACAACCTCTGAAAGTAAGTTTAACTGCTACATGCCAAGCTACCAGGGAAGGAGCACATGTTATCTTTGGTCTGTAACTTACTTGCCCTGACTAGAGTGGTGGGTTCTGCCTGGCTGAGGTGCAAACCCTAGCCAACCAGAAACCCCATTTCTAACATCATTTTCATGGAAAGGCTAAACTCAACTGAGGACACTCACCTTCCATACTATATTATATTTGATGCATTTGTACTGCTACCACAAATCCATATGAGGATACCAACTAAATATTTAGCCTCCAATATCAAATTCCTTCACATTTATGGAATGTTTTTAAATTTTACATTTTTCTTCTTTATTTATATACACCTTATTAATCTGCTAATATTATTATTATTATATTTTCCAAGCAGTCGTGGATCCCCAGTGATCCCAGGACCACAGGTTAAGAACCCTTTCACTAGGTAATGGCAAGAGCTCACCAGCTGCTCATTAGACATTCATAGCTTAAATACATTGGCAGTGAAAAGAGTGTTGAGGATGTGGGGTAGCGGTACTTGGTCCACACTGACTTTCACCCCGCTAGATATTGTATTCACAGGGCTCCCAAAATACCGCAGAAAACATTTTACAAATGGGGCAGTTAGTGCTCTATAGACCCAATTTGCAGCCTGCAAGGAATGCCGGCCTCATTTTACGTGAGGACACTGGTATTTCCGCAGGACAAAATTCCAGAGATATTCAGAGTTGGCCCTTACTCTGGGAATTGACCTCTGGAATCTGTGTTTCTGCATAAATTTCATCATGGTATCAACCCAATCTGGGCCTTCTCCCAACCCTTCCACCCCCAGGATTCTTCAGATTTCATGTGCTAAAATGTCCTTGGGGAAAATAAAACAGCACTGCATTATAAAGGGAATAACTTGAAAATCAGATGTAGATAAGGTGACCAGGGATCCTAGATTTGTCAGGAGAAGTCCTGATTTTTCACTAGCCACCTTGGCAAATTCCAGTAAATGTAGCACATGTCCCAGTTTTGAGAGAAGGTCGACTGAACAGAGGTAGGCAGATTTTAATCCATAATTGGATAGCAGTGTCTAGTAGAAAGCCATTTCATTAACTCAGATAACTGTGCTTAAATGTTGCATTTATTTCCCCCTACTGCGTCATTGTCTGCATTCTTTTTGTTGGTGGGAGCTGTAAATTAAGTTATTCTGTGCTTCCTGGTACATGCAGAATTGTATTACTAAGTTTATGTAATGTCTCGGTTTTTGGTTTTCAAAATGTCATCTTAATGTAGAACGAAATGTCCATTTTCACCTGCATTAGAATTGCAGCAGCGGTGCCTCCATGAGCGCAAAGGAGCATTGGCCCTCCGCTGGAGAGCAGGAAACATGAAAAATAAAATAGTAATAAAACAGAGTTATTACCATTTTATTTTTTCATGCTGGCAGCAGCCAAGTTGGAGGCCTGGCAGTCGCATGGATGAATAGTGTGCACTTCAGTTTAAAGTGTGCATGTCTCTTTGGCCGGCTGTCTTGCGAGGGCCAGCCAGACGTGCTCTTTAATCACTCCAACTCAAGCTGTCTTAGACATCTGGGTGAAGGGCCAGCACAACCCCATCGCCCCCCCCCCTCCCCAAGTGCTTTAAGGAGTGTCACACAGCGTGCTCCAGCCAATCCTGGTGCTTCTCTCATGCTCCCTGAGCAGCATTAGGGAAGCATCTGGATTGGTAGAGGGGAGTTGCTGGCCTGTGCTGCCAAGATAAAGAGGAGCACCAAGCACATGGCAGTAGGTAAGTCAGTCTTTTTATTTCATAAAACTTTGTTTAATTCACTGACAGGCACTGTGAGAAACTTGGAGTGCCTTTTAGTCTAAACTCCAGCGCTCTCATTCATGGCTCGTTATAAACATTGTTTAAAACAGACCACGATTGAGAGCTTTGGCCTTCAGCTACCCAAAGAGAATGGGGAACTTTGTGGACAGACCGGTCAAGCTGGTCATCAGATCACAACTGTAGTGGTCTAATGTAGGCATGAGCTATCGTAATGGTAGCTGTGTTCTGTTGGGGGGTGGGGGGAGTTCTCCTTATGAAATAGGTGGTCTCACACACATTATAGTGTCATGCTTCATCATTTGACCACCTATCCCCACCCAGGTAGGATGGTCCCACTTGGGCGGACTGAACCTCGTCATTAAAAGAACTCTGAGAGAGTGCTGAAATCATATATTTCTGGATAAATTGGGGATCCAGTTAAGTGAAAATATATGCTGAAATTACATAACAATTCACCAGTGTGTCTTACACCTTTAATAGCGGTGTTTGTTGGTAAGGTTAAAAGCACAATTGGGACACTATTGAGTATGATTCATAGTGTCACCTTAGTCCTAATGGCCAACATGTTTCTGCCCGCTTACCCAGCCAAACTGGTCTGGGGCATTCGTCAGGGCCTGGGATTCCTCCTATATACAGGGTATGTGCTTTTTCTAAACTAAAAGTGAACAGCGCCGCTATAATATAATCTGGGCTTACCTGAGAGAGAGCTCAGTTTGGGGTGGCCTATGGAGGAAAGGAATAGTAAGTTGAATTTAAAATACAGACACTACTTGCACACAGTGCATGAAAGTAATCAATGCAAACAAACGGCACACAATGTGTGAAGAATCATGCTATAGGTGAACAACAAGCATGCAATTACCAAACAATACTAATGTTTGAATCTTCAACTAAAAAAACAAATGGGCTCAATCTCTTACCCTACGTTCCCCCTGGTCTGGGTAAGAGGAGATGCCCCTTGTAGTCACACTATGTGAGGTTATAAAGGTCTGAATGAAAGAGTCAAAAGGCAGTGGGTATCAATGCAAAAAGTCGTAAATGTCTAGTATTCTCTGTAGTGTGCGAAGGATGAATGTCAACTAGATGACGAGATTAAAAGGAGAATTACTGTGTGTCACACTTGGGGTGTTAATAAGCCCCCGTTCACAGTGGATGCGGTGCTCTGGAGGGTCATAAGAGTCTAGATAATACAAGGTCAAGATAGCAGTGTCCTAGTATAAATCCCCTAGGAGTCATAGAGGCTTACTTGTAGCGAATGTCAACAGAAATTATACATAAACAAACTCAAAGAAACAAAAAAAGTCAAAGTAAATATAAAATGAGGGACAGAATACATAAAGACCATTCACCTTATCTGTAGTGAAAGGTTCTGAAGCGTCTGCTCGATGCGGCCCCCCGGGAGAGGAAGCAGGAGGATTTACTACATCAAAGGAAGCATACTGCAGTAGAACCTAATCAGGTCCCTGCCCCAGCCGCTTGTGATAATCGGCCAGAGAGGCGTGAGAACTCCTAAAGCTGGTCTACAAGTAGATCAGCTGAACTGCACGACTCATTTGTTCTGTGGATGTGTCCTACACATGTTGCCACAGTGCGAAGACACATCGGAGTTGTAGTCCCATGAGCCTGACATCCAGCATCAGTTAGAGCGCTGGAAAGAATTAAAAAAATATATACATCAGTGCTCGGTGGAAAACGGGAGGAAGGGGATGTGTGAGGTGGGGGGAATTTGTGGTTTGGGGAGAGAAAGAAGTGGAATAGGGAAGGCGGGGGAGATTAGAAGGGAAAGCAAAGCAGGAGGGAGGGAAGAGAGAAAAAGGGGTATGGGGGGGATAAATGGGGGGAAAGGAGGAAACACTGGGGGGACAGGGAAGAGGGAAAACGAACAGGGAGCCAAGGAGAAAGGGGAAAAAGGAAGAAGAAGAAAAAAGGGAGCCAGGTAAATAAAGAACACAGGGAAAGAGTAAAAGAGAGGGAAAGAGGGGAAAAAACAAATAACTAGAGAACAAAACGAAGCTGAGTGCTCAGAGGATGACCTACTAAGAAATTACAAACAAGAAGAAAGGGGGGGGGAGGGTTATTGGTGGAAAGGGGACAAGTGCCCTAAGGTGGTTAAAGTCTGGTATTGATGAACCAAGTACTCGTCATGGTTTGGTCATCCACTGCGGTCTCTTTATTTAGCATTTACCAATGTATTTCATCGTTGAGCCCTGTTTTGTCTGTATATAGTCTCCAGACCCATCTCTGTTCATATCGTAGGAGCTGTTGGTTTATATTGGTCGTGGTTTGGTTCATTTTGTCAATAACCACCCACTCCATATCACCAGAGGAATGGTTGTGAGTTTGTTTGCATCACGTTTGCAGTGAATACTACTTCTAAGTTCACAAATGCGTGTGCCAACTCTCCTTGATGTCATACCAATGTACTTGATTTGGCATGGGCATTTGATCATATAGATAACGTTCTTGCTGTTGCAATTCAAGAATGTTTTTAACTCCGAAGAGGTTTCTAGGTCTAGGTCCAATCTGTTATTTTTTTTTAGTGAACTGACAAACACTGCACTTGGCACATGGGTGATGACCTGATGGTTGGGGCAAGAGCCACAGATTTATTTGTTTGTCCATTGGTGTTCTGGCCCGAGGGCGGACTGTCATATCAGGTATACTCCTGGTTCTCTTAAAGGCATAGAGTGGTTGGTTAAAATGCAGGCCTCCTGATGTCAAAATGTTCAAGTCGTCCCTTATTATTTTTGGTTCCCTGTTGGATAGTGGGTTAAAGGTGGTCACGCATATTAGTTTATCTTCATTCTTACTACGTTGTGAGGGTTCTAACAGCAGGTCCCTGTGGTTGTTCAGTGTCCTTTTTACCTGCTCTTCTGATCAGATGGACTGGGTAATCTTTTTCGAGGAGTTTATTGGTAAGTCTCTTGGCGTGTTTTGTGTAATCTGTGATATCGGAGAAATTCCGTCTCAATCGAAGGAATTGACCTACAGTAGATTCTCTCTTAGGGCAGGTGGATGGAAGCTCTGGAGCTGAAGATTATTCCGATCTGTGGGTTTGTACTATACTTCTGTCGCCAGAAAGCCATTTTTCTCGTAGATCAGAAGCCAAAAATAGGGTAGCTCTGTGCCTCCTATAGTTATGGTGAATCTTAGGTAGGGGTTCAAGGGATTTAGCAAGTCTTCAAATATTAATGCTTCTTTTTCTGTCCCCGTCCATATCAGAAGGACGTCATCCGTGTTATGCTTCCATAATCTAATCTGTTTCTGAAAAGGGTTGTCATCATGGAACATGTATTGTCTTTCAAAAAAGTCAACGTAGGGCCAAGCTGGACTTGGGGTAAATGTACTGCCCATTGATGTCCCATGCGCTTGCAGGTAGTAGGTGTTTTCAAATTCAAAATAATTCCTGGTTAGTGCTAAATGGGCTAAATCTAGTAAGAACTCTGGGGAGGTTATAGATTCCCGTTTGGTGCTGTCAAGAAGTTCACTGATTACCTCTAGGGTTGTTTGTTGGGGTATATTGGTGTACAGTGATTCTACATCCAATGTAATCAAAAGTTTGGTATTTCTATCAAAGTGCATCCCTTTGAGCAGGTTCAAGACATCTTTGGTGTCTGAAAATACGTTGGTATTTGTTTGACAAGGGGTTGTAAAAAATGTGTCGCAAAATTGTGATAAAGGTTCTAGAATTGACCCTATCCCAGAGACAATGGATCTGCCGGGGGCTGGTGTTTCTTTTTGTGTATTTTAGGGAGAATGTAAAAGTATGGTATTTTAGGGTTGGCTTGAATCAAAAATGCTGCCTCATGACTGGTAAGCCATTTGTTGTCCAAACCTTTTGACACCAAGAAGGTTATCTCTTCTTTGATCTCGGGGGTGGGGTCTTCGGATAATTTTTTATAGTGTTGAATATTCCCCAGTAGGTGAAGGCACTCATCTTTATACATAGTTTGTGTCATTATCACTGTGGCTCCACCCTTATCTGCTGGTTTCAATATTATCGTGGTGTCTGATGTGAGGCGTTGTAAAGCTGCCAATTCTTGGGTACTGGTGTTGTGAAATGTCTTAGTGGGTATCAGTTGCAAATTGTCAATCTTGCGGCTGACTGATTTTTCAAGACCCAAGACTTCAGATGGCATTTGGCTACTCAGGGGAAGAAACTTTGACTTTGGACGTAAGCCTGTGTTTCTGTCTATTTCGGTGCTAGGGGTGGGTTTGTTAGGTAATTTTAGCTTATATTTTCACTTAACAGGTTCCCCACTTTATCCAGAAAGATATCATTTCAGCACTCCTTCAGAGTTCTTTTAACAACACGGTTGAGTCCGCCCAGGTGGTACCATCCTACCTGGGTGGGGATAGGTGGTCAAATGATGAAGCATGATGCTATAATGTGTGTGTGAGACCACCTATTCCGTAAGGCAAACCCCACAACAGAAGACGGCTACCACTACCATAGCTCATGCCTAAATTAGACCACTACAGTTGTGATCTGGTGACCAGCTTAGCAGGCCTGACCGGTCTGTCCACTAA
Organism: Pleurodeles waltl; assembly: GCF_031143425.1. NCBI lineage: Eukaryota > Metazoa > Chordata > Amphibia > Caudata > Salamandridae > Pleurodeles > Pleurodeles waltl. The sequence goes on from NC_090448.1 coordinate 517,691,117, forward strand.
GTTCCCCGTACTCTGTGTTGTTGATGCTTGTCTCAGGGAGGAAGTATGGGGACTTGATCCTCCCCTATCTCTCTCTATGTGTATGACGAGCTTTGGCTTTCAGCTTAAGGGCAATGCTGGTTTTTGTTAGTGCCTGTCAGTAGGTTACATATTCTCTCTTTGCCCCACCCATTTTGTTTGCCACTGGCCGCCACTAATTTGCAGTTGATTCCTAAATTACGCAGGGAAGAGAGAGGGGAAGCCAGAGGTCAAGAATGAACGGGTCATGTTTGCCTACAAGTGTCTGCTTATGAAATTATAATTATGTGGTAGGGCATACCTCAGCATCAGCCATTTAAATTGTACAATTAAATGTTTTTGTTTTCAAGTAGGTCTAAACTATTTCCCCTTTTACAATATGTCTTTCCAGTTTTCCTATTATAGAACAAGTCATTTGGTCTCTGCTGTTGCTCTTATTAACTTTTTACATATCTAGGACACATTCCTACACTGTCTTTTTCTCAACCTCAGTTGTAACTTATTTTTTTCTTTCAGAAGCAGCTGATGAGCCATCGTCTAAGCGCATTCGAATAGATGAAGAAAGTACTGAAAAGAGATCTAACTGATTCAGTATATCATTAATTCTTACTGAATACCGAAAAAGTTGAAATCATATGTAACACAGAGATATATGGTTTTTTTTCAGCTTCTATTATAGTGGACTGCTTATGTTGTTCCTGTGGTCTACCAACAGGAATGAAACACTTTTGTAAAAGGTGGAGAATAAGGACATATCCCAATGTATAAACCAGTTTTAATTTCAGGATTTTTTAGAATGCATTTGTGAACATTAACGATGCAAAAGTGTGTTTGTATCCTTGCTGTTGATAACCTAAGAACTTTCCTCGAATTAAATGTATTAATTCGCAATAATGCATGCTTTTTTCACACAACCAAACATCCTTTTATTGCAGTTCAATATCTGCTTACAGAATAGGGGTGCCTACCTTGAATGCAAGCTTGAGGGTAAACTCCCTTTTCCTCACCGCCAATAACATTTTACCATTGCCATATGTTAGTAACTTTAAAAGATATTGCCACCTCCAATGTATTTTCGTTTTGATTAGGTGTGGCTGAAGAGAACTTTAGCTTTTGAGCTGATGTTGTAGAATAAATAAAGGCTTAATAGTGGGGTAGGGAAGTAGAGATGACGGCACTTGTTTTTGTAAATGGAATGAGAATATTTTGAAACTTTTCAGCATAGCTGCTTTTCCTTTAACAGTACAGTACTGGCACTAGTCAGTTTCAGCAGTGTGTGTCAGGGGCCATAGGCAAGAAGTCTTTGCCCCCTCCACGTCTTTCTTCGTGTGATAATCAACACCTGAATTCTATCCTATTCCCATCACATATCTGAGCAAACAATCTCTTACAATGATTCCCCTTACCCTTTATAGATGCAGTTCTGCAAGAGTTCAGTAGATTCATTATAAGGCTTAATATGGAAGACCATCTAATCAATGGACGTTTACTGTGCACATCCTTCCACAACTGCAACCCACAGTAGGAGTCCACTTGTGCATTTTCTCTCTTTTGCAAATTTGCCATACACATCTTTCCTGTTGACAAAGTACGTCATTTAAAGTGGTAAAGCCCATCCAGTCAACATGATCTTATTTTGTAACCATACATGAATCCAACATAGACATAAGTGTCCCTTAAGTTGATAGTTAAGAGAGAATGGTTGTAGATAGCACTGTCTGAAACATTGGGTCTGCTTTCATTTATCAAGCGAGGGTATCCTCTACTATGAGGAGTTAGCACACGTTAAACATTTCAGTTTCCAGTGTCTGAGTGTAATTGTGGTCACCCTTTCTGTGGGGTTCTGCTGTTACTATTCCTTGATGTATATAAAGGCCATTACTAAAGGTGGGAGCATCTCCTGTGGTGCAAGTTCTCCCCTGCTGTTCTCTTCCCCTCTTTTATGTTCCCTTTCTGTCAAAGGCTCAAATATCGACATTGCAATACACCTACTAGATTCTCTACACATAAGATGGTGTGCCAGATTTACCAACATTCGTGCAACACTGTGAAGAAATCTGCAGTGTTGTGTGAACAGCAAACAGTTTTGCAGTGCTGTATTTACTACTTGTTGCATGCAGATGGTCATCAGTCATGATCACACTAAAATGTCTTGGTTCACAGTGCTCAACAAAATTTAGCATTGTGGTCCAGTGCAGTGTTTTGAGAGCTTGGTGCTGGATACACAACCTTGCATACAACCCTCTACATGTAGACGGTCACCTAATAGTAAAGGGTAAATATAATTTGGAAAACAATATCATTAGTTTAAACATTCAGTGGCGTAGTTTAGTTTTCAATCATTTAGCATAAGTAAAACCAGTAGTGCTGGTGAACATATGCTTTTTCTACGGAGTCAAACTTTGCATTTGTCATCCAATGAACATCTTTATTTTATAGCAAAGTCTGGTTCTCTTTTCTCCAGATTGCCATCACACCCACATTTGCAAGTCAGTGGTAAACTAGATGAGATTAGATTTTCAGTGAATGGCCTGAAACTTGCTGGATGGTTACTTCTAAGATTAATTGTGTACTCTGTCTGCAGCATTACAGGGCTTTCATTAATCATATTTAAGGGTGTTGGCAGTTATTTATGTGATAGGTGGAGGGTCCTGTTACATGAGGAACATTTCATGAACACAACCTGGTAGGTTCCCTTGATCAGACTCAAATCGCTAGCCTGTAAATCTGAATGTTACTGCATAAGCTACGTGGAACCTTACCCCTGGAGTGCCACAGGGGTCCACCTTAAGCCCTTTTCTTTTTAATCTTTATATGAGTCCTTTGGCTGAAATTGTGGAATCTCATGGGCTTACATTGTTTTCCTACGCAGATGACACCCAAATTGTGGTATCTTTATTTTCTCAGGATAACCTCAAGGTCGAACCTTTTAACATCTGCCTTGCCCAAGTAGAATCTTGGATGAATGCGAACTCAGTAAAATTAAATGGAGACAAGACGAAGGTTCTTCTGGTAGGCATCCAGCCCCACCTTTGGGGTCCTCATCTGTGGCCGGATATCTTGGGCAGCACCCCCTTGCCGGTGCATACGGTTAAAAAAAAAACCTGGGGGTGGGATTGATGACAAATTGACCATGGATTAGTAAATTAATAAAGCAGCTGACATCTGTTTTGTCATCCTTTGGTAGCTAAAGACAATTCTGACCTACCTTTCAGCCTCCGCTCAAAGAATGGTAGTCAAGGCTCTGGTAATTTCCATATTGGACTAGAGTAATATCCTTTATCTGGGTGCTGCAAAATTTGTACTCAAATGACTTCACATTGTACAGAATGGGCTGCTAGACTGCTTCTTCATCCACCCAGATTCACTTCCTCAGCCAGCTTGTTATACACCCTTCACTGGCTGCCAGTTGAACGTCAGGTTGATTTTAAAGCAATGTGCTTTATCCATAAGTGCCTTTTTAACTCTGGCCACTTGTACTTGAGATCCTTGGCTTCCTGGTACACTCCTGGTCGCACACTGCTCCAGCTCTCAGAATTTGACCAAGGTCCTTAGAATTAAGAAGTTCCATTAAGGTGGTAGGGCTTTTGCATCTCTAGTTCCAAAATTGTGGAACACCTTACCACATTCATTGAGATCCTGTAATTTACTTACAGCTTTTTGTAAAGCATTAAAAACATCCTGGTTCCAACTCTCCATCTTTAATAGCATCTTGTGCTTCTGGGTAGTGGTGGGTCTAGTAATGAAATCAGCACTCAGAGAAGTCTTAATTAGTAGCCATGTGCTCTATAAAGCTTTCAAATAAACCCACTAGTCGTCTTCCCTGTTGACAGTGCTTAAGATGTCCAAACCTGCACAAGGTGCCGACTGAATTGGGGCTAGGGACATAGGGATATGAGTGAAGACATACAAGAGACGTCTTTGGTTTGTAGTCGAGCAGCTCGGTTCGTCAGATGGATGTTCTCTTAGATTTTCTCCAGTCTGTCATGAGAAACTGCCTTTTTGATAGTAAGCAAAACAAAAGGCAACCAACACTCTCTGCTTTTGAATCAGTGTGAAATACACACTTTTGTTCCTCTTACATGGATTTTGTGTGAATAGCAAAATACTTCAGGCAATGAGCTATAGCCAAGATTTACCCTAGTAACTTTCCAGTATGGTAAACATTAAGCACATCAGTGACACATGGACTTTAGCTTGTTAGAGCCAAAAGTATTGAATGAGTGGTTTTGTTCTAATGTCCTATAGCAGTTGTTAATGCTCACAACTTCAGATCCTGATCATAAACAAAGGTTCAGCATGATCTACATATAACATTGTTGAGGCCAAGAGCCAGTTGTTACAGCACAAGTTTTTAAGTCTGTCACAGAATCCCATTATACAAGTGCAAGGGACAATATTGGAGACTAACTGGAGCAACACAATCGGAACAAGTAATATCTACTCTCTGTAGCTATCACTAACCCAGGGCCTCTAAAAAGAGTGCCAGAGATGGTAAAAAAAAATTCAAAGAATGCAAGGAAATTATTCTAGGTGATGCTCCATAGAGAATGCAAGAAGCTGTGCAAGAAAGATGTTTTTGACGTCTGGCTTGAAGATCACCTCAACTGGAGATCCAAGAACACAGATGAAAAGCTGAGCCCAAACAGAGGCACACAGGTGAAGAGCAGAACCCAAGCAGAGGCTACCTCATTAACAGGGAGGACAGCTAAGCATCGGGTTGAACCCTGTGCATGGCTGTTATAAATTGGGTGGTAGTCCTCGAATCTTGCTGTAGCCTGCCATTTAGATTGGCATTCGGTTGCAGCTTTTTGACAGTGCTGGTGATAGGGGAATAACAGTTGGGCGGCATGATTTCTGTCACACAAAGCGGATGGCATCCTGAGTAGCAATCCCCTGGGCAAGGGTTGGAAGGTGCGCTCATTATTCCAAGCCAGGGCACCCGTGGCCCTATGGCAAGCACAGGTTAACCAATTTACCAGCTTGAGGGGGTGAGAATAGACAAATTATAGCCCACATAACTTCTTTAACTAAACTGGGCAGAATCTGTGTTAAGCACATAACAAAAAATTGCCAGAGACTGTCAGGCATTTTGATCTACTGTTATGAGTTATTAACACCCTTTCAACCCAAGTGTCTACACACAGGAAATCTGCACTATTATTTTACGCAGGGTGTGGAATTTAATAAAATATCTACTTGTCCATGGGACAGGTTGCTTCTTAAATCTACCTGTCCCTTTGGTGCCGTGTAGTGTGGAGACACATTAAGGTAGCAATCTCATTATGTTAAAGCTCTGATAATAGCCTCTTTTATTATACCAGGGCTACTACTATAGTAGGGCTTGAATACTTGCACTTTCAATCCCTAGTATAGCAATTTCCTTATTTTGCCACACTTCCGCAGATCTACATACTGGAGCTGGAGGAAGCAGTAAGCAATAGTTCCAGGGCTGGAATGCCGTTGAGTCTGAAAACCTCCTAACTTGCATGTTTAAGACTTTTCACCAGCTCTTCTCTAACCTTTTCCCATTATAAAAATTTACTCCTGACAATGGCAGAAGTAGAAGTTCTTTCAGGGTTGGGAAAAAAGTGGTTGGAGGGAAAGTGAACTTGTAAACGCTCAATAGATTTTCACATGAGCAAATCCACACATGCATATTTGCTTGTGCTAAAATACAGTTCACAAATATTTTCTAGGAGTGAGATTTCCAGCTCTACTTCTGTAAGTTCTTGTGAATTCATGAAAGCCACTAATTCAAAGACATATACCATGGATGCACTTTTGTGACTTTCTTTAAGAATTGGGGCTCTATATAAGTCTGGGGTTAACAAATACGTTTTGTTTTTTATTAAACTTCTATTTCTCTATTTATTGCCTGGGTTTACTGTGAGTGATCGCTTTGTGTTCTTCCACAAGGATATTGGCCCACAAAGTAGTTTTGTTCAGTGCCAGGAACTACTGTGGCAATCAGTGGTGTAATGAAACTGGAGGGGGCACCCCTGCAAAGAACATGGAGCCCCCACCCATCCCCCAGATTAACTTAGGGCAGGTGCTGCACTGAGGGGGTCTGCGGGGCCTTTGTTATGCCACTGATGGCAATGTGTGCTTTTTAAGACCAAAACATTTTCCTTTTTGCCAGTGTTTGTTACAATGTTGAGAGCCTGGCAGCTCCCACGACAATTACGTGTTACAAAAGCCATGTCAAAGCAAGACACACATTGACGAAAGCAAAAGACTCACAAAAAAATGTTGAATCGGTTGGCTTTGTCACTGCTTGTTTATTTTCATTCTTATCATAATCTTGTTGAAAATGGCTACACTGATTTTCCATTAGGAATATGTTTTGGAATTACTAGCATGCATCAACACATTTTACTAAATAACGCTTCAAAGAAATAGCACCTAAAATTTCATAGTAGCAAAAGTTTTTTTTCCTACTTGCATTTCATTTTGAAAGCAAAGAATTATCACTCTTGCTTACGAGCTTCTGGAAACATCTGCATCTAATCAGAGAGCATTCTGGGAGCATTTATACTTAGCCTTATGTTATTAAACTTTTAAAACTTGTGTGTACACTCTTTTTATATTGTACTGGAACCTCTTTTGGTAGTGCAGTGTGACCTTAAAATGTTTATTTACAGCGCTCACCCTAATAATGAAGGCTTTTCATTAATGAACCATAAATACAAGTTTGAACAGCATTAACTTATGGACGCACACATTACCTCAACTACAGACAGTTCTCTTCTCTGTAAACTGGCAGCCAAAGGGTTTGTGCTGCAGGGGGTTCGGCCTACTTGTCCCAAGGACAAAATAAACATGAAAACTTGTTGCCCTTGACCCCAAACAATATGTCCAGGGAGCCGTGCGATAGGAATTCCACATCCCTGTTTATGGCTTTATTTAAAGCCAGTTTTAGCGCAGAATAATTTTAATAATATTGCTGATTTCTGACGGATACTTCTAGCCTCATATTCCTCACCACATGAATATTCCCCAGGCATCAGACTGGATTCGAAAAACTCTAATGCAGTATTCCTGTGCACTGATAGGGGGCACCATGCAGCTCCACACTGATCTCATTCCACTCCAGAAGTGATGAACTGAGCCACATAGAAGCATCACCTATGTTCACTGATGTCACTTCCCTTCTCACTGTGCTCTACTCCTTTAGTCTCTGACCAGAATTCTCCTAAAATGTTCTCAAAAGGTTTTCCAGTATGCAAGCTAAATGTCCCCTGCTAAAACAACAGGGATTTAACCTTGTAGGAACTGTTGCAAGCAAAAGTCTGTGACCGATCCCCACAAAGTGTGCCTTAGGTGTCTGGGTTTGGACCATGACTCCAAAACCTGCAGTGACTGCCCAGATGAACCTGAAGGCCATACAAGATCATGTAGCAAAACTGTACCTTGTCAAATACCTCACGAATCCACACCTTTCTCGGTTAATGTCAGGAGCAAGATCCACTTCCTACTTCTGAAGTCATTCCTGTGAGCAGAGGTAGTGGTTGAAGGCTCAGGTAAGTCGAAGAAGAATCACAAGAAATCTAAGTGAGAATTCTGCCTGCTATTCTCGATCTCCAGAGAAGGAACAGGGACCTCAACATGCTCGCTGCTGAGGAGCCAATTCTGAAACTGGTTCTGATGCATCCCACCTTTTCTGGTCCATCTGCAACGTCTTAGCTAATCAAGTCCTTTAGGGAGGCCATGCTGCACATTTTTGGCATTCTTCTGGTCCCCTGTGGTGCGCGTCTGGGCCTCAAGAATGTGCAAGGGCCTTCAGTTGGCTACTGCTGAAGAGTTCCACCTTGGCGCAATCTGTGCCTCTCAGACGTGCTTCAGGTACTGCACTGACTTTGGTTCTGGCACCACAATCTGTGCAGGTCCCTTTGACATAGACACCGGAGGAGGATTCACAATCTATAGGGGATTCTGATTCCAAGATGAACTCCTCTCTACATTGGCTGAGGCCATGCCCTGATCCCACTGCTGTACAGGCAGTTGGCAGTCCTTCTGTCTAGTTTTACAGAGGAGTTATTCACAGACACTTCATCAAAGTTTTCAGATCTGATTCAGACCAAAGCCAGACTTTTGGTAATGACAAGGACAATATTGTCCCACAGTATTATGAGGAAAACTGGTAAGAAGATCTACAGGATGCCAGTGGATTGGGCACTTCCCCAGATACTGGATTACTTTTGGCACTGGTCCAGCCCCGGATGAGAGTACTTCATTTGTGGCAGGGATCTGAGTAGTTGCAGAGGTCCTTGATCTACAGCTCCTATCTATGGAGCTCAAAACTAATGTTCTTACGGAGGGCGTTCAATTTGATCAGGCACCTACCAAACCTCTTCCATGTAATGCAAACCTTACAGATATGCTTTTGGATTCTTGGTCAAACCATGTTTTCACCTTCTGGTCATTAAACAGGTTGCTTGTCTCCATAGACCCATTGATGATGACCTGGATTTTCTTAAGCAGCATCCAACTCCAGAGAATTTGGGGGTACAGGTATCTATGAGCAAAGCAGCCCTAACGCTTTTCCTACAACCCATACTGACCGCAAATCCAAGCTTATTGAGGTATTTGTCAAGCACATGTTTTTCTCTGCCAGTCTTTCTATCCATTCAGTAAATGCTAGTTGCCCCCTTAGGCGCTACACCCATGCTCTATGGGACATGGTCGGTCAGAACTTACAGCTGCCTTTCGCCCAAATATTTTGATAGAGACTTCTAACTGCAGAGTCATCATCTTTTGAATATTCCACAGGCGTCAGACTGGTTCCAGAAACGTTTGGGGAGTTCCTCTGCATTCATCTGCATTGAGCAGCTCTGAATGGACACAATTTTGCTATGGAAATGATGTGGGGTGCCCATAGAGACACCATTCTGGTCTTTGTTCCTTTTTTTTCTATCACCACCAGAAGCAGTTCTGGAGTTACCGCTTGTCTCTCTTAAATATTTTGACACCAAAATTATTTGTGTGTAAGGGAAATGTCACCTCTCAAGATGCCAGGATTCAAACCTTATAAGGAACATCGCAAGCAAATGTCTGTGACAGATCCTCACTAGCTTTGCTTATGGTGCCTGAGGACGAGCCACGACTTGAAGGCCTGCATTGACTGTGCATCAATGAACCTGAAGGCCATACAGGAACATAAGGAGAATCTCTACATTGCCAAACATAGAAGACACCATGTTGTGACTGGGCCAAGACTAAGGGTCAGTCTCGGTATAGGAGTTTTCAGAAGTCGATCTTGGGGGTCGAGCTTCTTAGCCTTCCAAATCTTCTAGTAAGTAGGAGAAGAACACAAAATCCAAACATAATCTAGCACCTTCCCGCCACTCTCTAACTCCTGAGAAGTGCGCTTGCATGGTCTATGCCTCTCCTATCTCAATCCAGAAGTCGGTCAACATTGGAGCCCATCTGTCAACTTGTCCGGACAACCACCTGAGTTTCCAGGGCCAGTGGCAAAATAGAGGCTGCTCCAAAAGCTCCACAAGGCCATACTGAAACTCTTCAGATCCTTTCCGACTCCCTATCACGCTTGTAGGCCCCATGGAGCCGCAAGGCTTTTATTTGGTAACTCCCTGTGCATTCGCTGTCTGTGCTTGTTGGACCCCCAAACCCATACTGCTCTGCCGCCGGCTCCACAACCAACATGGGATCCTGGAATGTCAATGTCAATGCAAACTCCATTGATGCCGGATGACGAGATGCCCACTGTGCTCTCCTACTCAGCGCTGCCAGAGCCAGACCCCCGGCAACCCTGCGTTTGTCTCAGTACCCCTCTCCCAAGAGCTTTGTGGTGCAGGCATCAATCAGCCGGACTGATCCAAAGACTTTTCCGACTACTCATCCCAATAGGGAGTCCAAAAGGGTAGAAACCTTTGGGAAGAGGTTATTTTCTTTCACCCATTTGGCCCTCAAGTCCATCAATGCCAGTTGCCTGCTAGCGGCTGTTATTCCCCACACTCATTTTGATTCGGGGCCTCAAGTCCTCCCAAGTACCCCAGAAGACCACCTACCTGTGACCTAAACACCAGATTCCATCTTACAAGCCGTTGGTACCAGTATTCCGATTTGTCACCATGCCTGGTTGCCGTGTTTTTCAGGCGATATCCAGTCAATCCTTATGGACCTGCCTTTTGATAGGACTCACTTTTTTTTTAGGGCTAAGGCAAATTCTGCTCTGAGCGATTCAAAGATAGCAGAGCCTCAGCATGCTCCCTGGGCTTATCTGCCCCTCACCTTGCCAGCCACATCAACCCTATTGTGTCTTCCGCATTTTTGGTGGGGCACCCAATATCTGCAGCTACTGCAGCCTCAAAAATGTGCTCCGACGTTTTGCTGGCGTGGCACCCACCAATGCTGTGGTTAGGGTTAACAAGCCAGTCAGACTACTGTGCTCCCAATCACTTACAACCCATCTGAAAAACCCCTTTAGTATGTCCTTTGTAGGGCAGGTTATAGTGACTCGTGCTAGGGAGATGGGCCATACATAACATTTGACATGCAGGATCCTGAAGATCATCCAAAAAAGGGCATGACCTAACCTTCATGATCACTCTGTCACACCTTCCACCATTCCCAGAATAACTGACTGAGGACCATCTCCTCTTTTTTTACAGCAGGGAGTATAAGCTCTTTTGGCTGGGGGACTATCGAGAGGGTGCCTGCATCGGAAGTGGGTCGTGGCTGATACTCCAGATACTGCCTAATGCCAAGTAAGGACAGACACCTTCATTGTATTTTACACCTGGTCCCTCTCAACACCTTCCGCCGGAAAGACCAATTCAGGGGCATATTTATACTCTGTTTGCGCCGGGATTGCGTCGTTTGTTTTTACGCAATTCCGACGCAAAACTAACTCCATATTTATACTTTGGCGTTAGACGCGTCTAGCGCCAAAGTCCATGGAGTTTGCGTCATTTTTTAGCGTGGACACCTACTTTGCGTTAATGATATGCAAGGTAGGCGTTCCCGTCTAAAAAATTGACTCCGAGGCATGTGCGCCGTATTTACACTCCCGGGCAAAATTCACGGCCGGGAGTGGGCGGGTCAAAAAAAATGACGTCCGGCCGCTTTTGCGCCGTTTTTTAGCTCCTGGTCAGGGCAGGCGTTAAGGGACCTGTGGGCTCGGAAGGAGCCCAGAGGTGCCCTCCCAAGCCCCCAGGGACACCCCCTGCCACCCTTGCCCACCCCAGGAGGACACCCAAGGCTGGAGGGACCCATCCCAGGGACATTACGGTAAGTTCAGGTAAGTTTTTATTTTTTATTTTTTTGTGGCATAGGGGGGCCTGATTTGTGCCCCCCTACATGCCACTATGCCCAATGACCATGCCCAGGGGGCATAAGTCCCCTGGGCATGGCCATTGGGCAAGGGGGCATGACTCCTGTCTTTGCTAAGACAGGAGTCATTTCAATGGGGGTTGGGAGTCGAAAAAAATGGCGCAAATCGGGTTGAGGCGAAAAATTTGCCTCAGCCTGACTTGCCCCATTTTTTGGCACCCAAGCTCCATATCCCCCTACGCCGGCGCTGCCTGGTGTACGTCGTTTTTTTTCACGCACACCAGGCAGCGCCGGCGGCTAACGCCGGCTAACGTCATTGAATAAATACGGCGCCCGCATGGCGCTTCAGAATGGCGTTAGCCGGCGCTAATTTTTTTGACGCAAAACTGCGTTAGCGCAGTTTTGCGTCAAAAAGTATAAATATGGCCCTCAGTGCTTACTCTGGTCCATGTCTTGACTGCACATGAGACTGAATGGTTTCATTGGACCTGCAGGATGCCGATTTCCATATACCCATCCTGCAGGCTCATCTGCACTACCTGAGTTCCTGGTGGGACAGGAGCATTTTCAGTACACTGTGCTCTCCTTTGGTCCCACCAGTGCCCCCCGGGTGATCATGAAAGTGATGGCGGTGGAGGGACCACATGTCTGAGGTCAGGTGTCCCAGTCTTCCCCCTACCCTGACCGGCTTGCCTCCAGTAGTCATCAACCACCTCTAGACTGTGGCAAACCTCCTGTCATCTTTTTGGTTCATTATCAATTTACTGAAGTCACACCTTACTGCTTCTCAGAATCTTCCCTTCACCAGAGCCATTCTGGGCACAGTTCAGTTTCCTGCCTTTCCGCCGGAAAGGAGAGTCTGGGACATTCAGGCACTGATACAGATCTTTCAGCCTCTGTCCTGGATTTCCGTGAGGCTGCCTCTATTGGCCTCCTACCTCCTACTGGCAGGTGGCATTTGCAGGCTCTGCAGTGAGATCTCACGTTTCAGAGGGCCCAACATCCATGGGTCCTTTCCAACCACATTCAAATTTTTGAGGAGACTGCAAAAGATCTGCAGTCGTGGTTACTGGACCAATATTGGGGCAGCGGCAGACCCCTTTCCCAGAGCAGACAGAAGTGTCCAGTGCATCACTTCTGTTTACAGTGGTCCCCTGGGAGAGGTGGAGATCAGAGGTCTTTGGGGAGGCATAGATCCATATTGTCCTCCTGAAGCTGCAGGCCATCCACTTGACTTTGAAAGCTTTCCTTCCATCCATTTACAGGAGGCTAGTGCAAGTGCATATGGACACCACCACCACTACCATGTGGTATTTCAATAAGCAAGGAGGATTGAGATCCTGGGCCTTGAGCCAGAAGGTGCTACGTCTCTGGAAATGGCAGGATCATCAAAGGATATTCCTGATGGTGAACCACCTGGCAGGATCTTCGAATGCTAGTGCTGACAAGCTCTGCCAGTGATGTCTAGAAGAGCACAAGTGGCGGTGCATCCAGCGGTGGCACAAGGTCTCTTCCGCAAATGGGGAGAACCTTGGCTCTATCTAATACCACAGCCAAGAACAAGCAATGTCAGTAGTTCTGCATGATGGAATTTTCAAGGCTTCTCATTGGGAGAGGTATTTCTTTATGCCAATGCTGCTTATGCTCCGAGTTCTGAAGAAGGTCAAGTCTGACCTGGACCAGGTAATCCTAATAGCCCCTTATTGGGCACAGAGACAGTGGTTTCAAGAGCTACTGCATAGAGCATCTGTCCTCCGATCAGGCTTCCCCTCCATTTCGTGCCAACAGGGCAGGCTTCTGTACCTGGGCCTTCTCAATTTCCACCTTCATGCATGGAGAAAGAGCACCAACAGCTGAACACCTTTGACCTTTCTCCGTAGGTGGTTGATGTCATTTTGGCAGCCAGGCGTTGTAGGAAAGTACCATCTTGCCTGGCATGTTGCCCCCATATTTTACTGTATATATGTTGTTTTAGTTGTATGTGTCACTGGGACCCTGCCAGCCAGGGCCCTAGTGCTCATAAGTGTGCCCTGTATGTGTTCCCTGTGTGATGACTAACTGTCTCACTGAGGCTCTACTAACCAGAACCTCAGTGGTTATGCTCTCTCTTTGCTTTCCAAATTGTCACTAACAGGCTAGTGACCAATTCACATTGGCATACTGGAACACCCTTATAATTCCCTAGTATATGGTACTGAGGTACCCAGGGTATTGGGGTTCCAGGAAATCCCTATGGGCTGCAGCATTTCTTTTGCCACCCATAGGGAGCTCTGACAATTCTTACACAGGCCTGCCGCTGCAGCCTGAGTGAAATAACGTCCACGTTATTTCACAGCCATTTACCACTGCACTTAAGTAACTTATAAGTCACCTATATGTCTAACCTTTACCTGGTAAAGGTTGGGTGCTAAGTTACTTAGTGTGTGGGCACCCTGGCACTAGCCAAGGTGCCCCCACATCGTTCAGGGCAAATTCCCCGGACTTTGTGAGTGCTGGGACACCATTACACACGTGCACTATACATAGGTCACTACCTATGTATAGCGTCACAATGGTAACTCCGAACATGGCCATGTAACATGTCTAAGATCGTGGAATTGTCACCCCAATGCCATTCTGGCATTGGGGTGACAATTCCATGATCCCCCGAGTCTCTAGCACAGACCCGGGTACTGCCAAACTACCTTTCCCGGGGTTTCACTGCAGCTGCTGCTGCTGCCAACCCCTCAGACAGGTTTCTGCCCTCCTGGGGTCCAGCCAGGCTTGGCCCAGGAAGGCAGAACAAAGGACTTCCTCAGAGAGAGGGTGTTACACCCTCTCCCTTTGGAAAAAGGTGCCAGGGCTGGGGAGGAGTAGCCTCCCCCAGCCTCTGGAAATGCTTTGATGGGCACAGATGGTGCCCATCTCTGCATAAGCCAGTCTACACCGGTTCAGGGATCCCCCCAGCCCTGCTCTGGCGCGAAACTGGACAAAGGAAAGGGGAGTGACCTCTCCCCTGACCTGCACCTCCCAGGGGAGGTGCCCAGAGCTCCTCCAGTGTGCTCCTGACCTCTGCCATCTTGGAAACAGAGGTGCTGCTGGACTGCTCTGAGTGGCCAGTGCCAGCAGGTGACGTCAGAGACTCCTTCTGATAGGCTCTTACGTGTGTTGCTAGCCTATCCTCCTTCCTAGGTAGCCAAACCTCCTTTTCTGGCTATTTAGGGTCTCTGCTTTGGGGAATTCTTTAGATAACGAATGCAAGAGCTCATCAGAGTTCCTCTGCATCTCTCTCTTCACCTTCTACCAAGGAATCGACCGCTGGCTGCTCTGGACGCGTGCAAAACCGCAACAAAGTAGCAAAAACGACTACTGCAACCTTGTATCGCTGATCCGGCCGCCTTCTCGACTGTTTTCCTGGTGGTGCATGCTGTGGGGGTAGTCTGCCTCCTCTCTGCACTAGAAGCTCCGAAGAAATCCCCTGTGGGTCGACGGAATCTTCCCCTTGCAACCGCAGGCAACAAAAGACTGCATCACCGGTCCTCTGGGTCCCCTCTCAGCACGACGAGCGTGGTCCCTGGAAATCAGCAACTCTGTCCAAGTGACTCCCACAGTCCAGTGACTCTTCAGTCCAAGTTTGGTGGAGGTAAGTCCTTGCCTCCCCACGCTAGACTGCATTGCTGGGTACCGCGTGATTTGCAGCTGCTCCGGCTCCTGTGCACTCTTCCAGGATTTCCTTTGTGCACAGCCAAGCCTGGGTCCCCGACACTCTAACCTGCAGTGCACAACCTCCTGAGTTGTCCTCCGGCGTCATGGGATCTTCTTTTGTGACTTCGGGTGAGCTCCGGTTCACTCCTCTTCGTAGTGCCTGTTCCGGCACTTCTGCGGGTGCTGCCTGCTTCTGTGAGGGCTCCTTGTCTTGCTGGGCGCCCCCTCTGTCTCCTCGCGCAATTGGCGACATCCTGGTCCCTCCTGGGCCACAGCAGCACCCAAAAACCCTAACCGCGACCCTTGCAGCTAGCAAGGCTTGTTTGCGGTCTTTCTGCGTGGGACATCCATCCTCCAAAGGGGAAGTTCCTAGTCCTCTTCGTTCTTGCAGAATCCACAGCTTCTACCATCCGGTGGCAGCTTCTTTGCACCCTCAGCTGGCATTTCCTGGGCATCTGCCCAATCTCGACTTTGTCGCGACTCTTGGACTTGGTCCCCTTGTTCCACAGGTACTCTCATCCGGAAATCCATCGTTGTTGCATTGCTGGTGTTGGTCTTCCTTGCAGAATTCCCCTATCACGACTTCTGTGCTCTTTGGGGAACTTAGGTGCATTTTACACCTACTTTTCAGGGTCTTGGGGTGGGCTATTTTTCTAACCCTCACTGTTTTCTTACAGTCCCAGCGACCCTCTACAAGCTCACATAGGTTTGGGGTCCATTCGTGGTTCGCATTCCACTTTTGGAGTATATGGTTTGTGTTGCCCCTATACCTATGTGCTCTCATTGCAATCTATTGTGACTGTACATTGCTTGCATTGCTTTCTATTGCTATTACTGCATATTTTTGGTATTGTGTACATATATCTTGTGTATATTTGCGATCCTCATACTGAGGGTACTCACTGAGATACTTTTGGCATATTGTCATAAAAATAAAGTAACTTTATTTTTAGTATATCTGTGTATTGTGTTTTCTTATGATATTGTGCATATGACACCAGTGGTATAGTGGGAGCGTTGCATGTCTCCTAGTTCAGGCTAAGCTGCTCTGCTAAGCTACCCTTTTCTATCAGCCTAAGCTGCTAGACACCTCTTCTACACTAATAAGGGATACCTGGACCTGGTGCAGAGTGTAAGTACCCCTTGGTACTCACTACAAACCAGACCAGCCTCCTACATTGGTCGTGCAGCGGTGGGATAAGTACTTGCAACTACTTACCACTTTGTCATTTTGTACTTTTCATAAGAGAAAAATATACAAAACAAGTTCAGTGTATGTACACCTAACCAAAAAGTTTTGCTTTTCTTCTCTTACTCTATTGCTAAGTGCTGAAAAGTACCTCTAAAACTTTCAAAAAGTTCTAAAAAAATTGAAAAAGTTTTTTTTCTGTTTCCTTAAAAAGTTCTGAAACTTTTTCTTTCTTTTTCTGTCCCTTAAACCTTTTTCTATCATGTCTGGTACAGGTCCTACTCTTGACCTGGCCAGCACTGCTTATGACCACCTTAGCTGGAAAGGTGCAAGGAGTCTCTGCATTGATAGATGTTTAGGGGTAGGGAAGAATCCCTCTAGAGAATTGTTGATTAATATGCTCATTGAAAATTATAAGGCCTTAGGTGGCACATTAGGTGAGAAATTAGCAGATGGTTCACACTCTGATTCTGGGGTAGCCCCAGTAAGAATGTTAGATGGTATTCTTTCCAACCTGCCCCTTAGCAGGGCACCTAGCATCACTGGTACTGATGTGAGCTCTCATCACAGTAGGGGTTTCACTCCTGCAGGCCAGGTTGTTAGAGTGCCAACTATTAGGGACAGGTCTCCCTCTGTTCATTCACACCATTCTTCTGTGCCTAAGCATGCCCAACCCACCCACCCTGATGACAGAATGTTAGAAAGGGAACTCAATAGATTGAGAGTGGAAGAGGCCAGGCAGAAGCTTAAACAGCAACATCTGGCTCTAGACAGGGATACTTTAGACTTAGAAAAAGAAAGGCAGAGGTTTGGGTTTGGACCCCATGGTGGCAGCAGCAGTATTACAGATAGTAATCCTGTGAAAGAGCATGATTATAGGAATCTGCATAAGATAGTTCCCCCTTATAAGGAGGGGGATGACATTAACAAGTGGTTTGCTGCACTTGAGAGGGCCTGTGTTGTACAGGGGGTCCCTCAAAGGCAGTGGGCTGCTATCCTATGGCTATCTTTCAGTGGAAAGGTTAGGGATAGGCTCCTTACTGTGAAGGAATGTGATGCCAATAATTTTACAGTTTTAAAGAATGCACTCCTGGATGGTTATGGCTTAACCACTGAACAATACAGGATTAAGTTCAGAGAAACCAAAAAGGAGTCTTCACAAGACGGGGTAGACTTTGTTGACCATTCAGTGAAGGCCTTGGAGGGGTGGTTGCATGGCAGTAAAGTTTCTGACTATGAAAGCCTGTATAACTTGATCCTGAGAGAGCATATTCTTAATAACTGTGTGTCTGATTTGTTACACCAATATCTAGTGGACTCCAATCTTACCTCTCCACAAGAATTGGGAAAGAAGGCAGACAAATGGGTCAGAACAAGAGTGAACAGAAAAGTTCATACAGGGGGTGACAAGGATGGCAAGAAGAAGGATGGTAAGTCTTCAGACAAGCGTGGGGACAAATCTAAAAATGAGTCTTCATCAGGCCCACAAAAACACTCTGGTGGGGGTGGTGGGTCCAAATCCTCTTCTAATCAAGTAAAGAAACCAGGGTGCTATTTATGTAAAGTAAAAGGCCATTGGACAACTGATGCCAGTTGTCCAAAGAAAAGCACCAAGCCTCCCACTACCACAACCCCTACCGCTACACCTAGTGTCCCTAGTAATAGCAGTGGTGGTGGGAGCAAACCTACTAATAGCCAATCCAAGGGAGTAGCTGGGCTCACTTTTGGTAATTTAGTTGGGGTTGGTCTTGTTAGGGAGACCACAGAGGCTGTGTTAGTCTCTGAAGGTACCATTGATTTGGCCACCTTGGTTCCTTGTCCCCTTAATATGGATAAGTATAAGCAACTTCCCCTAATAAATGGTGTTGAGGTTCAGGCCTACAGGGACACAGGTGCCAGTGTTACCATGGTAATAGAGAAACTGGTCCACCCTGCACAACACCTACTTGGTCACCAGTAGCAAGTGACTGATGCTCATAACAACACTCTTAGCCACCCCATGGCTGTTGTGAATCTCAACTGGGGGGGTATTACTGGTCCAAAGAAAGTTGTGGTTGCCTCAGATTTACCTGTAGACTGTCTATTAGGGAACGATTTAGAGACATCAGCTTGGGCAGAAGTGGAGTTGGAGTCTCATGCTGCAATGCTGGGCATTCCTGAGCATATTTTTGCTTTAACCAGGGCTCAGGCCAAAAAGCAAAAAGGACAGGGTGACTTGGATCCTGGAACAAAGGACCAAGTGCTCCCTAAAGCTAGGGTTGGTAAAGGTAAATCCCTACCTACTATCCCTCCCTCTACAGTAGATTCAACTTCTGAGGAAGAATAATTTCCCCCCTGTGCAGAACCTTCACCAGAGGAGCTAGAAGCAGACACCGCTGAGCTTTTGGGTGGAGGGGGGCCTGCCAAGGAGGAGCTGAGTGTGGCACAGCAGACCTGTCCCACACTAGAGGGGTCTAAGACAGCAAGCTGTCAAACAGCAAAATGGGGATGTCAGTGACTCACACAGAGTTTACTGGGAGGACAACCTCTTGTATACAGAGGCAAGGGACCCAAAACCTGGAGCTGCCAGGAGATTGGTTATTCCCCTGCAATACAGAGAGTTCCTCCTAACTCTAGCCCACGGCATTCCCTTGGCTGGACATTTAGGGCAGATAAAAACATGGGACAGGCTTGTCCCCCTGTTTCATTGGCCTAGAATGTCAGAGGACACAAAGGAATTTTGTAAGTCCTGTGTCACCTGTCAATCCAGTGGCAAAACAGGTGGCACCCCAAAGGCTCCCCTTATTCCACTGCCTGTGGTTGGGGTTCCCTTTGAAAGGGTAGGGGTTGACATAGTTGGCTCCCTTTACCCTCCTACTGCTTCAGGCAATAGGTTTATTTTGGTGGTAGTCGATCATGCCACCAGATATCCTGAAGCAATTCCTCTAAGGACCACTACAGCTCCTGCAGTGGCAAAGGACCTCCTGGGAATCTTTTCGAGGGTGGGTTTCCCAAAAGAGGTGGTATCAGACAGGGGTAGCAACTTTATGTTTGCATACTTGAAGGCCATGTGGAAGGAATGTGGTGTAACATACAAATTCACCACACCCTTTTATCCACAAACAAATGGACTGGTTGAGAGGTTTAACAAAACTCTCAAAGGAATGAAAATGGGACTCCCTGAAAAACTCAGGAGGAGATGGGATGTCCTGTTACCTTGCCTCCTTTTTGCTTACAGGGAGGTACCCCAAAGAGGGGCGGGCTTCAGCCCCTTTGAACTCCTATTTGGACACCCTGTAAGAGGTCCTCTAACACTTGTAAAGGAGGGTTGGGAACAACCTTTAAAAGCTCCTAAGCAAGACATAGTGGACTATGTACTTGGCCTAAGATCCAGAATGGCTGAGTATATGAAAAAGGCCAGCAAAAACCTTCAGGCCAGCCAAGAGCTTCAAAAGCAATGGCATTATTCAGTACCAACCAGGGCAGAAAGTGTGGGTCTTGGAGCCTGTGGCCCCAAGAGCACTCCAAGACAAATGGAGTGGACCCCACATTATTGTTGAAAAGAAGGGAGAAGTCACCTACTTAGTTGACTTAGGCACTGCCAGGAGTCCCCTTAGGGTGCTCCATGTCAATCGCCTGAAACCCTACTATGACAGGGCTGATCTCACCCTGCTCATGGCAACAGATGAAGGACAGGAAGAAGTGAGTGACCCTCTCCCTGATCTCTTCTCTTCCACAAAACAAGATGCTCTGGTGGAAGGTGTAGTTTTGGCAAATTGTCTTACTGCTGAGCAGAAAGACCACTGCATAAATCTCCTGGGTCAGTTTTCTGAACTCTTTTCTACTGTGCCTGGCACCACTTCTTGGTGTGAGCACACTATAGATACTGGAGACAGCTTGCCTGTCAAAAGTAAGATCTATAGGCAGCCTGACCATGTCAGGGACTGCATAAAATAAGAAGTTCAGAAAATGCTTGAACTGGGAGTGGTTGAGCACTCTGAAAGTCCATGGGCCTCTCCTGTGGTACTTGTACCAAAACCTCATTCCAAAGATGGGAAAAGGGAAATTAGATTTTGTGTGGATTACAGAGGTCTCAACCAGGTAACTAAAACTGATGCTCACCCTATACCCAGGGCAGATGAGCTAATAGATACACTGGCATCGGCCAAGTATCTAAGCACCTTTGATTTGACTGCAGGGTATTGGCAGATCAAGTTATCAGAGGATGTTACAGCAAAAACTGCATTTTCGACTATTGGAGGGCACTACCAATTCACAGGAATTCCCTTTGGTTTGAAAAATGCACCTGTCACTTTTCAGAGGTTGGTGAATACAGTCCTGCAAGGGTTGGAGGCTTTTAGTGCAGCATATCTAGATGATATAGCTGTCTTTAGCTCCACCTGGGATGATCACCTGGTCCACCTATGGAAAGTTTTGGAGGCCCTGCAAAAGGCAGGCCTCACTATCAAGGCTTCAAAGTGCCAGATAGGGCAGGGGAAAGTGGTTTATCTGGGACACCTTGTAGGTGGAGAACAGATTGCACCACTTCAGGGGAAAATCCAAACTATCATAGATTGGGTTCCCCCTACAACTCAGACCCAGGTGAGAGCCTTCTTAGGCCTCACTGGGTATTACAGGAGGTTCATAAAGAACTATGGCTCCATAGCAGCCCCTCTTAATGACCTCACATCTAAGAAAATGCCTAAAAAGGTATTATGGACAGCTAGCTGTCAGAAAGCTTTTGAGGAGCTGAAACAGGCCATGTGCACTGCACCTGTCCTAAAAAGCCCATGTTACTCCAAGAAATGAATTGTTCAAACTGATGCATCTGAATTAGGGGTAGGGACAGTCTTATCACAACTCAATTCTGAGGGCCAGGATCAACCTGTTGCTTTTATCAGCAGGAGGTTGACCCCTAGAGAAAAGCGTTGGTCTGCCATAGAGAGGGAGGCCTTTGCTGTGGTCTGGGCACTGAAGAAGTTGAGGCCATACCTGTTTGGCACTCACTTCATTGTTCAGACAGACCACAAACCTCTACTTTGGCTAAAACAAATGAAAGGTGAAAACCCTAAATTGTTGAGGTGGTCCATATCTCTACAGGGAATGGACTATACAGTGGAATGTAGACCTGGGAGTACCCACTCCAATGCAGATGGACTCTCCAGATATTTCCACTTAGACAATGAAGACTCATCAGGTCATGGCTAGTCTTATTGTCCTTCGTTTGGGGTGGGGGGGTTGTGTAGGAAAGTACCATCTTGCCTGGCATGTTACCCCCATATTTCACTGTATATATGTTGTTTTAGTTGTATGTGTCACTGGGACCCTGCCAGCCACGGCCCCAGTGCTCATAAGTGTGCCATGTATGTGTTCCCTGTGTGATGACTAACTGTCTCACTGAGGCTCTACTAACCAGAACCTCAGTGGTTATGCTCTCTCTTTGCTTTCCAAATTTTCACTAACTAGCTAGTGACCAATTTCACCAATTCACACTGTCATACTGGAACACCCTTATAATTCCCTAGTATATGGTACTGAGGTACCCAGGGTATTGGGGTTCCAGGAGATCCCTTTGGGCTGCAGCATTTCTTTTGCCACCCATAGGGAGCTCTGACAATTCTTACACAGGCCTGCCACTGTAGCCCGAGTGAAATAACGTCCACGTTATTTCACAGCCATTTACCACTGCACTTAAGTAACTTATAAGTCACCTATATGTCTAACCTTTACCTGGTAAAGGTTGGGTGCTAAGTTACTTAGTGTGTGGGCACCCTGGCACTAGCCAAGGTGCCCCCACACCGTTCAGGGCAAATTCCTCGGACTTTGTGAGTGCGGGGACACCATTACACGCGTGCACTATACATAGGTCACTACCTATGTATAGCGTCACAATGGTAACTCCGAACATGGCCATGTAACATGTCTAAGATCGTGGAATTGTCACCCCAATGCCATTCTGGCATTGGGGAGACAATTCCATGATCCCCCGAGTCTCTAGCACAGACACGGGTACTGCCAAACTACCTTTCCCGGGGTTTCACTGCAGCTGCTGTTGCTGCCAACCCCTCAGACAGGTTTCTGCCCTCCTGGGGTCCAGCCAGGCTTGGCCCAGGAAGGCAGAACAAAGGACTTCCTCAGAGAGAGGGTGTTACACCCTCTCCCTTTGGAAAAAGGTGTCAGGGCTGGGGAGGAGTAGCCTCCCCCAGCGTCCGGAAATGCTTTGATGGGCACAGATGGTGCCCATCTCTGCATAAGCCAGTCTACACCGGTTCAGGGATCCCCCAGCCCTGCTCTGGCACGAAAATGGACAAAGGAAAGGGGAGTGACCACTCCCCTGACTGCACCTCCCAGGGGAGGTGCCCAGAGCTCCTCCAGTGTGCTCCAGACCTCTGCCATCTTGGAAACAGAGGTGCTGCTGGCACACTGGACTGCTCTGAGTGGCCAGTGCCAGGAGGTGACGTCAGAGACTCCTTCTGATAGGCTCTTACCTGTGTTGCTAGCCTATCATCCTTCCTAGGTAACCAAACCTCCTTTTCTGGCTATTTAGGGTCTCTGCTTTGGGGAATTCTTTAGATAACGAATGCAAGAGCTCATCAGAGTTCCTCTGCATCTCTCTCTTCACCTTCTACCAAGGATTCGACCGCTGGCTGCTCTGGACGCCTGCAAAACCGCAACAAAGTAGCAAAGACGACTACTGCAACCTTGTATCGCTGATCCGGCCGCCTTCTCGACTGTTTTCCTGGTGGTGCATGCTGTGGGGGTAGTCTGCCTCCTCTCTGCACTAGAAGCTCCGAAGAAATCTCCCGTGGGTCGACGGAATCTTCCCCCTGCAACCGCAGGCAACAAAAGACTGCATCACTGGTCCTCTGGGTCCCCTCTCAGCACGACGAGCGTGGTCCCTGGAGCTCAGCAACTCTGTCCAAGTGACTCCCACAGTCCAGTGACTCTTCAGTCCAAGTTTGGCGGAGGTAAGTCCTTGCCTCCCCACGCTAGACTGCATTGCTGGATACTGCGTGATTTGCAGCTGCTCCGGCTCCTGTGCACTCTTCCAGGATTTCCTTTGTGCACAGCCAACCCTGGGTCCCCGACACTCTAACCTGCAGTGCACAACCTCCTGAGTTGTCCTCTGGCGTCGTTGGATCTTCTTTTGTGACTTCGGGTGAGCTCCGGTTCACTCCTCTTCGTAGTGCCTGTTCCGGCACTTCTGCGGGTGCTGCCTGCTTCTGTTGAGGGCTCCTTGTCTTGCTGGGCGCCCCCTCTGTCTCCTCACGCAATTGGCGACATCCTGGTCCCTCCTGGGCCACAGCAGCATCCAAAAACCCTAACCGCGACCCTTGCAGCTAGCAAGGCTTGTTTGCGGTCTTTCTACGTGGGAACACCTCTGCAAGCTTCTTCACGACGTGGGACATCCATCCTCCAAAGGGGAAGTTCCTAGTCCTCTTTGTTCCTGCAGAATCCACAGCTTCTACCATCCGGTGGCAGCTTCTTTGCACCCTCAGCTGGCATTTCCTGGGCATCTGCCCAATCTCGACTTTGTCGCGATTCTTGGACTTGGTCCCCTTGTTCCACAGGTACTCTCATCCGGAAATCCATAGTTGTTGCATTGCTGGTGTTGGTCTTCCTTACAGAATTCCCCTATCACGACTTCTGTGCTCTTTGGGGAACTTAGGTGCATTTTACACCTACTTTTCAGGGTCTTGGGGTGGGCTATTTTTCTAACCCTCACTGTTTTCTTACAGTCCCAGCGACCCTCTACAAGCTCACATAGGTTTGGGGTCCATTCGTGGTTCGCATTCCACTTTTGGAGTATATGGTTTGTGTTGCCCCTATACCTATGTGCTCTCATTGCAATCTATTGTGACTGTACATTGCTTTCTATTGCTATTACTGCATATTTTTGGTATTGTGTACATATATCTTGCGTATATATGCTATCCTCATACTGAGGGTACTCACTGAGATACTTTTGGCATATTGTCATAAAAATAAAGTACCTTTATTTTTAGTATATCTGTGTATTGTGTTTTCTTATGATATTGTGCATATGACACCAGTGGTATAGTGGGAGCTTTGCATGTCTCCTAGTTCAGCCTAAGCTGCTCTGCTAAGCTACCCTTTTCTATCAGCCTAAGCTGCTAGACACCTCTTCTACACTAATAAGGGATACCTGGACCTGGTGCAGAGTGTAAGTACCCCTTGGTACTCACTACAAACCAGACCAGCCTCCTACAGGCGTCCTTTGACAAAACAAACTGTATACATCTTTTGTTGGGACAGATTTATGGTTTGGTGTGACACATGCCAGATTGACCAACTCCAGGCTAATTTATTTGACTTTCAGTTATTTGTTTAGCTTCTCACTTTGCAAGACTGTGCTTGGGTACAGTTAAAGGGTACCTTTCAGCTCTTTTGGCCTTTTTACGGTAGCCAGACCAGCATACATTATCTAAATCAAAAGTTATGTTTTTCGGAAGGCCTACAACACTTGTTTCCTCCCTCCGCTTTTGTCATACCTCAGAGAGTCCTTACATATTTGCTGTAGAGTCCTTTGGAACCACTTCACAGCTGCCCTTTGCAGCTTCTAACCCTCAAGACATTGTTACTCATTGCCATAACATTGACCAAGTGAGTGACCTGCAGGCTCTCTGTGTCAGTCTGCGATGCACCACCTTCTTTTCAGACAAAGTGCTTCTGGAGACCCGAGCATCCTTCTTGCCAAAAAGTTGTGACACCTAAGAAGGGGGAGGAACTACATCACTTGGACCTGAAAAGAGCACTGCGCCTTTACAGTGGACGAACATCTCTTTGTGGGGTTCACTGGAACGAAAAAAGGCAAGGCAGTGCAGTAAATAGACCATCACCTGCTGGATACAACTATGCATCAAGATCTGCTACATTGTGGCCAAAAAGAAGCCTCTGGGAGGGGTGCAAACTCATTACCCCAAGGCGATAGCTTCTACCACTGAGTTCATGAAAAGTTTGTGTTCTGAACAACGGTCAGTTAGCTATGTATGCATCATTCCATATGTACACAAAGCACTACTATATGGACAGCAAGGTTTACCGAGAGGAGAATTTCGCACGGTCGGTCCCACAAGACAAGTTTATGCAAATTCACAGACCCACCTCCTAGTAGGTAATGCGATGGTCTCTTAAAAATATGAGGTACCTGCAGTTAAAATTCTATATCACAAAAACAAATTACCACAAACCATGCTACAGAAGGAAAGTAACTTGTTTATTCAGGAGGGCGTGGGTATGACTGCACTTGCTATCCGGTCTGATCTGGATGCAACCGATTGCTTGGGTCAGGCAAATGGCGCGAGCGTGGTGACCACCATTTTCTTCAGTGCTGGTAACACATCACTTCAAATAGATGGGTCCTCCAAATTTTCCATCGGGACTATGCCCTTCCATTTCTTTTTATCCCACCGTGTCTTCCACTTTGATCAGGACGGCTGATGGACAACAGTATGTTAGTTTTGCAGCAGGAAGTGCAGGTCAGTTTGGCATAAGGAGCTGGGGAGAGAATTCTAGCCTCAGAAGTAGGAACTAGGGGCATACTTAAGAGCCTTTTGCACTGCCGGTGTGTCACTTTTTGTGGCACAACGGCAGTGCAAACCTTAAACCCGTATCTAGGAGGCCAGGCAAAGCCGCTTTGCATGGTTTTTAATAGCCTCATAGATATGGAGTAAAGCAAGGCAGCACAAATCGTTGCATTGCCTTACTCTGTGCAAAGGTGGCATTCCATAAACATTGCAGTGTGTGTTTCCCCATGCAACACCCATGGATTTTGATGCATCCCCAGATTTACAAGCGTATGTAAACCAGGGGATGCCCAAACACCTTACGCCTCCCAGGGGAGCCGCAACAAGGAGAAATATCTTTATTTCTCCTCAGGTTTTTTTCTTTTTCTAAGTATGCTGCATTCTGCAGCTTACATAGAAGAAAAGGCCTGCCCAGGATTGTTTTAGTGCAGGAAGGTGTCCCATCCTGCACCAAAAGAATCATGCCAACCATAGTGCGTTGGCGCTAGGCTGCCAAAATGGCAGAAGCGCAGTGGGGAAGGAAAGGGATGTGCCATATTGCTTAAATACGATGGATTAAACCCAGATCTTTGTGACTGGGGATGAATGTTTGATTTGCTCTGCATTCCGTCCATCATCTGTTCTTTTTGCATTTGTCGCCCCAAGTGGGAAGGGTATGCCCAGACATGGGTCCCGTGCTCACTGCGCCACTGGATTCAAGCTAGCCTAGCTGATGAAGGGTAATACCCTGAAAAGGGCCCTAGGATGCTTGTTTCCGGTCCAGGTAGGACCTGGCTTGGCAGTTCGGGCTGGACTGTTCCCATGTGGACCAGGGTCAAGACTGATTTGCATATGGCTGGGTCCAACCTGGGATGGCGTGGGTAGCAAAAAAAGATGGATTAAACCCAGATCTTTGTGACGGGGGGGTGAATGTTTGATTTGCTCTGCATTCCGTCCATCATCTGTTCTTTTTGCATTTGTCGCCCCAAGTGAGAAGGGTATGCCCAGACGTGGGTCCCGTGCTCACTGCGCCACTGGATTCAAGCTAGCCTAGCTGATGAAGGGTGATACACTGAAACCAGTCCTAGGATGCTTGTTTCTGGGCCAGGGAGGACGAGGCTTGGCAGTTCGGGCTGGACTATTCCCATGTGGAACAGGGTCAAGACTGATTTGCATATGGCTGGGTCCAACCTGGGGTGGCGTGGTGAACAAAAAACGATGGATTAAACCCAGATCTTTGTGACTGGGGTGAATGTTTGATTTGCCCTGCATTCCGTCCATCATCTGTTCTTTTTTGCATATTGCTTAAATATGGCACATTACTGCCCTTTCCTCATTGACACCAGGCAGCGCAGCACAGTGACCTTCTATTCTGCCCTTTTAAGGTTTGCACCAGGTTTCTGCCAAAGACATTTGTGATGCCACAGTGGGAAATTAATTTGGTTCTCACCTTTTTTAATGTGTGTCTCTTTTGAACTTATGTGCAGTTGTCCGCTATGCGGCTTGACCCTGAAAACTTTTTTTTTGGGGGGTCACAATCACATCAACTTGTCGCATGAGTGAACTTCAGGCACTCTTGGCCCAGGCGCCAGACAACATTTTTTTTCCAGACAAACTGATGTTAGGGACTCAAGATGGTTTTGTGCCAGAAGTATTAACGCTATTTCATGTCTGCAAGCTATCAACCTTCCAGCATTCTTTGCCTCGCCTCATCTCTCAAAGGAGGAGGAGAGTCTCCATCTATTGGATGATTCAAAAGAACTCAGTTTCCACATTGATCATACTAGACACCATCAGGTGGACAATCAGCTGTTTGTGGGTTTCTTGAGGGTGAAGAAAGGCAAGACAGTGCAGAAAAGAACCATCACTAGATGGATAGTCCTATGCTTCAAAATATGCTAGGCACTAGCTAAGAAGCAGCCACCTGAGGTGTTAAGGGCCAATTCTGTTTGAGCCAAGGCTACTACCACTGAGTTGGTGCCTTTCCTGGAGATCTGTGAGCCTGTTACATGGGCTTTGGAGCACACAGTCACAAAGCACTACGGTCTGGACAGCCAGGTTCATCAGGATGGGCATTTTGCCCATTAGATCCTGCAGGACTTTCTATTCCATTATTCCACATATGCCTCACCTTGGGAGGTACTGCTGTGGTATCTGTTCACAACGAGAAGTTAGAAGTATCCATAAGAAGAAGATCCTTCCCTTTGGATACCCTACCTATACACAGATTCGTCACCACCCTCCCACCGCCCCATTTCCTTCATAAATTGTCCCAAACTACAGATCTGCACTCTGGGTATAGCAATTTGCTGATGAGCTCTGCATCTGAGGGCGCATACAAGGCTGCAATAGAAACTGACGTTACCGTGAATGGGTGTTGCGTATATGCATCTCTGTTCGTCACTTTCAGAGCAAAATGAGGTCAAGCTAAGCCACACAGCACCACCTATTGGTACAGGGAAGTACTTCTTTAGATTTTTCTAGATCTAGTCTGACACCGGAAAATATTTGAGGTGAGGAATCTTCATTTC
Source organism: Pleurodeles waltl (assembly GCF_031143425.1). Lineage (NCBI taxonomy): Eukaryota > Metazoa > Chordata > Amphibia > Caudata > Salamandridae > Pleurodeles > Pleurodeles waltl. Next base: position 517,719,340 of record NC_090448.1, read on the forward strand.
CTTAGAGCATCTACAAGAAACCGCATTACTGAAGGTAAGTAACTTGTTCATCAGAATAATAGCAAACACAAATAAAAAGAAAGTAAATGCTACAAAATCAGGCAATGTGATAAATTGTAAGGATTCCCTACGTATACAGTCCTAGCAAACCAACATGTTACCATCAAACACCTACCATTCTATATGGGTTCAAAATTTTGATGTTTTTGTTGCCTACCATACATGAACTTCATTTATTTTCCGGTCGTCATCCTGTTTCCAAGACATGGCTGAATTGTGAGTCGGCTACCATGTTTACCAATAAATGTTGATTTTGGTGTAGTTACATGGAGGACTGCTCTGCTTGTCCCAGAATCGAAAAATGTTGCTTGTTTTCTCCTTGAGAGAACTGTGGACAATCATTTGATATCATTGATACCCTTGATTTTGGGGAAAATGTGATCTTATGATTTATGATCTAAGATGGAAAGTGTGAGAATTAATTTACATAGGTAGGTTAAAGCTATTAAGATTTCCCTAAGCATCAAACATTCACACACATCTATGAACTGGACGCATATTATCAAAATATACAAAACCAATTCAGATGAGCTAGTTAGTGACTTCAATCAAATAATGCTGTGATGAGCCTGAGGCCACTGGGGTGGGGGGAGTGGAAATACACCATGTATAGAGCTTCAAATAGATTAATAAGGCAGAACACATAACAGTCAGAATGAAGAACCAGAGTAGAACTTCACATTTTAATTTCAAAGCTCAAACACTTATTTTGTCATCAGGGCTACTTGCTCTTTTGGTCTAAAGTCTGATTGGGGCTGCAGCTTAATTGTGTTTTTTGCTTACATTTCTTCCTCTAGTAGCTGCCTTTGCGGCTTGAATTGGTAAATAAGCACACACATGTAGTATCTCTCTTCCTGTATGGGCTCAATAACACAGTAAAAACAGTAAATATATATATGTTTTCGGTGGCTTGTGTAGCTGCAGATACACATGCTGTGCATTACTTCTGCCATCTAGTGTTGGGCTCTGAGTGTTACAAGTTGTTTTTCTTCGAAGACGTGTTTTCGAGTCACGAGATCGAGTGACTCCTCCTCTTCGGTTCCATTGCGCATGGGCATCGACTCCACTGTTACATTGTTTTCTCCCGCCGTCGGGTTCGGACATGTTTCCTCTCGCTCAGAGATTTTGATTCGGAAAACTTTGAAGACACTTTCTTTCATCAGTATTGTATCAGTCAGGTTTACATCTTCCACCGACACCTTGGAACCGTCGGAGAAGACAACTTTACTCACCCTTCCGGCGCACGTGCCCAACTCGGGCCGACCGTGTGGAAGCCTCATGGATCGGACTCCATTCCGGTTCTGTCCTTCGTGCCACGCAAAATATCCGTATACCGACCAGCATCTGGTTTGCAATCTTTGCCTTTCCCCGAATTATTGGGAAGAAAATTGTGAGGCCTGTCGATCTTTCCGATCCAAAAAGACTCTTCGTGACAGGAGGGCACGAAGACTCGAAATGGCGCCGAGAAGTAGCGAACATCTCGACGTGGAGGAGGAAGAAATAATGCAAACAGCGGTCTTGGTTTGAGATTCTGACTCAGAACAGGAATCAGAAGAAGACAGACCGGTCACAGCAGGACAGCATGTGAGTACACCTGCCCCCGTACCCTCACAAAAGCAAAAACACAAGGCCCTGTATACGCCACTGCCGGAAGCCATGGCTCAGCCCGAAAAAAGACTACCGGTGACCAACTAGCCAGTTCGGCACTGAAAAAGGCCACTCCTCCCAAAACATCGAAGGCAACAAAGAGCTCCATATCCGACTCGAGCAAACATCATTTTTTGGAGTAGAAAATTAGAAAATCTCTTTTTGAGCCGAGAGCATCAACTGCATCATCTTTTTCGATCCCAAAAAAGCCTACTTCGGAGCCGAAAAGGCCAGCATACACAGAGGAACATGGACTTTCGAAAAAACTTTTAAAAAGCCACAAAACCTCTGAAGAGGAGTATCAAGTACAACCAATACTTGAGGTTACGGATGAAAGGCAGTGCAGGATTCACATCCATAAAGAAGCAGGCAGAATTCAGACAGCACCTCCTCTAAAGCCAAAAAGAAAGCTAGCCTTTCAGTAGGAATTGGACACTATGCAGCCTCCAGCAAAAGTGCCAAAGCAGAAGGAGAAACTACCACCACCTCCTCATTCTCCACACCTACCTACCTCTCCCCTACTAGTCCTACACCAGTGCAGTCACCCACCCACTCACTCTTTCGACTCACAACAGGACACTGTTGACCCATGGGATCTTTATGATCCAGATCCCATTCCTAGTAATGACCCAGACAGCTATCCCTCTAAACCTTCACCACCTGAGGATAGCACTGTGTACATTCAAGTTTTAGCTAGGGCTGTGGCATACCATGGGGTCACCATGCATACAGAGCCCCTGGAAGAGGATTTCTTGTTTAACACCCTATCCTCAACACATTCATAATGTCAATCCCTTCCCATGCTTCCAGGCATGTAAAATCAAATATTTAGTGAACCTGTTAAGGCAAGTATAATAACACCCAGGATAGAGAAGTATAAACCTCCACCCTCTGATCCTGATTACATCACCCATCAGGTACCTCCAGATTCTGTGGTTGTTAGTGCTGCCAGAAAAAGAGCAAACAGTCAGTCGTCAGGAGATACGCCCCCACCTGACAAAGAGAGCAGGAAATTTGATGCTGCAGGGAAACGAGTTACATCCCATCCAGCAAATCAGTGGATGATAGCCAACTCACAAGCACTGTTAGCTCAATATGACAGAGCCCATTGGGACGAGATGTAAGACATAATTCAGCATCTCCCCAAAGAACACCAAAAGAGGGCACAACAAGTAGTGGAAAAAGGGCAAGCCATTACTAATAATCAAATTCTATCTGCCCTAGATGCAGCAGACACCGCTGCTAGAAGTGTCAATACTGCAGTGACAATACGTAGGCATGCATGGCTCAGATCTTCAGGCTTTAAACCTGAAATACAGTAGACTGTGTTAAATATGCCATTTGATAAAAAAAACATCTTTTTGGACCAGAAGTTGACACAGCCATAGAAAAAATAAGAAAGTATTCAGACACGGCAAAAGCAGTGAGCGCACTTTACTCAACACCATACAGGGGATCATTTCGGAAACCACAGTTTCAAGGTGGGTTCAGACAACAGAGGCATCCACATCACAGGCAAAACCATCCTACCAACCACATTATCAACGAGGTGGTTTTAGGGGCACATATAGAAGACAGTACCCCAGAAACAGAGGGAAATTCAGACCTCTAAGCAACCTCCACAGTACCCCAAACAGTGGCTTTTCTCATTCCCTCCCACTCCACACTTCTCCTGTGGGGGGGAAGACTACAACAGTTCCACAAAAATTGGCAAAACATTACCACAGACAATTAGGTGCTATCAATTATCCACAATGGCTATTGCCTAGAATTGATACACACTCCACCGAATATACAACCAAGGTCACACAAACTATCCTCAGAGCACATCAGTGTGCTACATAAAGAGGTCCAATCTCTATTACTCAAACAAGCAATAGAATCGGTACCACAATCTCAGATAGGGACAGGAGTTTACTCACTATATTTTCTAATTCCCAAAAAAGATGGCACCCTCAGGCAATATTAAATCTCAGGACCCTCAATCTTTACATCCTGTCAGAACATTTTCACATGGTAACTCTACAGGATGTTATCCCACTACTCCAAAAACACGATTATATGACAGTATTAAACCTCAAAGATGCGTATTTTCATATACCCATCCATCCTGCACACAGAAAATACCTCAGGTTTGTCATTCAAGGAAAACATTATCAGTTCAAGGTGTTACCCTTTGGAATAACAACAGCTATCTAAGGGGCTTAGGAAGAAAGAGGTAGGTGCACTATTATCAGAACTTTCAGTAGGATCCGAGTAAAAAAAAATAAAACTGGAGGAATAAAAATTAAACAGTATTTATAAGAAACAGATGTACTGTGTACCAGCCTATTTCCTTGGTACTGATAGGCCATCTTTTGCTTTGGTTTTGAAAGGGACTTGTCTCTGCGCTATTGATGAGTCATGTTGATATATAAAACTGATAGGGGTTAAGGATCGATGGGATGCAGAAAAGACTGAATTTAGCCTTATGGTGTAAGAGCTCCAACAATGCACCTAGAAAATAACAACAAAATGCAAAGCAAAATTCTGTGTGGCTGTCTTAGTACACACCTGGAAGGGGATGTCAGAACCCGTGAGTCAGAGGTGGAATTAGATGACAGTGGATGCAAGAAGATCAGCAAAAACAATGCAAGACAAAGATTTTCAATTTGTGTTTCTTTCCACCTCCCTGCACAAAGTATGTGCACTGGGCTTATTGTCTGAATCCTCTAGATTTTCTTTGAAACTCCCTCTTTGTCTCATTTTACTTTTCACTTTCCTAAAAAACTAATACTTGTGCGTCTCAGCATTCATGTAATGCTCCCTAACCTATGAGTAACAACACTCAATAGTGTTTTCTTATATCTTCCTTTTACCCTGAATTCCTTCTTATTTCAAAGATTAATTTGATGAGATTGATTGCATTTATAAAGCTAGAACAGCTACTTCCTAGGAAGTGTCCTGGTGCCTGCGGTAAAAACGTAAGATTATGAAATGCGAGGCAGTGGATCTGAAGCTAAAAACAGATGGGGGACTGGGCTAGTTTCCTAATTTAAGCCTTAAGAGATGTGTTTTGAACGGTTTCATGAATTTCATCAAATGAGGATGTAGTATAATGGATAATGGGAGTGCATTCTAGATTTCTGCTGTTGTTGTTCCCAGATACTGACCTCCCTGCCTCAGTTTCTTGAATCTAGTATTCACAATGAAGCTGCTGTTGTAAGATCTTCTTGGATGATACCATGAGAAGATGTCGTTTATATATGTCTTGCCACTATTTTGACATATGGTTTTACGGCCTAGGCAGAGTGCTTTAAATTTACATCTTTTTTTTTTGCACCCATAACCAGTGAAGGTTCTCAGAGATGAATCAGCTTTTTTTCGGGCCTATGATCAATCTTGATGGAACATTCTGCAGAAGTTGGATAAAGTGTATAAGGTATTTGGGTGATCCATCCTGCAAGGAGTTGCAATAGTCCATGAGAGAAATAAGGAATGCCATGATCATGTTTCTTCTTGCAAGTTTGGGTATGTCGAGCAAAATCTTCAGAACGTACAACAAACTGTTCTCTTCATTGGATCAAGCTTAATTTTTATTGTGAACTATGCAAACACTGTTATGCAGTGTAGTATCACAAATTTGCTTCACAAGCGTAATGCACAATTATGCAAGATTATTCCAGTGTAAGGGAAACCCAGTGGGCAGATCTAACTGAAGCAACATTACCAGTACAGGATGAATGAGGGGTGGTGGTGGGTATGGGGGTGAGAGAAGATGTCTTGTTATTTGGGGCCTGGAATATTTATTAAAAAAATTATAAACATGTTAGTGCAACATGCAAATGGTTAACCTTTTGCTGAACCTTCACATTGTAAAAGTACTGACCTTTCAACATGCACATTACCATGGCGCCAGAAAGACCTGGAGATTTGACCTTCACACTCAGAGTCTAACACATTAACCCTATGAATCTGTAGTGAGAAACATGAACACATAATTATGACACTTGGGGGCATATTTATACTTGTTTTGCGCCAAATTTGTGTTATTTTTTTTTTACGTAAATTCGGTGCAAAACTAACTCCATATTTATACTTTGTCGCTAGACCTGTCTAGCACCAAAGTTATGGAGTTAAAGTCGTTTTTGGGACGTGGAAACCTACCTTGCCTGAATGAGATGCAAAGTAGGCGTTCCCGTGCAAAATATGGCTCTATAGCCTTAGCGCCATATTTCTCCCCCTTGCTAAAATCACACATGAGGGGGAGAAGGGGTCAAATAATGGTGCAAAGCCTGCTTTGCACCATTATTTCACATCTGGGTCAGGGCAGGCTTTATGAGACCTGTGGGCCTATTTCCATGGTGGAATACCATGAAAAAAGCCCACAGGTGCCATCCCCAGGGACACCCCCACCCACACCAGAGGGACAGCGGGGGATGGGGGGGGGGACCCCATCCCAGGTAAGTATTTTTTTTTTTTTTTTTAAAGTGTCACTGGGCACCCTGAAATGGGCCCCCTACATGGCATTGGGTACAATGGCCATGCCCAGGGGACCCTGGTCCCCTGTGCTGGCCACTGGGGTGGTGGGCATGACTCTTGTCTTTTCTAAGACAAGAGTCATGTGGTATGGTTTCTTGCATCAGAAAATTGCGCTAGGCTGGTTAGTAATTTTTTATTTTTTACTCTAACCTGCCTAACATCATTTTTTGGTTCAAAACCTCCTTCTCCCATACCGCCACCCCAACTGGCTAACTTCATTTATTTTGATGCTAGCCTACCCTGTGCGCCGGCTTCCACCATTCCATAAATATGGTGCCCGGCTGGCGCTCAAGAATGGTGCAAGCTGGTGCAAAACGTTTTGATGCAAAACTGCGATAGTGCAGTTTTGCGCTAAAAAGTATAAATATGCCCCTTGATCTAAAACATTCCTAGCAATTCGGGTCCACAAAAGCAAATAGCATAATTGACAGGACAGAAGAAGTTTGGGCGGGAGAGAGAAATTATGTTTTGTTATTTGGAGATTGGACTATTTATCAGCTAAAAATTATGAACATATTAGTGTAACATAAAAGTTATCAGCCTTCTTTGTAATGGAGCTGACCTTTAGGCAACCACATGACCACGGAAAGACTTGAATGTTTAACCTCAACATTTAAGGTCTAGGAACTTAACCGATGACTTGCAACAGATGATCATATTCGTTCTGAATAAATTCAAGTCCACTGAGGTTCCATAGAGGACTGTAAGTACCATTGTTAACAGGATATGAAAGAGGGTTTGGGGGGGGGAGTCTGAGAGAAAGAGCAAAGATGTTTTACAAAATGGGGCCTAACATGGTTAGTAAAAAATCAGAAACGTTAGTGCAATATGAAAATGGTTAAAATTGTACTGAACCTTAAATCTGTTTCCAATGGAGCTGATTACGAATCAAACACATGGTCAGCCACGGAGAAAGAAAATCTTGAACCCACTGAGAATCAAAGACATTAACAGCTACGCCACCTGTGACTCTGTTGAGACTGATGAAAACATAACTAACATGAGTGACAGGACAGAGGAATTGGGGAGAGAGAGAAAAAGAGAGATTATGTTTTATTTTGCAACTGTAGTATGTATTTTAAAAATTATAAACATCTTAGTGCATCGTGAAAAAGACTAACCCTTTCCTGAAACTTGCATAAGACCATGGAATCAAGAAGACTTGAACCCTTAACCTTCTCACTGAGAAACTTAGATATTTACTACCAGCCACCCCTAACTCCCTATGAAGGTGCATGAAATCATAAATATATTTGATTTAAAAGTTCAAGTAAAGGAGTTTCCACCACAGGTGACTAACATAATTAACAGGATTCAACAGATGGATTGGGGAGAGTGAGAGAGTAGGCCTGGCTAATATATTAAAAAATATAATAAACATGTTAGTATAGCATTCATATTTTACTGAATCTTGGAATTCTTTGTAATGGAGCTGACCTTTAAGCAAACACATGAGCTTGGAAAACGAAAAGGCTTGAACATTTAAAGTTCACACTGACAGCTTAAGATCTTAACTAATAAGCCATTGGTCACTCTCTATTGAAATTGATCCGGGCCACTGTAATTATGAGATTATGCAACTGCAGCGATTTTCGCATAAATATAGATTTGCTGCATTTGTCACGTAATCCGTCTGTCAAATAATCTGCAGATTTAACAAACTGTTTCTTGCTCAAACGGTTCAAAAGTTACTGAAAATGCGACAGACCTGTGTATCTGCGCAGTGGATGGCCATTTGTAAAGCTGGATTTGTTGTATTGTAATTGCTAGCAGTCAAATGCTGAGGAATGCATGGATATCCTGGCAACTGTGTTGCTGGGTCAATAGAATTAGAACTGGGGTTGAAAGATTACAGACAGGGGTTGCTGGCTTGATCGGCTGGGGTTGGTCTCATATATCAGCTGACAAATAAACTTAAGAAATAAAAAGTGAAGTGGAAAAGTATTTTCTAAGTGGCAATGCACCTTCATATGGACCACCGCTGTGAACTTTTAAGGAGCAAATGTCGGGTGTTGTTGCCAACCAGTTTGTAGATTAAAAAAAAAGGGACAGAGCTGTTAAAGCCGATAGGAGCTACAGAAGACGATCTAAGTTTGCGGCAAGTACGGCTCGCTGTGTTGTAAATGAGGACGACTTGTATTGAGGAACTGACAAGCAGCGTGTAAGGGGCACAACGTGCATGGTGTGAGTTGTGAACAGTTCTAGCGGCGTTTGGAAGTAGTATATGTCATGGCACATAATGCATATAACAGCGTGCGGCACAGTCATTCGGTAACAGTCTACGGTAAATTAATTTGCTCCCTCGCACTAAAGCAAACCGCTTCCTCGTGCCAGTTTCAACGAGTAGTCCGCGAGTGCTGGACAGGCTTGCGCCCTCAGTGAGGACACTGCAGAGCAAGCGGAACTTTCTTTAGAAATCGGCGTTATTTGCATAGTGAAGTGAAACGTTTGTCAAAAGAGGGCAGTTTCCTAAAGAAAATAACGCTTTTTGTGCAGCTTTATCCCTAATGACATGGAGATACATATTCATAGTGTGTAGAATGTGAGAATTAAGTTCTTGTATTAAAACAATGGTTATTCGGATGAGTGGAAGAAGGATGACCCATCTAACAAAGGAAAGAGTGGTGCTTGCAAGAAGGATTTCGGTCACAGGCGCACCAAACCAAATAACTAATGTAAAGTACTGCAGTGATAGGTACATTTCGTGCTTGGTTTCAGGCGAAGGAAATTATCGAATAGAGAACAAAGAGACTACGGTGGCTATATTTGTTATTTTAATTTTTTTATATTTTCAGTATATGTAAACTTGTGATATTAATCTGGGAAGGTTAATCGGAGTTAACATGCAGTCCATCACGTCTCCTGTATGTTTAGCTCTTTCTGGAGATCCAATCATACCATGGGATATCAGGCTTTTGTTTTGCTGATTGTTTGTCGAGGTTGCCATTGCAAAAGGTTAATGAGGAAGAGGAAGAAGAATGGATGGTTGCAGACACATTGGATATTAAGGTTAAGGCTATATCTGAGAATGAGTGGAAAGCAAAGGTTGCAGAAGATGTAAAAATGCAAACGTTAGAAAGGAATTTACCTAAGAAGTGGTTAAAGTTGGGAGAAGATGCAAATATGCTGATCAAGTATAAAGATGTGTGGTTAAAATTATCTAATCAGGGTGGTATATTAAGGAGGGGAGATAAACTGATTGTGCTGCAGGCATTGAGAGAGAGATTGTTAGAGGTTTTACATGAGGGTCACGGGGAAATGTCAGGAACGAAGAATAAAGTGAGGGAAGACTTGGTGGCCAGGAATGGTTCGAGATGTGGGTAGATATGTAAGAAATTGAATAAGTTCTGCATGCAGTGATAAAACGTGTGTTGTAAAAGAAACACCAGTCATTCCTGTGCCATTTCCATGCACGCCATGGAACAAGGTGGCAATGGATCTATGTGGACCTTTTGAGATTCGAAGTAGTGGGAAAAAATATGCCGTTGTGATGATAGATTATCATTCTAAGTGGCCTGAAGTAAGTGTGGTGAGTGAAGTTAGAACTGGGGTTCAAAGATTATAGACGGGAGTTGCTGGCTTGATATGCTGGGGTTGGTCGCATGTATCAGCTGACAAACCTAAGAAATTAAAAGTGAAGTGCAATAGTTTTTTCAGGATTTCTCACTTTTCTGTTGCTTATTGCTAAATTTGGGAGTTAAACTCGTGCTAATGAGGTGTAACCAATGCCCAGAGAGCATCACCAAGTTTAAATATGACGAAATAATACAATTACAAAATGTGCTGCATTATGCTGCATAATTTGTATTTTCTTGCCATATAATTTGCTCAACCCTGCCGCATAATTCCAGTAACCCTGAATTTGATGCAAACGTAACTATGAGATTTCATCTAAAATTCAAGCCAATTAGGTTCAGTAAGTGACTATAATCTTATTAATAGGATAGGACCGAGGGGTGTGGAAGAGAGAAAGAAAAACAGAAAGATTGTCTTTTTATTTGTGGCTTAGTATATGTCTTAAAATAATTTGTAAACCTGGTAGTGCAAAATTGAAAATGATTTACCTTTTACTTTTTGCAGTGGACCTGACCTGTAAACGAATGCAAAACTGTGCAGCAACGGAGACAGAATTACATGAAAGTGTACCCTTTACAGTGAAACTCTTAAGACCACTATGACACTTGGGACACTCTCTCTTGATAACTACACACTTGATAAAAAAAAGAAAAAATCATCGAAGTCCCATAGGTGACTGTAACAGCAATAGAAGGGTTGGTAAGAGAATGAGAAATTGTCTTATTTATGGCCTGACATGTATTAAAAGCAAATCAGTAAATATGTTAGTGCCACATGAAAACGATTAACCTTCAACTGAACACTGACATTCTTTTTAAGCAAACACATTAGCATAAAGACACTCGGTTGCAGTAGGTGAAAACACAACTTTAACATTACAGTAGATTTAAAACATTCAAGTCACTGGGGCTCTGTATGTAACTAACATAATTACCAGGAGGACCATTACAGGGGTTGTTGGGGTGGGCGTCGTAGACAGAGAGAGAAGGTATTTTGTTCTTTGGGGTTTGTATTGTTTATTTAAAAAATAACTAAAAACAACTTAGTTCACCATGAAAATAATAAACGTTTTCCTGAACTTTGACATTCTTTGCTCCATGCTTATACTGAGAGTCTAAGACCTTATCCACAAGGCCACCAGCGACTCGCTGTTGAGGTAGATGAAAATATAGCGATGGCATCTGATCTAAAACATTCAGGTCCTATAAGTGACTGTTACATCATTATCAGGAGTTGACGGTCGAGATTGGTCGACAGAAAGAGAGAGATGATGGCTTGGTATTTGTGCCCTGACATATTTATTAAAACAAATTTATACAGATGTTAATGCTTCTTAAAAGTGATTACATTTTACTGAATCTTGTAATTCCTTGCAGTGGAGCATGTATGCAAACACATGGTCATGAAAAGAGGTAGACTTGGAATCTTTACGATTATACCGAAAACTAAAGACCTTAACCACTAGGTCACCTGTTACCCTCAGTTTGGGGAAGATTAAAACATAACTATGCCATTTGTTCTAAACAAAAATCAAGTCAGTAAGGTTCAATAGGTGACTGCGACCTCATTAGCAAAAAAATAAGGATTGTGGGAGAGTCTGAGAGAAAGGGAGCGGAGATATTTAGTCATTTGTGGTCTGAACCTTTTACTAAAAATAATTATAAACATAATAGGGCTTCATGAAAATTATTAACCTTTTACCCCCCTTCAAATTCTTTGTAATGAAATTGGCATTTAAGCAAACAGAAAAACAATGCAGACAGGTAGACTTGAAACTCTAACCTTCACACTGAGGGACCCCGGCCTTAACTACCAGGCCACATGACTCTACTGAAGTAGATAAAAACATAACTATGAAAGTGTCATCAAAGTACTCGAGTCGGTGAGGTCTCATAAGTGTCTAACATCACATTAACAAGATTGGACCTAGGTATTCCGGGAGCGAAAATGTGTTGCCTTGTTATTTAGGGCCTGTCTTATTAATTTAAAAAATATACGTGTTAGGGAAACATGAACATGATGAGCTTTTTATTGAACTTTCAAATTCTTTGTAATGGAGCCGAAAATGAACTAAGCACTCGACCATGGCGAGAGGAAGATATGAAACCTTGCATTCCAGAATAACAGTAATTAATGACTCTTTACAGAATCATGAAAACAAAACTATAATATTGGATCTAAAATTTTAAGCCAATGAGCTTTTATAGACGACTGTTACATCATTAACAGAACCGGAGAAATGGATTGAGGAGAGAGAGAGAGAGCCATAAGATGTTTTGTTATTTTAGTCCTATTTATGAATACAAAAATATAAACATGTAAGTGCAAAATGAAATCGATTAACCTTTAACTCAAAGTTGTTTCACCTTTAAGTAAATACATGACCAGAGACAGAAACAATTTAACACTTTACCTTCACACTGAGATTTTCAGATTTTAAGCATTAGGCCACCTATTTTTATTTTTATAAAGGTAGATGAAAACTTAACTATGGCATACCATCTAAAACTTCGAGTCAATCAGGTACTTTATGTGAGTGTAATATCATTGACAGGGCAGATATGTGTGCAGGGGGTGTCTTGTTATCTGGAGCCTCGTATTTAAAAAAATATATAAACATATTAGTGTAACTTGAGAATGATTAAGCTTTTACTGAAATTCACCATTAAGCAGACACACGATCACGGCTACAGACAGGCCTGAATCTTTTACCTTCACACTCAGGGCCTGATTACGACCTTGGCTGATCGGATACTCTGTCACAAACGTGATGGATATCCTGCCCGCCTTTTTACATGTTCCCTAGGATATAATGGAACTTGTAATACAGCGGGCGGGATATCGGTCATGTTTGTGATGGAGCATCTCATCCACCAAGGTCGTAATCAGGCCCTCAGTGTCCAAAACCTTAACCTCAAGACCACCAGTGACTCACTATTGTGGTAGATGAAGGTCTGGCAAACACACAGGTATGTTAGGTTGGAGAAATGATTTTCCTTTTTAATGAATACATTATGTTGGATTTAATATACTAGTATTTAATATTATGATTTAGTAAACTATATCAACCTGTGAAATGTTATTCAGAAAATGTAGGATCATGAGAATTGATTTGATTTTGAAGTACTTTATTTAGGTAAGACATATGATTTAGCTTGTTTAGTGGCCTTCCTTTAAATGTGCTTGGAGTTGGAAGTGAATGATTATTCAGGGTGATGTTTCAGACTGAAGTAGACAAATTAAAATGGTTAGAATTTAATCATTTTAGGGTTTCAGAGCTTAATATTCTTATTTTTAGGAATGTTCAATTAATTACAGTATGAGTCCTGAGGCATGATATCATACCTTCTTGGTAAATGGAAACATTGGTCCCAATAAACAAATATTTTTTGGAATATTGGATTCTAGTTTTGACAGAAATTGTAGGTTGTGAGGATTTGGGATTTACTATATAGTATGGCCTTGTAGCTCTACTGTGCAGGTCACTCACAAATACCATCTTTGGTCTAGTCAGGTACATTTACTCACTCTTAAGCTCAACCCTGGAAAGCTGTGGCTGCGAGCAGTAAGGCTTAGCAAAGGAACAATGTGTAAAGCATTTAACAACTCCAAACAACAGAATAAGAAAGTCATGGTACAAAACAAAAACACTTAAAAAATAACTCAGATTTTTTAATGAATCTTCTGATATCTTGATCATCAAAATCACCCAGAGGGTTCAGGAGATATAGAATTTTAAAGTTATAAATACTTTAGCATCAATTTTTCCAATTTATTTTATTTTACGATTTGGAACTCCAAAGAGGTCCACATGTACACACATCATCAACACAATACAAAAATAAGAATAAAATCCATAAAGAATATAAACAAGACTATCTTTAAATACAAAACATAATATAAATAAAATCAATGGAAAATATAAAACAGGGTTATCTATAAAATACAATACAATCAGGTCTCTACCCATCACTTATGTCTTAGAATACCGTGCAATATTTACGTATATAGAACAACGATCGCAAAGAAAACTTCAATTTGATCACTTTAGTTCTCAACCCCTCTAGCCAATTAAAAAATATAATCCAATGCAAAGCGTTGTGATATATAAAAGATAGGTAAAAACTCAGCAGCATTATACAAAAAAGCAATTCCAAAGCAATCTACAGTGAATATAGTACATTAATCCTTAAGCTAAAAGCTTCTGGGAGGGGCCTGCACATCACATCCCAGCCTGTGAGGTAAAATAGTGCATTAGGAATGTAACTTCCGTTACTTCCACCAAAAAATCATAAAATCAATAAAGATTTCAAAAGAATCTAAAAGTCCTAAAACAAAATATTTAATTCTGAGGTTTATACATAAATTTCAATACCTCTCCTGCTGAACGCATATTAAAATTCACAAAAAGCGGTTTCAGCCATTTTTTCTTTAATTTAACTAAGGTGGGACAAACTAATAGCAGAAGCTTAAAATTCTGTACCCCCACCTGGCAAAGATCACTAATGTTCGATGATCCAACCCACTTAGAAGGTAAATCTTTAAGAGGTAATCTATCAAATCTCAACAAGATAAAGAAGCGTCGTAGTCCATGTTGTAAATCCAAAGATAAATAAGGTTGAGGATATTTAAAAATCACCGAATTGGTTAACAGCCTAAACCTCCTCTTTCGGCAACAAAACTCAATATCCAGTAAAAAAACTTTTACCCCTTATAGCCTCTTTTTAAATAACAAGGGTGGTTGAGATACGATCAGATCAACATCTAACTCAAGCAATTACATAACAAGGTTGTAATTTCTAACAAAAAAAACTGTGATTTTTCTCTTAACGTACCAAATATTTATTTTTATGCTAAATGTCTTAGGGTGGAATCTGGACAATTAGCTAAGCAGAAGGCCCTCCGGATTACCACAGCTAGGCCCTGTGTATAAACACTCTTAAGGCGCATTCAAGCCTTAAGGCTGCCATGGATACCGAATTATTACAAGATACCAAGCTTCTTAAGATCCATCCTTCTATCTTATTTAAAAACTCCCATCTTGAAATTTCAATTCCTTCTATGGGATACAGAAGGGAGGACGGGATCTTTGCTTGACAAACAGATAATAGATGAGCCGCCGGCCAACTGCATTATAAAAGGCGAATATACTGTGTGCCTGAGGCAGAGCCTTGCTAACATTATTACATATATGGTCTTGATCATTAAGAGAACAGGATAAGGTTTTTGACAGGAAGCGGTAGGATTTCACCCGCTCCAACCTCTGCTGACCCACAGACCAGGAGAAATAAAATAAAATGCGGGATTTATTTCCTAAAAAGCATACCACTTGAGACTATAACGCATTGATTTTTAAATGATGCTGCTTAGTATAATCATTTAGGGCAGCCAGACGCCCATTTAGACCTTTTGGGGTAAGATCAAGCACTACTATGTCATCAGCATAAAGGAGGCAAGGAATCGAACCGCCCCCAGTTTTAGGCGCAAAGCCTTGAGTATTCCCTAATATGGAAGGCAAATCATGAATATATAAGGAAAAAAGAAAGAGCGCCAACAGACAGCCCTGTTTTAAACCATTTTTTATAGCAAATTCAGGAGACAGACCCTGCTCTCCACCTAAGAGCTCTTTACACCACGTAGAAGACTGCAGGGCTATAACTAAGCATAACAAAGTTTTGGAACACTCAATTTAAATAATTTCTTCCATAGAGTCTTATGGTCCACCCTATCAGAAGGTTTTGAAGTCTATAAAAGCAGCATATACCACCCCACCTCTAATCAGAACATACTTTTCATTTATAGTTTGCATTAATAGGATGTTATGTAAAGTATTATGCTCCTTCCTAACGCCTGCCTGTTCGAAAGGTAGGAACAGATTTTCTTCAACCCAAGATGTTAAATGCACAAGTATGCTTTTAGCAAAGATCTTACCAACAGAATCAACCACAAACAAGTATTGGTCAACAAAAGAAACTGTTGAGAAGTTTGGAAAAGTTAGTTTGGCAACTCCTGCGCAAGGTGGGCGACCAAGTATGGCAGGATAGAGGTCCAGGGGGCCAGCAAGTAAAATCTGGACAGTTACCTGGCCAACAGAGAATTTTTTAGAGCAAGATTCAAACTTTACTGGACAACCGCCATAAATGATAATGGAGTGGTCCTGATGCTGAGGGGTGCAGGCTCAAGAATGCTCCAGATGCTGTGCAGTCCACAGTGACAAAGTCCGGTCAAGTCGTCAGTCTACAGGTGAGTGGAGGCAACTGTCCACGGATTTGGGTGTCTCACAAAGTCATCTTTACAGGGGTCTAAGAGCTGCCGGTGCAGACCTTGCACTTTTTCATCACAGCAGTCACAGTGCACATCTTTGGTGGAGGCTGGTGTCCCTTTCAGGTGACGAATCCAGTCACAACCAAGACACACAGGTCCTGCAGACATGGGTGCAACTTTTGGCTATCTCCGAATTGGCCTTGGGGGTGCCTGGTGTCCGGTACTGGCAAGACTTCTGTGGTGGCAACCAGAGATGCAACTTGGGCTCCTTCAGCTTTAATGTCCCCAGTGCTGTTCTGGGGGGGCAGCCAAGTGACCCTTGGAGTCTCAGCTTTAGACTGGGGCCGTAGAAATGCATGACCCCGAGCTAGGCATGCAGAACAGGGTCCAAACTCCACTAGCCTAAAGTGCAGCAGGTGCAGTCGCTCCAGCATTGCAGCCTCTTTTTTGTGCACTTCCCACGGGGGCAGACTGGTCTGCTTCTTGTCCTCTTTCTCAGTCCAGCGAGCACTGAAGTATCGGGTGCCAGCCATGATGGCACAATGCCATCACTAGCCAATAGGCTAGTTGGTCCCCCTCCTCTCCGGTGACACATTTCTGGTGATGTGTGGCATATGATTATCCCAGAATGCAACATTCCTGCCACAACCAACATGACAGAACACTTTCTTGGCTGTAAGGACCCTGGTGGCCCACCCCTAGAAGTGTAGCAACCATGGAGCTTCACGCCCCTGGAACCGGTTTGTAAACTGGTTTTCCTTCCTCTGTCCCTGGCTATACTCTGTCTGCATGAAACAAGAGGCATCCTGCCCGAGAAGGTTGTTACAGTGGCCCTTCAAAGACAGCTTCACCTTTGAAGCTTGTCTTTTGGGCCAACACCCTGGGCAGCCATCCTGTGGAAGGCCACGCCTTCCAGTGTGGCAGCAGGGTTTGTTCCTGGCCTGGGAGTCATTTATACTTCCCCCCAGGTGGACAGAAAGGTGTGAGGCCACTGGACTAACTGGGGCAGAGCGGCAACTTCCTTAAAGTTGCTTGCCTTTGAAAGATACATTCATTTCGACTTGGCCATCAAGTCACACTTAATGCCACAAATAATTTGATACCTTACATGGCCCACTCTGGTAGTCCCCGTCAAATGTTAGCCAGGTTGGGATGCCACTCCGTAACTCTGCATTAGCCAAGAGGGCTACCAACGTTACCCACAGCAAAATGACAATTTGAAAGTGTTACTGCTAAGACAGATCATAAAACACGTCTTATTTAACTTAATATAGCTCCCTGCCATTGGACTGCATAGGCCTTCCTGAGGGGAGACTTATACATATAAAGTGAAGGGGTAGGGTGTCTTTGCCATAGGTTTAATTGGCAAATTAAAGCTGGGCAGTGAAAACTGTTTTTCCAGTCTGCAGTGGCAGGCTGGCTCCCATTTTGTATCTCGTCACACAAAGGGTGGCACAAACAGTGCTAAAACCCTGAGTCGACTTCCATGCCTTGGGTACCATATACTAGGGACTTATAAGTAAGTCAGGCCTTGCCAATTGGGTGTGTCCAATTAGACATACTTTGCATGGGGTTAAAACACTGGCACTGAGGTCTGGTTAGCAGACCTCAGTGCACTCTCAGAGTCGAAAACCAACAGCTAATGGTCCAAATGGGGGCAAACAATGTGGAGGGTGGTATGAAAAAAGCCTGTTTCCTTACATAGGACAACTTCTCAACTATTGTTATGTGATGCAAAACTATTATTTCTACTCTGTCACTTGCGTTGGAATGAGATGAATGTTTATATTTGTATTAAATATTTATTGTAGCTAAATCTATTAGCCTACATGGGTTGTGTCTTATATTGTGTTAATTCACCGTAGGTGTGACTTACCTCTACAAGATGTGTTATTAGAGTTGTGTAATTTGGCATTTTTAATTTTCAAATTGTGTTTGTAAATATGCCCTTGCTTGTTTTGTGACAGCCTTGAAGCAGTCCTTTTTGTCTTTGTGGGACATAACACATTGGCTGTATCGTTCTTATTACAAAATGAAAACAACTGTTTTTGTAAAAAAAAACATGGAATGCTCTCGACTTGTGGTGCTTTAATTTAGCTATGTGTATTACACATCACTATGCTATATTGGATCATGACCATCTATGAGGTGTGCCTTTTCCGTTAACTTCTATTGAGGTATTTCATTGTTTCTGGGTTATAGGTACGGTTCATCCAGGAAAGCAGAGAACCCACTCTTGTGAACAGTGTGGTGTGCTGCGACAGATATCACAACTGTCCAAACCAATAGCTTTAATTGAGCAAACACATGATCATGACATTAGGAAGGCTTGAATCGTTTACCTTCACACTCAGGGACATATTTATACTTGTTTTGCGCCAAATTTGCATCATTTTTTTTTAGCAAATTTGGTGCAAAACTAACTCCATATTTATACTTTGGTGCTAGACCCGCCTAGCGCCAAAGTTATGAAGTTAGTCATTTTTTGGACGTGGAAACCTACCTTGCGTCAATGAGATGCAAGGTAGGCGTTCTCATGCAAAATTTACCCTATGACCTTAGCCCCATATTTAGCCCTCTGTGCTAAAATCACGCCCGGGGAGGAGGGGTAAAATAATGGTGCAAAGCCTGCACCATTATTTAACGCCTGGGTCAGGGAAGGCATTAGGGGACCTGTGAGCCTATTTCCAAGGTGGAACACCATGGAATAAGCCCACAGGTGCCCTCCCCAGGCCCCAAGAACACCCACACCGGAGGGACAGCAGAGGATGGGGGACCCCATCCCAGGTGAAATGGTTCTCCCTACATGGCACTGGGTGCAGTGGCCATGGCCAGTAGACACTGGTCCCCTGTGCTGGCCATTCGGGTGGTGGGCATGACCCCTGTCTTTTCTAAGACAGGAGTCATGTGGTATGGATGGTTTTGCGTCAGAAAATGATGGTAGGCTGGTTAGAGTCTTTTTTTTTACTCTAACCTGCCTAACATATTTTTTTGGTGCAAAACACCCTTCTCCCATACTGCCACCCCCACCCGGCTAACGTCATTTTTTTTTATTTTTACGCTAGCCCACCCTTTTCGAAAACTTTTAAGACAGTGAGATTCTGTAGATGACTGTAACATCATTAACCAAACAGGATAAAAGATTGGGGGAGAGCTGTAAATAAAGAAAGATAATATATCTTGTCATTTTGGTGTCTCAAGTATTGAAACAAAATGTGAAAACATTATTGCAACCTTAACATTATTAACCATTTAGTGAACCTTGAAGAACAAGTAACTTACCTTTGGTAATGCCTTTTCCGGTAGCATCTCTCTCTAACCTCAGACTCCTCACCTTATAATATTCCCCAGGCATCAGACTGGATCTGGAAAAGCAGTGCCTCTGCATGCTGATAAGTGGCGTCGTTCGCCTCCACGCTGAGGTGACTTTGCGGTGCCTGTATAAGGGCCACCCCAGCAGGCTGATATCAGTTTTTCAGGACTAGTTCTGCCCCAAAAATGCAGAGCCACCTTAAAACAATGTAATTGTTTTGTCCAGTGTCTAAAGGCATCTTTTAAATTAAATATATATATATATATATTTTTAAAACAGTTCGCATAACAGGGAGCATAGGATGGTCAAGGAGGAATCTGCGGTTAAAATCCCTAGCAGAGAAGGTACTACCGAAGATAATTAAGTTGTCCTTCTGATAGAGATTTCTAACTGCAGATTCCTCACCTTAGAATGGATACCTAAGCCATACCTTCCCGGAGGGGCACCTGCAAACTTTCTTAGACCAAAAAGCCCTGAAGGACCAAATGTGTGTCCTGGAGCATTTCATCCTTCGCAGGAATCAATGCCCTTTGAGGATGATGAATCCTTGGACCCTGCAACAGAGTGTGGGAGAACCATTAATACACTTGCAATACAAACCCAATTAAGTTACACACCATGACCAATGTGGCCACCGAAGGAAAACTCCAGTCAGGAATAGGGTTAAGAGATTTATTTCAAACTCCGTCATGTAGACAGTTCGCAAGACCAAGTTATACAGATACATTATCACGAAGGTGACAAAAAAAAGTTAAAGCGAGCTAACATTAACAAAACTAAGCATTCAAGAAGGGCTATACATATCAGCAGCAAAAATATCTGTAATGCAGGGATTAAGCATTGCTCAGGATTAACACTCATCACTCAATTCAAGTTAGCAGAGTCATTCTTTAGCTGGGCACAAAGAATCCCTACAGCTAGCCGAATCAGGGAAATACATCTATGGGGCAAAACACATGTGGGCAAAAGACAAAAAATACAATAAGGACTAAAATAATTTGGAAAAAAAATCTTGACTGCAAGCTACTAGCTAAGGTGCGCAAAAAGATAGATAAAAAGGGAAAGAGTCAGCAATTCAGAAGCCCGGTCAAGAGTCTTCAGAAAGGGATAGGAAGAAAAATTTCTGAGATTCAAAGGGATCTCAAAGGGACAAAGGCAGAGAAGAAGATACCTCTCCAAGGGGCATAGCATTCAGGGATCAGGAAAAGGGGATCACCAAAGCATCTTCTGGCATCTGGATCTGTTGGGAATCTGACCACAGTCCAACTGCTCATCGATATATCAAAGTTCATAAAAAGTTCTGATTCGCCCAAGGTATCAGTCCAATTTACATTAAAGGGGCATCATCCAATAGAAATCGATCATAAGATTCCAAGTTACAACATCAACCTCAATTCCCAGGTCTGTCATGGGAACGTCTTCAATCCATGTAGCTCCACAGAATGTTGAAACATTTGTATTTATGTAATTTATTAGTCCATCTATTCAGGATGTTACAAGTCAAGGACACAATTGCACTTTCTCTCTATGACTAAACAATAGGGCCTAATTCCTAAATCTAGTCTTCTCATGAGAACGAAGTCTGAAAGAAAACTCATGTTAAGGAATGAATCAGCATTTCCTGCAAATTCACGAAATACAGCTTGGCATGCTTCACTTAGGCTAATACAAGAAAATTATATCAATACATTAAATCAATACATTTTAGTAAAACATTAATAATACTTCATTAATAAGTGTAATACATTCACTTTAAATTAGAAAACTTGGTTAATGAATGCACTTCATTATGTTATATATAACAGAGAAGTACATTTTCTTTCATTTTTTGCACACATTTTTAAATTCATTACTCTTTAGAAATGTATTATTGCTTAACTACATTCTGTTAGTCTTGAGTCTACATTACCTTACATCAGTTTAATCCTTCTAACGTGATTTAATTAAAATATTACCTATGTCGAAGTCTACAGTATAAACGAATGCACAGTAATAAAATGTGCCAGTGCGATTTCTACATTCAAACCATTAGTACTGCGATTAACATAAGGTATACACTGTCACATACTGATAACTTTAGTGACATGAGGGACACTACTAAATTTAGACTACAGCTGGCCATGGATGAAGATGGGCGCCTGAATCGCAGCTCCGCGTACTGATGGGCCCTAATAGGTAGCATCGGCCTCCTAGGCATGGTGGGGGTCATCCATCAGAACACCTGGGACTCACTATTGCGCATCACCAATAAGCTAATCAACGGCCAGTAGCCTCTCCTGACCTCATTCCTCAAACCTGCGGCAGCGGGGCTGACCCGAGGAAGAGGCCGCATGGAACAGTGATGGGTGGCGTGGATAAAACCCGAAACCAAGACTCACCCCCTCCACCCCAGCGGCTCAACGAACTGCTACCCGCCCCGTCCCCATCACAATCCACATACTGGCACTGGCGCAGCATTGCCCGAAATCTCCAGGTACGGGGCCAGCAGTTCACCCACGTGGGGGAGGAGGGGACTCACATCGACCAGCTGAGAGTGCCTGGTTCAAGCCAGCCGTACTACCGGAGTCTATACAACACTGACAGGGACCCCACCACCCACAGAGGAAACCCACCACTGGGACACTGGTTGCCCTACTGCACAGGCTGTCAGATGGAGGGCCTTCCACCGTCATTGCAGCACCATAAATAAAACACACATCACGAGCAGTAGCAGCCCTAATAAGAAGCACAGACCATGGCCAGCTGAACAGCGAGGACGTGCACCCTGCTGTGGCTCACCCCAACTGACAAATCACGTGCCTAATAAACACACGCCATTCCGCCCAGCGGGCCCTTCTGTCCTAGTGAGAGTGACGCTCGGATACACACCAGGGATTACCTTATCACCTGCGTGTGTCCGTCCGACAAGGACTGAGTCAGGCATGCAGGCTCCTTTACTATTTGATCATACTTTGCAAGAGCACTCCTGCCAGAACGACGCATACTGCGATGTACTCCGGGGCATACCCCATGCAGTAAACTATTTAAGCACATTATGCACACTGAGCTGACTTGTGAGAGGGCATGTAACATATTTGGGGTATAAGCATGGAAGGTCCAGGAGTTCCATGCTCGCAATTGCCGTCAGACTTGGTACCATTACTGCACTGACACAACCAGCTCTGGCGAGGGTGCACACATCGACCCATAACCAACTAGTCTAAACCCACTGAGAAAGCCCTAACTCCTCTTGACAGTGATTCTGCCAGTGGCTAGCACTAGCACAATCTTGTCTCACAACAGGAGAATGACAGATGACACTGAATCCTCCCAGTGCGGGTCCGCAAAAGAACAGCAATACTCATAACCACTAAGGAAAAGGGCCGCCTCAGGGATAGGAGCATTTGGCCCTCTCAACGATGCCACCAACAAGAGAGGACGTGACTTGCCGGCTTTTGCGCTCGGGCCCCTTCCCAATCCCCCCTCATCCAGACCTACATATAGACTCCGTCTAGAAATACCCATTGCCTGCACCATGCTCATCCCTGAATCTTAAGGTCAGACTGGGACTCCTAGGCTGTCCAGAAGGAATACTGGACAAAGACCAGGGAAGGACACAATCCTGACACTGGGCACCCACCCTGAAAATGGCACCTGGCAAAAACACCAAAAAATCCTCTGTTAAACCTGCAAGACAACTTCTCTTTTCGGAGGCCCCATTTCAACCCCTCTCCATATCCACTACCCAGGGACTACAGGCAATGGGAAGACTGGAGAATATGTCTGACCCAGTGCCACAAAACACAATGGATTGCATCCTCACTGAGATCAAGAAAGTGAGTCGCCGACTAGAAGGAACGTACTCCAATATCTCTGCGATAACAGCTGAAACAAAATCCATCCTTTCGTACATAGCAGGGTTCCAGAATCCTGTGACGAGCTTGGAAACTCACATATCATTGGTTGAAGATTGTCCCAACACACTCGAAGATAGGGACCAGGAGTTCCTGGTCTTGCGCAGTAAGGTCATCGGGACGGGAGTCGCAGGGACAACATCTGCTTCTTCGGCTTCCTGGAACGCCTGGAAGGGTCAGAACTGAAATATTTCCTCAGGTATACCCTCTTGATCCTCACAGGCCTCACTTTTGATCCCCCACTGGAGCTGCGATGAGCGCATCGATAGGTCCAGCGTGCCATGATCACACGACATGGCCATTATCACCTGCTTTCTCTCACTCGAGTCCTGTCAGCAGCTTGCTCCCGTGGCCCCTACAAATACAAGAGGCATGAAATCCACATTTCTGTGGATTTTTCCAGGGAAACTAGTGACTGCTACAAGGCATTCCTATCTCTTTGACCTCGACTATTCCAAATGGACATTAAATATGGTCTGTTGGAACCAGCAAGAATATGGATAACCAAAGACAGAAAATCCAAAGCCTTCTTCGACCCGGAGGACCTCCGTTTTTCCTGGACAAACTTGCAACCCAAAGCATGGACATGACACACCGGACCTCTCTGCAACCCAGGAATGCCACCCTCAGGCTTCCCCATCCCCTGCCTCCTCTCAGAGTGACCGGTGGCCTAGAACCGATGGATCACACCATAGAGGATGGCACAAACGACAGGAGACAGAGACCAGCTGGCTGTCTGACACTGATGAGAGGCTCCGTGTCCTTCATCTGACTCTATAACCCACTATACGAGATGGGGAGGCTGAGACTACGGAACGACAGCCGTATGAGTATCTGCCTGCATGCCTAAAGCTGTTTTGTTCGTTGTTTGAATACACAGCATTGACTCTCCTAGCTCAAAAGAGAATTTCAACCCTACCCCCTTTCCTGCATCCTTCGGCATCCCTCCACACCTTTCTCAATTACCAGTTGGCTAGGTTGCCTATGTTATGTTTTGTTCTTTTTTATGCAATGTACTAGACGTTAACTCAAAGGATTACCTCTATTGTGTTTTCGTCGCACTATGATGAAGAGCAAGGAATGAGCTCTTCCCTGCACCCCAACCCTCAGTGGAGACCTGCTTTGTCCCTCTCCTCTCGAAGACCACTCCTCTTCCCCCCAAAGAGACAAATGAGTCAGATGCTAGAGTGACCATACCCACCTGAGAGGCTCTACTGACTTTTAGGAGCCCACTTTAATTGCTCCTACTACCCCAACTAACCTTTATTACCACTATAAATCACTATCCAAGTGTTTTTTCCATGCATCTCCATGACCTAAAGTTAGCCTACATGGACCCCTGCCTGAATGGATCATATTGTCTCAGAGGGGGTGTCTTCCAAATTCTTCCCTCCAACCAGACAATGACAATAGCAACATAATGTGGATCCTTGTTGACTCCCAGCGGGTGTTTAGGTGCTCATACAACGTGACCCTCTCCGATACTTGCCTTGCTTTCCCAGAAGGGCCTCTCCGAGGCACCAGACACACAGTTTTAGACCTGCAGGTTACAGATCTAGACCCCTGAGGTCTGCTCCGGCCTGGACCATTTTTCCATACACCCGGTCCGTTCCACATCCACTTCCTCGGTCTTCTACCCATTTGGACCTCACTCACCTCTTAATTTGTTCAACTCCCTTTCCTATTTCCCGCCTTCTTCCATTGCCTCTCTGCTCTCCTGCTCTCTCATTGACCGTTCTACAGTCTAGCCCAGATCAGATCTGGAGGGGATCATTCCACTTCAATTATGTTTTATGCCCTACCCAACTGCCACCCCCAAACCACCCTCCATCGAGAAGACATTGCAACAATCCAGCTTACATTGCAGAGACATGACAATGGTTAGTGGACGACGGGAGACTCACCCATCCTACGGATAGGGAATACACCTTTGTCTCACTAGCTCATGGCACTCAGTCACAACTGGACTACTTCCTTATTTCTCAGGGGGCGGTCCGGCAAGTGCAGGACTCCAGAATTCTTGAGGCCGTACTCTCTGACCATGCTCCAGTCCTCTTGACAACAGAAGGGGGCATTACCTCCCTGGGCCATAAACCATGCCGCCTAGATGTGTATCGATATCATACCCACACAGCAAATCACTCCTCTGTTTTCATGTCTCTACATACCTGAACTATAACAGGGGTTCGGTGGAGTCACAAAGAATACTTTGGGCGGCTGCAAAGGCAACTATCTGAGGGACAAATGATGAGTGATTTGGCAATGTGCAATAAACAGACCGCAGCCGCCATAACGAACTGGAGAGCAACATTGCCTCCCTTACCTGCCAATATATGGCAGGTCCTCCCATCGCTGATACGATACCGCCTAGAATGAGGCGTATCTCCTCTATACATCCAAGACGGAGTTTGCGCTCAAGTGACTCAAGGGGCATCATTACGAGCACGGTGAGAATGGCAGGAGACTTCTGGCAGTGCAACTATGACAGCTTGAAGCTGCGCAGACGGTCACAGCCATCCAGTCTTCGGACGGTAAAGTCCTTACCAAACCACAAGACATAGTCAACAAATTTGCGCTTCCTATAAGGCACTGTACACACCAGAAATGATAGCTGACACTGTCCGTGTAGAAACCTTCTTGGGTGGCGTACAGCTCCCCCGCCTGACAGACGAGGGATGATTTCTCCTGGATGGCGAAATTAGCACAGGCAATTTCTAGACTCTCATACCACAAGGCTCCCGGCGAGGATAGCTTTCCTGCGGAGTTTTATAAATGGACGGGGGAGGAAACAGCGGATACCCTCCATGTAGCATTTCAGGAAGCTGAGCAGGTAGGCTCTTAGGCCCAATCTCCAACAGGGCAGTGGTGGCAGTTATCCCCAAGCCGGGGAGAGACCCCCTCAAGTGTAATAACTACAAACCAAATGCACTCCTTAATGTGGACATTAAGATTCTCACCAGTGTACTGGCAACTCGTCTGCACAAAGTTATCCCTCTCATGATACACAATACACAAGTAGGCTTTGCATCAGGGTGCACCTCTAGAAACCATCTCTGCACACTGTCTCATGTTCTATGGACAGCTAATGATATGCCGGATGAAGTGTTCGCCCTATCCCTTGACACCGAAAAGCTGTTTGAGCACATTGAGTGGGGTTATCTCTTTGCAGCTTTACGCAGATTTGGATTGGGAAAGCAGTTCAATGCCAAGGTCCGCCTGTTGTATGATAATCCCACAGCTCGGTTCAATTGCAGAGGCTTCCTATTCAATCCCTTTCCAATCCAAAGACGGACTTGACAGGGCTGCCTGCTCTCATCTCAACTATTCCTTTTAGCACTGGAACCCCTTGCGGCCATGATCTGCCACTCGCCTGATCTTACAGGGGTACCCCTTAAATAGGAAGATTCCAAAATCTATCTATACAAGGACCATATCCTCCTAACCCTGGCGGACCTGCTGCGCTCCTTTCCAGCCCTGCTGGAGATCATTGACAATTTTGCATTCCTGTCTGGCTACAAAGTGAATGGGGCAAGTGTGAAGCTTTGCCACTATCCCAGATCATCACACGAACTGCCATTCAGGACTACCCCTTCCAATGGGAACCATCTCACTCCAAATACCTAGGGATCCTGGTGAACCAAGGCTAAGAGCGCATGATCCAGGACAATCTAGACCCACTCATTTTCCACCTGACAATGGACTTTGACAATGGTCACACCTGTGGCTTTCTATGCGGGGCAGGGTCCAACCAGTAAGAATGGTTACCCTTCCATGCTTCAAGTATGTGTTGGGTATGATTCCCCTCCAAGACCCCCAGCCAACGATACGTCAAATCGATGTGCGAATACAAACCTTTGTATGGGGTACCTCCCGCCCACGCCTAGCACACTCCAAACTTTTTCTGGGACTCCGTTTGGTGGAGCACTATTCCCTGGCCCTTCACCTCTCACAGCTATCATTTATGCTACCTACAGTACAGGACCCATCCCAATTGGTCACTACTGAAAGACTGATACTTTCCTGCAAACCTGACCTAGGACCTTTATATATGGAAGACCCATCCCGTTCGCACCTCCGCAACCCAATGCTCCTGGCCATGCACAAAGCCTGGAGCAAGGCACACAGACTCCTCAGGATACCCCCACACTTGCACAAGCATGCCCCACTATGAGGTAACAGTAGTCTGTGTGATGGAGGGAAGACCCTACAATGAGACCAATGGCGCTCAGCGGAAATCCTTCGCCTGGACCAAGTAATAGCAGACAGCAATCTCAGACCATTTAGACAACTGCAAGAGGACTTTGGCCTCTTGCCCCACCAGGAGTGGCAATGTCTCCAGCTTCAACACTGTCTAAGCCGCTGTCTCGGAAAATGGCAGTGCACAAATTCTGTCCTATTTTAGAGCATGGGTACTTTTAAGGGTGTAATGTTGGGCTTTTATGACCTACTTACATGCCATCTTTACTCACAACCTCTCCGCTCCAAACTCTGTTTCAAATGGCAGTTAAGGCTCCAAATTGAAATAGAGGAGGAGATCTGGCTCAACATCATGGAAGCCATAGAGAGAGGCACAAGAGAAACCTGTCTGAAATTCTGCCTTTTTATGACACTCCAGGATTGGCACTTGACCCCAGCTAAAGTGCACAAAGCAGGCCTTCTACCACATCCGAATTGTTAGAGATGCCCAGCCACCAGCTGCAAGCTAACCTACATACTTTTGTGAGTGTCCTTTGATAAAACCCTTCTGGCAGTGAGGGCACTTTGGAGGCCACCTTATCACTGACAACCCCCCTATTACATAACCTGATACTCCTCCATGACACAAGAGACTCCTTGGACCTCTCCGTCCACAAAAGCACTTCTTGGACACAGCTTTAGCCTCCGCCAAAATCTGCATTCTCCGCTATTGGCGTTCCCCCATCCTGCCCTCACCAGAAGACTGGGCAGTGGCAATGATTCAAACAGCAGACCACAAACGAGTCATCTACAACCTACAGGATCAAGCTGCAATATTCTTGCAAGTGTGGGCACCATCCCTTCAGGAAGACCCCTGTCATACCACACCTGGTACTACTCCCGTTGTCCCCTAGACACCACTGATGGTTTCCCACCTGCCTTATCCCCCCTCCACTCTGCACCCTCTCTTTCGGATCCATCCTGGTCCACATTGACCCATCACGCCTCTCTAGACCTGTCACACTATCCTTCTATACTCTCTCATACTACTCAATGCCCTATTAAACAGCCTTGCCCTACTCCGCACTCACTCATTATACTGTGCTGCCCAGCTGGCTCACTATTCTTCTACATTTGTTTCCCTCCCGCCATACTCCCTCAATGCCCCACTGATAGGAATGCAACTACTCCTCTGCCTTAGCCGTTAAGACCTACATGCATTTCCGACTCCCACTAACAGTCACAGGTCATATCTGGCTCCCCCATCCTTCCACCATTACCCTCCCTTGCAAAACCCTCTCCCACCGTAGTTAATTATGTTTGAAATACCGTATTGTCCTGCCTTATAAGCCAGTACATTCTGCCATTAAGTATTCTTGTAATAAATTTGGACTACATCAGACGAAATGCCAATCATGACAGACCTGACTGTCCAAACAATAGTGCTTCATGAATGTGTGGAGAGATGTCCACATAGCAGCTTGATAGATGTCCAGGACAAAGGCAGAGTGGCGGTGGTGGCCCTGGTGGAATGACCCTACAAGCCCTCAGGGATCGCTTATTTGCCAGCTCATAACAGATTATTATGCAGAATACAATTCACCTGAAGATGGTTTGTTTCTGCACAGCCTTGCCCTTCTTCTCTCCAGTGAACCCAGTGAAGTGCTGATCGTCCACCTGGTGATATTTGGTACAATCAATAATGAATGACAGAGCACTTTTTGGGTCCAAACAATGGAGTCCCTCCTCCTTGACAGATGAGTCGGAACGTAGAAGGCAGACAGAGTAATACTCTGGCCAATGTGAAAATGGGTGAAAACCTTCGGAAGAAAAGAGGCACACATTCGAAAGACCAGCTTCGAAGGGAAGAAGTTGGTGTATGAAAGCTGACAGAGCCTACCCTCCTGGACGATATAATGACAGCCAGCATCACTGTTTTCAGAGTAAAAAGCTAAAGAAGGCAGCTAGGCAGACGCTCAAAGGGATAACCCTTATGGAAAGTAAGGACCATATTGAAGTCCCATTGGGGCATCACAAAAGGAGAAGGCAGGAACAAATGTTGCAGACCTTTCAAAAATTGTGTCACAAAGGGTGACTTAAATGGGGAAGGTTACTCCAGCAGCTGCATAGGAAAGTCGAGATGCTGACTAAAAACAGTGCTTAATTTGAGCCAGTGGTTTCTGGTGCTTGGCACCGGCACTTAATTTTCAACACTGGCACTTATAACAGTCTACCACATGATGGCGCTGTCTGCCTGATTTAGAGATTGGAACAACAGTTGTTTATTAATTCACTGTGCATTAAAGGTGACTGCTATATGCCGCCCAAGTGTTCGGTGCGAGCCACTCACATGCATTCCAGGCGCTTTGAATGGGCGATGACAATTCCCCAATCCCGGTGAGTGCTAACGTGACTGAGATGAAGAGTACATTACCCTCTCAAAAGTCCTCAAGGGGAAGGGGGTTTGGGAAGTGAAAAAAAAGAAAATACCGGCTTCTGCTCGTGGACTGCAGAATTGGACTGCTGGTCCCTGACTGTGTGTTGTGTTGGGCGTCAGGACTTCTGATTTCTCAAAATACTGGGTTCTGGATTGGAAAAGAATTACTTCGTTAATACATTGGACTTGCATAAACTATTGCGGAATTATTAATTGCATAATGGCAGTCATTGTTGACACATGGATTCTGCACATACTTTTCTAAGGCTGAATAAGTGTCTTCCAGTTTTTACAATACTTTCACAGAGTCTCTGAAACAATTTCCAAACTCAAAAAATAATCAACTCGTCTAAAGGGCTGCTTTGTGTTCTGGCATAATCTCTTGTCAATGATAGTTTTGATAAACTTGCTCTATTTCGGATCTCCTAATTCTCAGGTAAGCACTTGTTACAGGAAATACGTCTTTCCTTAATGTCTGTTTAGCGGTATCTTGGATTCCCACCTAAACAATAAATCAGACTGTTATTTGTTATTGTCTAAAATTATTTAAAAGACAGAGCTCTGTTTTGTTTCATGGATTTTAGTGCAGCGCACATAAAGCAATTAACCTTTCTTTACCTTGAAATGAAGTTACACTGGCTTTTTTCACCTTTCTTATTTTCTCTCTTTTACAGGAAATATGGTATCATCGGCAGAAGACGGAAGCTGCAACTCTGCAGGAGGCCGACCGTAAAGCAAGAATCACCGGAACTCGACTGGAGGCTGTCCAGAGGATGGGAAATGCTAGAAATCAGCTGGAAGCTGGTCGGAGAACGAGAAACACTGGAACTCGGCTGAAAGCTGATCCAGGAATGAAGAACACTGGAACTCGACTGGAGGCAGGCTGGAGAACAAGGAACTTGACTTTACTGGAAACAGGTGAGCAGAGCAATAGGTACGAAGCCAAGCAAGACCACAGAGTCACAGGTATCCTTAAATAATCACATGTGCACATGTGCCTTTTGGCAGTTGATAGCTTGTTAAGAAAATGAGCAATTATCCTCCTCATTGTGGCACCATTTTAATAGAGATCACATTGTGAACAGCACATGTTCTGGCATTTACAGTTGGAACAGGTGAAAAGGCAGTTGATTGCTTGTTAAGGAAATATTCAGTTATCCTCCTGATTGTGGTACATAATCACTACAGATCATATTGTGAAGAGCACATGTTTTGGCAGCTACAGTTGGCACGGATTTAGCAGGGGGGATACAACGTGCATAATCAACAAGCATTGGTTATAATAAATGAGACATTTAACAAGCATTGGTTATTGCAAACTTGATTTTAAAGGATGTTATTAATATACCCAAATAAGTCTGAATGTTGAAAGCAACAGCACCTTACTGTAATCAAGCTCTTGGATGTGCTAGTGTACCCACAACACCAAGCCATTCTTATAACTTTAGGGGCCTGGAACTTGTAGGTGTGTGATGACAGTAGCTGTTAGTACTGTCATTGGCAGCGCTGGCAGAGGCAATGGGAATGAAAAGTGCAGTGGCCTCCTGACGGGCACCCCAACACTTATTTATTTATTTATTTTTACACAAATTAAGTACTACTAATAACCTACAATAACTCACTGCAACGCCTTGCTGATCTAAAGAAAGAAAGAACAAACAAAACTTCAGAAAGAGATGCAGAAAGGGGGTCCACATGATGTGAAGAACACCAAGGCACAAAGTTCTCACAACAGCAGGTGTAGACAGTTTTAGTGGAAGGACGCCATTTCTGCTGAGTTGACATCACAAATCACAGGAGGGAGTTTAAAAATATTGAACTGTCACCATTCAATCTTCATGTATGAAGGTGTGGTGTGAGCAGTTTTTGGTGCAGGACCCTACCCAGTTGTTGCGACAGGAGATCCTCCGGAAAGGGTAGCCAGACACATGCTCAAAAATTTAGGATACCATATGCTCCGTGCTCAATCTGGATCCACTGGTTAACTTGGGCCCAGTCAATCCTGATCTTCTTACAAACGTGGGGCAGAAGTGGCACTGGAAGAAAGACGTACAGGGTTCCTGAGTTCCTTTCAAGGTGGTATGTGTCTCGCCACTTTGGAAACTCTAGCACGCAGACGTGCTAACACTGACAGCTCTTGGTGGTAGCAAATAGATCTAACTAAGGGTTTTCCCAGTCTTGGATGAGACTTTGCACCACCTCTGGATGTAGACACCAT
The DNA here is from genome assembly GCF_031143425.1 of Pleurodeles waltl. Lineage (NCBI taxonomy): Eukaryota > Metazoa > Chordata > Amphibia > Caudata > Salamandridae > Pleurodeles > Pleurodeles waltl. Next base: position 517,751,445 of record NC_090448.1, read on the forward strand.
TTTTGATCTGCGAGGCATAGACAACTGAGTTTCTCCACCCTGGTGTTCAGAGAACATGTCAGGTGTTGTATGATCTGAAAAATGTCCCAGTGTTCCAGCCATGTCTACAAGGTGCTGCATCTCCTGGCACAGTGTCCACCACCCCTGTTGCAGTAACACATGGCAGTGGTATTGTCCAGGAACACCTGAACCAGCCTTCTTTGGACAGATGGAGGGAAGGCTTTCAATGCCCGCAACTCCTAAAAAATGTATATGGAGCTGATACTCCGCTGGAGACCAGAATCCTCTGATCTCCACCTCTCCCAAATAGCTGCCCCAACCCAGGAGGGCCATGTCTTTCACCACTATGAACTCTGGGAGGATGAGGGAGAGGGGTCTGCCGCTGATCCAATAAAGGTTCGTCAGCCACCCCTACAAATCTTTTGCAGTGCCCTCTGATATCGGGACCAGGTCGGAGAGATTCCTATCATGCTGCACCCACTGGGACTTGAGATTCCACTGAAGAGCCCACATATAATGACAGGCATGCTTTACCAGTAGGATGCATGAGACCATGAGACACAGCATCCCCAGAGTCAGTCTCCCCGAAGTCCAGGATAGAGGCTGAAACATTGGAATCATACCCTGAAGATCCCAGACGTGCCACTCTGGAGGAGAGGTGTGGAATTGCACTATGTCCAGAATGACTCAGAAGGGGGGTTCTGAGCGGGAGTCAGGTCTGACTTCTACATTTTGTTAGCACACCCAAGCAAATGGCACAAATGCAAAATACAAAAACAAAAGTAAAAAGAACGGATGATGGACAGAATGCAGAACAAATCAAACATTCACCCCCAGTCACAGATCTGGGTTTAATCCATCATTTTTTCTTGCCATACCATTACAGTTTGGACCCAGCCATATGCAAATCAGTCTTGATCCTGCTCGTCCTGGGAACAGTCCAGCCCAAACTGCCAGGCCAGGTCCTCCATGGACCAGAAACAAGCATCCTGGGACCGGTTTCAGGGTATCACTGTCATCAGCAAGGCTAGCTTGATTCTGGTGGTTTAGTGAGCACTGGGCTGATGTCTGGGCATACCCTTCCGACTTATGGTGACAAATGCAAAAAGAACAGACGATGGACGGCATGCAGAAAAAAACCTCAAACATTCAACCCCAGTCACAGATCTGGGTTGAATCCATCTGTTTTTTGCTTGCCATTTCAGTTTGGACTCAGCCATATGTAAATTAGTCTCGACCCTGCCCTCCATGGGAACAGTCCAGCCGGAACGGCCAGGCCACATCCTCCTAGGACCAAAAACAAGCATCCTGGGACCGGTTTCGGAGTATCACCTCTCATCAGCCAGGCTAGCTTGACTCTGGTGGAATAGCGAGCACAGGGCCCACGTCTGGGCATACCTTTTGTGCTTAGAGCGACAAATGCAAAAAGAACAGATGATGGACGGAATGCAGAACACATGAAACATTCACCCCCCAGTCACAGAGCTGGGTTAAATCCATCAGTTTCTTTGCTTGCCATGCAATTCAATTTTGGAACCAGCCATATGCAAATCAGTCTTGATCTTGCTCCCCATTGGAACAGTCGAACCCTAACTGCCAGGCCACGTCATCCCTGGACCAGAAACAAGGATTCTGGGACCATTTTTGGCGTATCACCCTTCATCATCCAGCCTAGTTTGACTCTGGTGGTATAGCGAGCACAGGAACCTCGTCTGGGCATACGCTTCTCATTTAGGGCGATCAATGCAAAAAGAACAGGTAATGAACAGAATGCTGAACAAATCAAACATTCACCCCCAGTCACAGATCTGGGTTTAATCCATCAGTTATTTTGCTTGCCGTGCCATTCCAGTTTGGACCCAGCCATATTGAAATCAGCCATGACCCTGTTCCCTATCACCCCTTATCCGCCAGACTAGCTTGACTCTGGTGGCATAGCGAGCACGCCTCCCACTTCTGGGATTACCCTTCCCACTTAGGGCAACAAATGCAAAAAGAACAGAAGACGGATGGAATGCGGAACAATTCAAACATTCAAATCAGTCTTGACCCATCTAACCGTGTGAACAGTCCCACAATAGCCACAAGGTGGGAAGTGACTGTCTGGGGCAAGCCCACCTTTAAAGGCCAGTCTATGAGGCAGGGGAAGACTGGCCACCCTAACCTCCACGGATGGCCTACAACAACGCAATCACTTTTGTGAATACCCAAGGAGTGCTGTTGAGGCCAAAAGCGAACTGAAAGTGCTGGTGGCCCACCATGAACCGCAGGTAACGTCTCTGGACTGGCAGGATGGGAATGTGGAAATATGCGACCTGCAGGTCCATCACTACCATCCAGTCTCCAGGATCGAGGGCAGACAGGACCTCAGCCAATGTGGGCATCTTGAATTTACCTTTTTTCAGAAAGTAGTTGAGAGGGTGCAGAAAGTAGCAGAAATAACAAGTACTCCCTACCTCTGGTGCGGCGCCCTCTCGATGGCTTCCTTGGCTAAGAGTCTTCCCTCTTGGCGTAGGAAGAAAATATGGTCCTCTGTCAGTCGTTCTTGGGATAGTGAGAGAGGCGGAGGTGTTTCTAGAAATGGCAGGGCATACCCCTTCTGAATGATCTGAATCACCCACTTGTCAGATGTAATTGTCAACCATTGGGCAGGTGGTACCAGATTCATTTGCCAACAGGATGTCTGTGCTGGATGGAGAGCACACTAAAGTGGTTATGAGGGTGAACCAGCCAGGTGGGTGGTGGACTGGACAGCATGCGGTGACTGGCTCCTGCGTCCTGTCTGGGCTCTTCAGCCCCATCCTTGAAGGGGCTGGGCAGGCTCCCAGAATGGGTCTGGCTGGTACCACAGCTACTAAAGTCTCCCCTTCCACCTCTGCAGCAGGAGTGAAAGGACTGTTGTGGTAGGTGGATCAAAAGCGAAAGGACAAGGGATCTGGCAGTAATCCTACACTTGTAAAGGTGCTCAGGCAACACATTGGCCTTGTTACCAAATAGGCAGGAGCCATTGAAAGACATGCCAATCAATTAAGACTGCACATCCTCCGAAAACCAGGTGTGCATGTGTGGTGAACCAGCACCACCACAGATGTCATGGCTCTTCCCAAGCAGTTGTTGGTGTCTAGTTTTCACTAGATGGCAAAATTGGCTGCATCCCAGAGCTTGGTTGAGGATGGCGCAGCTTTCCTTGGGCGGCATGGAAAGCAGCTGAAAACTGAACCCCACCAATGCATGGGAATATCGGCCCATGAGACATGCAGTGTTTACCGACCGCCGGGCAAGGCTCATGAAAGAACTTGAATTGCCTATCCGGTGGTGTGGTAGGGAACACACTGGGTGACCTTCGCTGTTGAGGCCTGCACCACCAGGCTCTCAAGGGAGTGGTGCTAGGAAAGGACGGGTGGGATTCCCAGGGTGGGGCTGTGCCGATGGGCAATCATTTGGTGCACAGGAGCCCGTGTGCAAGGTTTCGCCCAGGCCCAGGAGTACGTTGGTGAGGGCTTCATTAAATGGCAGCATAGGTTCAGACAGGCCCACCTGGTTTGAAGCATCTCAGTCAAGACATTTGTCATGACCTTGAACATTGGCATCTAGATATCAAGAACCTTTGCTGCCCTGCGCATCAAGGTGGCAAAAGATGTGCCTTTCTCTGAAACCTGGTCCATATAAGAAATCATGGCCGAGTCTGGGGAGGTATTTAGGCAACTGACATCACCCAGCTCCCTATAACAGTTGTCATCATTCTGGTCTTCCAGGGGAGCATACGCCTCCTCCTCATTTCCTCCTTCAGGAAGGTGTGGGTCAGGTGGAAAATTAAGGTTATGGGAAGTTCTGGATGGCACTGAAAGGGATATTGAGTGGTGTTGGGCAGCACTAGATCGTCATCTGGAATGATAAGTTGCTCGTCATCGAGCAATGGTGGGAGGGATGGAGCCAGGGTGGGGTAGGCACCTTTGACTGCATTGGTCTGAATCCGGATCCAGCTGGCGTAGAGAGTGAACCTGCGGACAGAAACCCAGTGTGACATCTCTTGGATCCATGGGGCCCAAACACACTCTAGAAGGAGTAGGTGGCCCAAAGATGGTGCACATGGGATCATAAAATTCTTTAAGTTGGGCAGGCAAAACCCGGGTTAGTGCAAAGCAGACTCTGATGCTGGCTCTGGAGGTGGAATGAGGGAGTAGGGCCTAGAAGCACAATGTCAAAAAGGGAAAGTCAAAGAACGCTTCGATTTCTTCTTGTGCTTTACCTGACTTTGACGAGGAGGTCATGGAGGGTGAAGATGAGCGTCCACAGGAACAGCTCTAGGAACAGTCCCAAGGTCTTCCAAGGGACAAGAATGGTACAGAGAGTGGCATGGATTCTTCTTATCCCGCGTCGCCAGGAGCTTCATCGCTTGCTGCTGAATCTCCTTCACGTGCATCGATTTGCCCTCGGAACAGGCTTTGGGGTCATGTCCAGAGACAAACGGGGTTCGACACAGACATCTCTCTGTGGCAAACGATGTAAGGCTTGCAACCTGAAGGTTTAGCAGGGGACATGATACAGTATGCACACTGGGAGAAAAAGTTAAATAAAGTCAGCATAAGGTTTAAAATGTTGACCAAAAAATGACCGATGTAGCTCCCCGGATCCCTGCTATTGGTGCGGAATTAAAGGAAAAGATGTCCGTCCACCGGAATGGTGCCTATTTAGCCGCCACTGCAACACTTCCAACAGGGAAAATGCCAAATCGAACGATGCCACATCCTGATGCAGAGAGGTACTCCTCAAGATTTTCTAGAACAAGTACCCCTGGGGAAAATTCCTAGATGAGAGATCTGTGATTAGAAGTCTGTATCAGAGATGTTTTTTTACTAGAGCTAACCTTTAAGCAAACATATGGCTACAGAAAAGCAATACCTGAAGTTTTAACCTTCACACCGAGAGCCTAAGATCTTAACCAATAGACCACCTGTGACTCTCTACTGGGAAAGATGAAATTATAATTAGGACATTTGATCAATACAAAGCAATGAGGTTCCATAGGTGACTGCAGCTTAACTGGCTAAACAGAAGAAGAGTTGAGGTGGGCAAGAGAGAGAAAAGATTACCTGTAATTTGGGGGTGGCATATGTACTAAAAACATTATAAACCAGTTAGACAACATGGACATGATTAACCGTTTACTTAAAGTTGAAATTGTTTATAGCGTAGCTACGTTTGAAGCAAAAGCACGACCACGAAGGCAGAAAGACTTGAACCTTAAACATTCACAGGCAGAGTTTAAAACCTTAACCATTAAGTCACCAGTCACTGTCTGGTGAGACTGATCAAAACATAACTTACATTTGTTCTAAAAATTTAACCCTTTATGGTTCCACAAATGACTATAACAGCATTACCAACACAAAAGGACTGGGGGAGAGTCAGAGAGAGACGCCTTGTTATTTGGGGCCCTACATAGTTATTACTAAACTATAGACGTGTTAGGGCAACTTGAAAATGTAAAACTTTTACTGAACATTGAAATTGTCATGGAGCTGGAATTTCAGCTAATGTATGACCATGAAAACCAAAAGTCTTAACAATTCACATTGAGAGTCTGAGACCTTAACTGTTTGGCCTTTTGTAATTCTTTATTGAGATGGATAAAAAGATAACTATGACATTCGAGCCGCAAATTTAAGTGAGTGGCGTAATCTTGTGTAATTTCGCATTAAACCTGTTACAAACGTGTAGCATAGTGCTGCATTTGTGTAATTAAGCGTGTTAAAAAGTCAGCATGACTGCACTGGTAGAACGCAAAGGACCAGAACATATGCAGCCACTGTTTGCAGTGCTTGTTTTTTTGTGCTATTCTTTTAGTGCCAAATGAGTCCCTGCGTCCAAAATGGATTAATGGATTCATTTTGTTCCAAAACATATAACTGAATGACTGTTTTCTATTTCACATCATTTTGCTGCATTTCCCCAAAATTTCACATAATTCTTTCACTCCCCTTAACCCCTTCGCTGCCAGGCCTTTTCCCCTCCTGTGCAGAGCCCTTTTTTGGCTATTTGGGGCAGTTCGCGCCTAGGCCCTCATAACGTTTTCTCCACATAAGTTACCCATGCCAAATTTGCGTCCTTTTTTCCAACATCCTAGGGATTCTAGAGGTACCAAAACTTTGTGGGTTCCCCTGAAGGAGGCCAAGAAAGTAGCCAAAATATAGTGAAAATGTCGTTGTTTTTTTTAAATGGGGAAAAAAGGGCTGCAGAAGAAGGCTTTGTTGTTTTTTCCCTTGAAATGGCATCAACAAAGGGTTTGCAGTGCTAAAATCACCACAGCTTTCAGGAAAAGGCAGACTTTAATCAGAAATCCCAATTTTTCAACACAATTTTGGCATTTTACTGGGACATACCCCATTTTTACTATTGTTTTGTGTTTTAAGCCTCCTTCCAGTTAGTGAGAGGAATGGGTGTGAAATCAATGCTGGACCCCAGAAAGCTAAACATTTCTGAAAAGTAGACAAAATTCTGAATTCAGCAAGGGGTAATTTGTGTGGATCATACAAGTATTTCCTACAGAAAATACCAGCTGAAATAAAAGAATATTGAAATTGAGGTAAAAAAAAAAAAAAGCCTTTTTCCCATGTTTTACTTTCTAACTTTTTCCTAGGATGTCAGATTTTTTAAAGCAATATACGGTTATGTCTGCTGGACTCTTCTGGTTGCAGGGATATATAGGGCTTGTAGGTTCATCAAGAACCCTAGGTACCCAGAGCCAATAAATGAGCTGCACCTTGCAATGGGTTTTCATTCTATAATAGGTATACAGCAATTAATTTGCTGAAATATAAAAAGTGAAAAATAGGTATCAAGAAAACCTTTGTATTTCCAAAATGGACACAAGATAAGGTGTTGAGAAGCAGTGGTTATTTGCACATCTCTGAATTCCGGAGTCCCCATACTAGCATGTGAATTACAGGGCATTTCTCAAATAGACGTCTTTTGTACACACTGTCTTACATTTGGAAAGAAAAACTGTAGAGAAAGACAAGTCTCCCGATACAAATGGTACCTCACTTGCGTGGTAGGCCTAATGCTCGCAACAGGAAACACAACATGGACACATCACATTTTTACATTGAAATCAGAGCTGTTTTTTGCAAAGTGCCTAGCTGTGGATTTTGGACTCTAGCTCAACTGGCACCTAGGGAAACCTACCAAACCTGCACATTTTTGTAATCTAGACACCTAGGGGAAAGCAAGATGGGGGGACTTGTGGGGCTCTCACCAGGTTCTGTTACCCAGAATCATTTGCAAACCTCAAAATTTGGCTAAAAAACACTTTTTCCTCACATTTCAGTGACAGATAGTTCTGGAATCTGAGAGGATCCACAAATTTCCTTTCACCCAGCATTACCCCAAGTCTCCCGATAAAAATGGTACTTCACTTTTGTGGGTAGGCCTAATGCAAGCAAAAGGAAATGCCCTAAAACACTATCTGGAAACATAAAAATTATCAAATACAAAACTACCTGTTTTTGCAGGGGGCACCTGCGTTTTTGGTCCTGAGCTCAGCAGCCATCTAGGGAAATCTACCAAACCCAGACATTTCTAAAAACTAGACACCCAGGGAAGTCCAGGGAGGTGTGACTTGCGTGGATCCCCCGATGTTTTCTTACCCAGAATCCTCAGAAAACCTCAAGTGTAGCTAAAAAATAAAATTTTCCCCAGATTTCTGTGTGGGATCACCTCACTGGGACAATTTTCCCCTCAGTCTCCTGATAAAAATGATACCTCACTTGTGTAGGTGGCCCAAGTGCTTGTGACAGGGAAGAGCCAAAAACATGTCGAAATTTAGGGGGAACCAAAGCGGGTCCAAAAGGGCAGTTTGAATAAAAACATTTTTAGGTTGACAAGTGCGGCAGAATTTTTATCGGTATAGATAAGACAATGCTGGATGGTAGGAATTTTGTGGATTCCTGCAGATTCCAGAAGGTTCCATCACAGAAATGTGGGAAAAATGTGTGATTTCCTGCAAAGTTGGAGGTGTGATGGGCATTGTGGGTAAGAAAATGCTGCAAATACATGTGAAGCACACCACCCTGGAATCACCCAGATGTTTAGATTTCAGATGTGTCTAGGTCTTGTGGATTTGTCTACATGGCAGCGTCCCAAGGTCCATAAAGTGCAGCACTCACCATTCCTAGTGGGACGATTGTGAGAGTTAGACAAGCTCTCATGGCCCAAATGTAAAACCAAAACCCTAAATAATCAAATGTCCTCTTGCTTGCTGTGGTATAAGATGTTTTAGTGTGTGGGGGCAGCTGAAAGACTTTTACCCCCTTCAGTTGGGGTGGGGGCATAACCAGGCCAATACTGGTTGGTAGCCACCACCCCACTATTTTTTTTTTTTAATTCTCTGGCATCTAGTAGACTTTCTGCCCCCCCCCCCGGGTGTGGATCAGGTGTAATTGTCCCATCTGCCCAATGGTGGGCAGAACAACTTTGGCCCCATTTATATGGGGGTGGGGATGTGGCTATACCCCCCACCCTCTTATTTTGAAAACAAAATCTTCCCTGGTCTCTGGTGGGCTTTCTGCACCCTTGGGGGCAGATGGGCCTTCCAAAAATAGGCCATCAGTAATATGCCCCCATGGGGAGCGACTCTTGCCCAAGGGGCTGCCCTCCCCAAACAAAACACACACATACAAACACACACACCAATCCCTTGTGCTAAAGTGATTTCTCCCCCCCCCCCCCGGGGGCAGAAATGGCCTAAAATAAATTTGTCCCCCCCAGGGGAGTGACCCTTGCCTAAGGGGTTGCTCCCCTTGTGTCAAATTGGGGCAAAAAAAAAAATCCCCGGTGACTAGTGGTTTCTGCCCCCCCCCCCCCTTGGGGGCAGATCGGCCTAATAAAAATAGGCCAATCTGCCCCCGAAGGGGGGAGAAATGGCCTAAAATAAATTCCCCCCCCCCCCGGGGAAGGTCGCTTGCCTAAGGGGTCGCTCCCCTTGCATGTAATTGACTCCAAAAAATAAAGATCCCTGGTGTCTAGTGGTTTCTGCCCCCCTTGGGGGCAGATTGGCCTAATAAAAATAGGCCGATCTGCCCCATGTGGGCAGAAATTGCCTAAAATAAATTTGCCCCCCGGGGAGCGACCCTTGCCTAAGGGGTCGCTCCCCTTGCGTGAAATTCACCTTTAAAAAAACTCCCTGAAGTCTAGTGGTTTCTGTCCCCGTTGGGGGCAGATTGGCCTCATAAAATAAATGTCCTAAATATAATTTGTCTCCTAGGGGAGCGACCCTTGCTTAAGGGGTCGCTCCCCACCTCTAAAAAACTAAAACAGAAACAAAAAAATTGATCCCTGGCACCTAGCGGTTTCTTCCCCCCCTCCCCCAAACAATAGGCCGATATGCCCCCCAGGGTTTGCGGGGGGCAGATAGCCTTGAAAAAAAATTGCCCCCCTGGGGAGCGACCCTTGCCCAAGGGGTCGCTCCCCTTATGCCAATTTCCTTATTTCAAATAATCCCTGGTGTCTAGTGGACATTTCAGCAGCCAGATCGCTTCACAATCTGGCTGCTGAAATGCTCTGAGGGACTTCAAAGGGAAGGAAATTCCTTTCCTTCCCTTTGAAGCCTCTCAGGCCCAATCACATGATCGGAGATTGCGCGATGGGAGGTAGCCTCTGATGAGGTCAGCGCGCTGACGTCATCAGACGTCACTGGGGGGGGGAGGTGGGGGTGGAAGGGGAAGGGGAAGGGCTTCCCCTTCCATCCCTGCCCTGCGGGGTGGGAGAGAAGCCCACGGAGGGAGCGCTAGTGCTCCCTCCTAGCTCATGTGCCAGGACGTAAGGGTTACGTCCTCGGCACAGGAGCACTGTGCTGGTGGATGTAACCATTACGTCCCCAGCACAGAACGGGTTAATAAGGACCAAATTCAATGTCTCAACGACTGATTGTTCTCAACTAGATTGTTTATACAACTATGCAGGTTTAGTTACACAGATCCATCTATGAGATTTTCGTTTCCCAGTTCCTGATCATTTCTGATGGTACTTTTCACCAAAGGATCAAACACTTAGAAATTTAGACTGGAAGACTATCTAAACTTATCTCCCTTGATGTTAGTCAGTTTCCTTCTATCCTGATTATTGATTCCATTTCCATCGATCCCAGTTTTGGTCATCAGTGTTACCCTCACTTACAATTGGTGGAAAACGGGCCAACAATATCCTTTAATTTACTTTTTAGCACATTACTGAGCATATCCCTCTGTGTGCCACACATGCCACTTTGGATTAATTTGGACCATTCTGCCTTTCAATACACTTCATCTTTGTCCTCACTGTCATGTCATTCAAAATGGACCACTCAAATAATGGTCCTAGCCTCTGCTGATAAAAAAGAAGACATTTGATTGGTTCCCTTTGCCACACCGGATGGGCTATCTGGGGATGGCAATATCCCCTGCCTGGTAAACAGGTGTGAATCACCGCATGGAGTGCACCAACTGCATGTGAAATCGGTATTGTGACTTTTTGTTTCCCCAGGTGAGACACTAATTTAGCATGTGCTTTGAGCCTAGATATGTTCCTGGTAATTCTAAAGTCCAGAACCTATTCTGTGAACTGGAGGGGTACTCCAACTATGCCTTTTATGATGACGCAAGACTGCAGTCCATGTCCCGAATTCTTGACATGAAGTGGTAGTGGCACTATACTCATTTTTGTGACTGATAATGCAAAACAGATGTTTATTCTGTTACCTGTGTTTAAGGTGACAACTGGTCCTACTTGTGTAACATTCTGCTTGATGCAACATCCAAACCCTTGCGCTGACATTGCATGTGCATGTCATGCATGTGTGTGTAAGCCATGAATGTTTGTATGTTTCTGTTATAGTGAGAACATTTTTGGATTGCTCTTGGTTTGATGAAGCACAAGATGGAGGATGGGATACAGAGTCCCTAGACACTGGAAGTGTATTGCTTCAATTCCTGGAGCTTAAAGGAGGAGAACCAGACCATTACATGTGATATGATGCAGATCAGGCTACCCTTAGTAATTCTACTATTACTTTTTAGCAGGGGACTTCTGATAAGTCCTTCCTGAGCTCTGCCATTTGATGGAAAATAGACGTGATTCAGCAGTACAGCAGTTTCTGTTGTTAGGGCTAATTAAGTTTCTACCCAGGGCCTGTCCTTTTGTCTTTCCCTGAGTGCTATTTCAGAGAGGCTGAGGAGAGCCAGTTTCAGTGTTTATTGTTCTCATGTTTTGGGAAACTCCTACTAGGAACAAGCCACATCACTACTTGTAGAGAGAGCATCACCTTGCACAGAGGCTGTGTCTGCACTGCAGCCAGAAAGTTAAACTTGAAAAGGAATAACCCAAAACGGGTTCCTGAACTTCACACAGTGGATCAGCATCGCCTCTCTGGAAAATTAGTATAAAGGTGGAACCAAAATATTTCCACTTTGCTCCATTCTAAGTTCATCATGACCAAGGATTGGAGTGCTCCGGACAGTACTCAAAGACCTGTCATGATCCAGAGTTGGTGTCATTCTGGCAGCCCGCCTCGTAGAAGTGAGGAGGCATCATCTGAAGTCTGCGTGCATCACCTGAAGTCTGCACGCTTGCTGGTTAGCTTGGAGGCTGCATAGACGTCAGCCTCCTCAGAAAGGGATGGAGAATGCTTGGCCCTGAAGGAAGAGAGGCTTTGTAGCAGAAGACCATGCATGTTTCTAGACCACTTAGAAGAGCAGACTTGTGACTGGGAGCTGTGATGAAGATGTCAGGAACACTGTAGCGAAGACCTCCTCACAAATTAAAAGACCACAACAACTGAAGACTGACAACCACTGCCAAGGTAAGTAAAAAGAAGTGGGGCTGTCACTGCAATCCTATACCCACTAAAAGAGAAACCAACTGTGTGACCACAAAGGGTGCACTGCAACAATGGCAGTTCTATGTAACATTCTCTCAAACAGGTTAACAGGGCCCTGCTGAGGGGCTGCGTCTCCCACTAAAGGGAACAACCTGCACACTCAAAGGAGTAATGATTGCAACTACAAATAAGATATAAAATGAACTGACCTAAGGGTGCCCATAATGAGCAATTACTTGCATAAGCCAATTAATAAGCTCATACTTTCTCTAATTCTCACCCCCGAGAAGCCTTTGACTGCTCACCCTGACTACCATGAGAATCAAGTGCAGAAAGGACGTAAGCAGCACAGTATGCAAGGCCATAGTAAGAAGGACCCAAGAAAAACAGCAGATGACACCAACCAGCATGGGTGTGGTCTAGTAGCCCTCTCCCTGCCCTGATAATGTGTCAAGCCTTCCAGTTACCCATGTACACACACCATAAGAAACTATTTTGAATGAAAACTACAATTCCATGACAAAAGCTTCATGCATATCCATTATAGTTGAACTCAAGAATTAGCTCAAGGATTATGCTGCATAATGTTGACAATATCAGAAATAAAAACATATATGAAATACACCTGAAAATTTCCTTTCAAAGCCTGGCATTAGCCAAGACCGTTTAATTTTACTAAGCATATATATAAAATATACTTTCTGGGGACTTCATCAAGCCCTAGGCTTCATTGGTTTGCTGTTGTGCCATTTACATTTTTCTCCACCCATTATAGCATATAACATTAGGCAGTGGGTCAGCCCACTTTAGCTATTGGCTTCAGTCTGAGTGACACTATTCTTCTCTTTCACAAAGAACACATCCACACAAAGTAGTTCCCTTCAGTACTAGGGACTACTATGGCAAAGTGTGTTTTGTGAGGCCAAAAACCCTTTTTTTATTTTTAGCCAATTTTGATTTTTTATACTAATGAAGGCCCTCAAAAATAAAGTTTTACAAAAACCATTAAACAAAAATTAACAAGGCCAAAAGGCTGGTTCACCACCAAACCTATAGGCTTTTCCACTGCTTGTTTCTCTTGGCTTACTCTTTAGATGGTATTTTGCATTATAGATATGCTGTTTTCAATTCAATGTAATTAGAGTCATGTAAACAGTCCATCTGGATTTATAACTCTGAGCCTGACACCTCCATGCTTTCGTATGTTTTTTTTTTGTAATCAAATCAGTGCAGGTCTAAGCAAATACTGTAAGACAAAAGAAAAAGATTTAGCATGTTTGCTTTTTTTCATCTTTTTATTTTGTGGCATATGCTTGTTATAAAAAATAACCATTGCACCAGCTTGCTAAAGCCAAACCTAAAGGCTTTGATAAAGCTTGTTTTTAGTTGGTTCGCACAATATTGCCTCACTCTGCCTTGAGCTCCCCATCTCAACTATATCTGTTACTTCCTCAGCTGAATTATCTGTGAGACCTTTTATATGTAACTTGTAAGCCTTCTGCACAAAAAGGTGGTAAGCTGAATGGTGTATATTTTAACCAGAGCTCTTAACCTCTCCAGTGTCTTGGAAAACGTGATTTTGAGCTTAAAGATTTCTGTTATCGTGGGAAGAACCAATGCTCAACTGTATTATGTTGATACCGTTGTATGACAGAAGCACGCATGCTGGAACAACGCATGCCTTAATGCGGTTGGAACCACGGCTGTCTCTTTTCCACACATGCCTTTGGTACGTATGCCTTTACAACTAATTTTGTTGTAAATGCATGCTTAATAAAGGCATAGGTGGAATCGGCATGCATGGTTGTATCATACCACCCCTCCCACCCGCTATGACTACTGCCACCCCTAAAAACTAAACTACACAGACCCCCCACTATGAGCCCTAAAAACCTTCCCCCACCACTAATAACTAAACTACCCCGAATCCCCACACGCCCTGAGCCTTAAAAGAAAAAAAACATCCCCACCCTCCCTGAGCCTTAAAAAAACTATCCTGACCCACCACCCTGTCCCAAAAACTAAACTACCCTGACCCACCCTAAAAAAAACTACCCCCACCCCTAAAAACTAAACTCCCGACACCCCCCACCCACCCTGAGCCCTAAAACCTTCCCCCAATAAGTAAACTACCCGACCCCCCACTCACTCTAAGCCCTAAAAAAAAAACTATCCCGACCCCCCACCCCTAAAAAATAAACTACCCCGACCCTGCCACCCGCCCTAAAAAAAACTATTCTGAATGCCCTCCCCTACCCCTAAAAAGTCTACTACCCTGACACCCCCCCCACCTGTCCTGGGCCCTAAAAGGTACCCCCATATAAGTTAACTACCCCAACCCCCTCACCCACCCTAATCCCTAAATAAAATACTATTCCGACCCCCCCACCCCTGCCCCTAAAAACTAAACTACCCCAACACTCCCCCACCTGCCAGATCCCTAAAACCTTCTTCCCCCTAATAAGTAGACTACCCCAACACCCACCCACGGCCCTAAATCCACCCCCACTGCTAAAGACTAGCCACCAACCCTGCTCCAACCCCACTTACCTCACTGTGTCCTTTCCCGATCTTTCTTCCTCTTCTCTCTGCCCTCCTCCTGCCTTTCCTTAAACCTTCCCCACCCCTAAAAAATAAAACTATCCCACACCCCACTCTAATCCATAAAAAATATTCCCAAAATCCCCTGCTGCCAAAAAAAAGCCGCTAATCCACCACCACCCCTAAACACTACTCCCCAACCCAACCCTCCACCAGCTCTACTTACCGCACTGTGTCCTCACCAGATTTAGACTGCCTTTTTCTGTGCCTTAAACACGCATATGAGTAGTTTGGCACATACGCGGTTAAGGCACAGAAAAAGGCAGTTGTTGTTCCGGCAAGTGTGGTTACACTTGTGTGGTAAGCGTCTGCGTTGTTCACAACGCATTGTTTAGGACATTTCCCTGTTGATACATTTCTGCGATAAATTGGGTTTGGTTAATGCAATGACCAAGAACATCAAAACTAAATTTGGTAATTTATCTTGCTTATATGCCACAGACTGACAAAACCTTAAAATAACAGACGCCATTTAAACAGAAGTGCTTTGAACACAAGATCCTTCCTTAAATTTGCACTGGTGTTATGTGGAATGGTCCTTTCACAAAGCTGAAAATAGTGCCATTGTTAGATATGAAACCGTGGCAGTGCAAATTCGATTTCTAAAATGTCAAGAAAGTTGCTTTGGAAGAGGCTGGTCACAGGACATTAGCAGCCATCCTAATGCTTTAGTCTTTGGAGAGCCATTAAAAACTCTGAAGCCTTCAAAAGATCCTGATTTTCTCCATGCACTGGACTGCTCTCAAAGAACGTATGAATTGCCAAGGAGTTTTTAGAGTCTTTGACATGCAGTCCTTTTTAATATCAAAAACTATTTTATTTGCTTAGATCCTGGATCACCTTTGGAATATCTAGCCATTCTGTGACTTTGTTTCACTATTTTGGGAAGTATCATTTCAATGTTGGATGCTAATATTTCTTAAGGTAAATTATGTGGGGTAGCATGAAGTTTGAAAGGATTCTATCTACATGAGAAACTTAAGAATTACATTCTGTCGGTGATGTGTTGATCTCTCTGTGTTTAGTAGAAGCTTTGCTTGGGAACTTTGTTTTGCCATGATCGTTTGATATTTTATCCTTTTACATACTCTTCTCAGAGTTTGCCTAGTTGATCCCATAATCTTGTTCACTTGTTGGAGAGATTATTTCAATAAGAGTAGAACTCGGCTCCTAAAATTGTGGTGGAGTGTACTGCTAATTTGTCTCGCAATTGGGAAATCGCCATTCTCACTGGAGAAGGGTCTTCTACTTCTCTCCAGAGTCTGCGTTTTCCCTCAACATCAGTCGGGTAACAGAAGCATTGCTAGGGCTCTTGCGAGGATTTTTGCCACCACATGTAAAGTAACATTTCCCCATCACTGCCTAACACAAGCATGACTTTTGCTGAATGTAGAGAACATCTGGCACCACTGAAGCTGGACTCCTAGGCAGACAGTCATTGTGCTTTTCTCAGGAAAATAATCAGGTGCGTACTCAGTAATCACCTAGTCCAGCTGAACTAAAAGGCAATAACGGTAGGATGAGAAATCCAGTTTTATTATTGATGTAACCTTTAAGATAAACAAAACCTTTATGTGATATGTTCAATAACTTATTTCAGTTCATTCTAACTAGTTTTGCATTGTTTCCTTGGTTCCACTAAGTTCCATTGAACTTAGAATGTTATGCTTTGAATGCATTTTGATGAAACCTGTACTGCTTCTGAGCTGAGTGGATGGAGCTTCCCTTTTCTCTTGAATAAACCTTGAATTTACATCTTTACTTGCCTTTGGATATATGAATTTTCCACTAATTCCCCTTTCCTTTTCTATCCTTTTCTTTTTCCTTTTGTTTGTCCTCTTTCCTATCCTGCAAAATATAGCTCTGCCTCCTATTTTCCTAGTTTCTCCAGGGGAACGTGTTTTGTTGTGGGCTAAATGGAAAACGGTGTTTGTCAATTATTTAAAAATGTGTGAATCTAACTTGTCCTCTGACAAAAACCCGCGTTGCTACTTCACTGCCTAGGGACAAGAAATATTAGCGAATCTCCCTGAAACTGCAGGTCATGAGGATACTGATGGTAATGATTAAGGGAATTAGTTTTAGAGGGCATTTAAAAGTTAAGACAATCATTATCTGCCATCTATAATAGTAGAACATTTTTAGTTTGGTAGAAGGAGGCAAGGCACTGATGAATCAGTATAAGAATATATTACAGGTTTACATAAGTTAGCGTCCTCATGTAATTTTGGCAATAACACTGAAGAGAGGATCAGAGATCAATTTATGTCACAATGTAATTCTGACAAAATTAGGGAAAAGTTAAGGGCCAAAAATGATCCTTTCTTGAGCAAGGTCATTCAAATAGCCAAGCAAGTTGAACATTATTTGACGTGCATAAAGGAACTGCAAAAACAAAGCAATTCTACCACGGTACAAACTGTAAATGCTCCAAACAAAAAAGTTCCTGGTAGTAAAAATGTTTGTTATATGTGTGTGGGAGTTCCAGTTATTATGCCAATTTCAAGGAGTGCCCAGCTATAAAAGTAATTTGGAAGATTTGTTCGAAGAAAGGGCCCTTTGCTATATGTTGCAGATCCAAAAATTAGAAGATAAAAGTCAGTGAATTAGAAGCTGAAGATGATCAAGTGGTTCTACAGATAGTAAATGATGTGTGTTGTGTAATATGTGTGGCACATGATTATCCCTCAATCTCAGTTTCTTTAGATGGGGTACAGGTCCGAATGATGATGGATTCGGGAGCCAAATTATCCCTAATATCTGATTCTGATTTTGCTAAACATTTTCAGAGAAAGGTTAAGTTGGGAAGTCCTGAAGTCTCTCCCTATAGTTATGAAGGGAAGCCACCTGAACTCATTGGATATTTCTTGGCTAAGATTTAATTTCAAGGGAAAGGGGATACCAGAAGATGTTAGATATATTTTTTATTCCAACGCGACTCAAGTACAAGTTAGAAAAGTTAGTAACAGGGATCAGATTATGTTTGCTCTGAGGTGGATTCCAAGGAAGAATTCTCAAGTTAATTCTCTGGTAATATTGGGTGTGTAAAAGGATATGTACATCATATTTGTCTTAAGGAGGGAGGCATGCCAGTAAAGGATAGTAAAGTTAGAAAAGTTCCCATACATTTGCAGGAGGCTGTTAAACAAGAATTAGATTTTTTATGCTCAGATGGTATAATTGAAGCTGTAGAAGCCTCTGAATGAGTATCTCCAATAGTGGTAGCTACTAAAAGCACAGGTGAGATTAGACTATGCATTGATTTGAGACAAGTTAATAAGTAAGTAGTGGAGGATAGACTTCCTCTCCCCAACATCACAGAAATGATGAGCATACTTGGGAAGGCAAAATGTTTTCCTGCTAAGGACTTAACGTCCGCCTACCATCAGGTGTGTCTAAGCCAAGATTCAAAAGATTACACTACATTATTAACTCCTAGGGTTAAATTCTTTCAAGATAATGCTCATATTTTCAGTGAGACTTTGAAGTCGCATGTAGAGAAAATCGGAGAGGTGTTAAGAATTTTTAATGATTAAGGGATCACGCTCAAATTAAACAAATGCAAATTTTGTCTTCCTGAGATCACATATTTGGGGCATGTGTTTTCTGCAGAGGGAGTGAAACACAAATCAGAACTAGTAAAAACCATATTGGAGTTACCTTCACCAGAGAAGAAAGAAGACGTCCAAGCTTTCCTGGGCATATCAGAATTCTGAAAGTAGATTTGTGGACAATTTGGTGAGATGCATCTGTGCCAAAAGAGGGCTCTTATAAAAGGGGGTTCTAATTAAATGGTCAGAAGAATGTCAAAATTATTTTAGTGATGTTTTGTACCTGGGACACCTGGTTGTAATCTTACAGATGTCGGTGGGAAAGGATTGGGCGTGGTTCTCAAACAAGAACAGGATTCTGAGATTGACCTCATTGCCTTCTATTCTAGATCTCTTAGAGAAGCAGAATTCAATTATTCAGCCATGGAAAAAGAGGCTCTTGCTGTATTTTGGGCTACAAAGAAATATAAAAAAAAAATTGTGGGGGACAAGATTCATGGTGAGAACAGATCATAAACACTTGCAAGAGGTGTTTGGAAGGAAAAGGCTTTATTTTATAGATTCTCGAACCACCAAGTGGCTTTTAGCGTTGCAGAAGTAGAGTATGTACCAGGTTTGGAGAACAAGACTGTTGATTGCTTGTCAAAATTTGTTAGAGATAACCCTCAGATGATAAGGGTGAGGAATGCCAGTGGAATGATGAAGAGTGCAAACTGTGCAGGATCACAGAGGGTTGCATCACAGAGAGTAAGTGGTCAGATGAGATTATAAAAGATGAAAGCTTAGGTGCAGTGCACAAATCACTACTAAGCAACAATGATTGGCCTAAAGGGGAATTAGATGGTTACGAAAAGGTCAAAAATGAACTCTCTGTGAATAAAAATCTTATTCTGAGTGGGTCTAGATTGGTCGTTCCAACAGGTTTAAGAAACTGGTTACTTGATATGGCACACAAAGGTCACCAAAGAATCTCTAAGACAAAAGAACGTTTAAGGGTTGCTTATTGTTGGCCAGGAATGCATTTGCAAGTAGAAAGGTAAGTGAAAGATTGTGGTGAGTGTAAAAATAGTGATGAGAGTCAAAAGTTCAGAACAGGATTCAAGGTTTGTAGTGAGTTGCCAAAAGAAGCATGGGAAGACATCACACCAGATATATTGGGTCCCACTGATAATAAAGGAGGAAATGGAAAATATGTTCTAGCCTTGATGTCATGTTGTCAAGGTAGCCTGTGAAAGTGATATCTGACAATACCACGCGTTCAGCTGCAAATTTATTTAGGAAGCGTTGGCTTTGGAAGGTACCCCAACAGGTATATTGACAGACAACGAGGTTCAGTTTACTTCTCCAGAAATGCAATTGCTTTTAAGAGAAAGAGGCATTTCACACAAAAAATGTTTCCTGTATTACCCACAGACAAACTGCATGATTGAGAAATGTAAACATACAATGAAGGAATCCATACAGATTTGTAGGTCACAGGGGTGTGATTGTTGTGTTGATCTAATAGAAAGGGTAGTAGAGTACAAATTTACATCACATTCTATAACAGGGCTATCTCCATTTGAAATGTTCCATAAACGCAAATCAAATACCAAGCTGTGTCCTCCTTGGGTGAAATCCTAAGGAGATCACATCACCGCAATGGAAGAGAAATTAGAAATGAGTGGGAAAAGAGAACTGGAGAATTGTGAAAAGAGAAACATTAATTATAAAATACGTGAAGGTGTGCAAGATGTCGGTATTAGGATTGGAGATGTAGTTATAGAAAACTACCAAAAAATAGAAACCAGCGGGAGGGGGACATTTTGAAAAGCCCCAAAATGTTGTCAGGACATTCGAAGGGACAGCACAGGTTGATGATGGAAGAATTTGGAATGTCAAAAGACTGTATGCAAGGGAATATGAATTTCTCTTAAATTAGTTAAGTGCCGATTTACTGGTAATATCTAATGTTTTGGTTTTTTATTTTTGTTTCGTTTAAGTTTGTTTTTGCTATGTTTTGGGAGGGGGTGGTGTGATATGTTCCATAACTTGTTATTTAATTCTTATCAGTTTTATTGTAGAGACTTGTAAGTACCCTGAAGTATTGTTTCCTTAGTCATACTCAGTTTCATAGAACTTAAAATGTTAGGCGCTGAATGCATCTTGACGGGACCTATACTGCCTTCGAGCTGAGTGGATGGGTTCCTTTTTCTCTTGAATAAACCTTAGATTTACTTCTTTACCTGCCTTTGGGATTTATTAGTTTGGCACTAATTTCACACTTTGTTTTTAAATCAACTAAGTGGCATAATTATTTGTGTTTTGAGTAAGTTATACCAGTAAACAGGGAAAAGAAAGAATTCTAGAAAAGCTGACAAGAGCTCATGACTGGTATAGTGTGCTGGCTACTGGGTTCCTCTCTCTATGAGCCAATTTTATGTAAGGCTTTGACACTTCCCATTACGTAAAATGGGGGTCTTCAGTAAAGAGAGGGTAGATTATGTACAAATAATGACCAATGGAAATATAATTTGCACATTTTCTCATGTATAGTGCATCATCTTTTTAATGTTCTAATGAATCTAAAACATGTGTGTGGTTTGCAGATGTATATGGATTGCGTTGCAAACCCCTGCCATGTAGTGTAGGTTTTGAGATATTACAACATGTTTATATAAGGAAAGGGTTTCAAGTTTGAGGTAACTCGTGGTACATCCCCTAAATCCCACAATGTACAAGACACATATTTCACCTTAATTATTTTTTCCAACCTTTGAGTTCAGACGTGTCTTTGGCTCCATTACAGTTGTGGATCGTAATAGATCTTCAATGCCAGAAAACATGAAGCTGTGTCGAGGAGCATCAAGCAAGTGTGTTTGTCTTGAGATCATGCCATCATAACAGCCTGGAGCTTGGGCATATGAGGATGACTTAGGCCCACATTACAACCCTGGCGGTCAGTGTTAAAGTGGCATTATTACCACCAACAGGCCGGCTGTAAAAAAAAATGGGAATATGACCCTGGCGGTCACCGCCATCCAAGACCGCCACTTTAACACACAGACCGTCAGGGTGGTAACGGCCGCTGGGCTGGAGACTTCGGTCTCCAGCCCGGCGGCTGCCACAATCCCACCCTCACGATCACAACCCGGCCTACCACCATGGTTTTCGTGACAAACTTACCGCCACAAAAACCATGGCGGTAGGCAGTATCAGTGCCAGGGAAATCCTTCCCTTGCACTGATAGAGATCTCCCCGCCCTCCTCCCCCTCCCTCTTCTGCCCACCCCCACACATATACACAGATGCACTCACACATACCCACCACCATCCAAGCATGCACACATACATACCCACACACCGCAACACACACCAACATACATTGCCACACACATGAATTCACAACACTCACAATCACTCATTCACACCTGCATCCAACACGACTCACGCCCGCATACCAAAACATACACCCCCCCCCCCACATACACACAACACCCCCTACCACCCTCTCCGGTCGGAGAACCCGACTTTCCTGCTTGCAGGGGGTCTTCCGATTGGAGACGGTCCGCAGCCCTGCTGTCAGCAGCAGCGTCCGCCAGCAAAACACCGCCAGGCCATATCATTGCTCATGATACAGTTGACTGTGTTTTGCTGGCATGGCGGTGCTGCTGTCAGCAGCGCCGCCTTACCGCTGTCCGCCGCCATGACCGTCGGCGGTGTTCCACCAGGATTCTGGTGGTATACTGTCGGTGGTCATGATACGTGTAGACGGCTAGTAGCCACGGCGGCGGTGTGTTGGCAGCCGTCGCCGTGGCAGTAGGCGGTAGTTACCGCCAATGTTGTAATGAGGGCCTTAATCTTGTAGGAGAGTGACTTTTTCATCTTGTTGTTTTTTTTTTAACACTTTATTTTACTGGCATTTTAAATCATCATTTAGATCCCATCTCTTCTTTTCCAATTCATGTACCAAGGCAGTTATTACAGGCATCTATAAGATCAGAGCAAGGTCATATACATTTCGTAGAGCATAAACTACTAGGTACATTGCTGTCGTTTCCAATCGTGCATCTCGATAGTGAGATGGTAGATGTCTTAACTACAGGTTGGTATGATGGAGTCTATGGTCAGAATGGGGTTGGGGTGATGTTGAGTATGCAGGATAATGGTATGGATCAATATTGTGTCCGACTCATTTGCGCCATTTGAATATAACTAAAACAACTTTAAACTACTAATTTGCCCGTGGTGTATACTCTTCTATGTGCCTAATGTGTTAGTTATGGTGCACCTTCTATGTCTTTCATATATAGGTTACTCATTGGTAAGACCGTGGGGATGGGTGGGGGGGTCCGATGGGCACCCCAGGAGGTCAACCTCAATCCGCTATTTCCACGATGTGCACACCCCATCAGCTAAGTGGTCTTTATCTGGCTTCATTGTCGTCGCTCCCCGTGGTACCTCCAGAGTCTGACTCTTTACTAGAACCTGAGGTTTCCCAATCGTCAGTCACTTCCGTCCATAAGGGGGCTATCGGCCAGCATCTAATCCCCCTACTCTCCTCCCTTCTCAGAGATCACTCCTCTGCCCTGGCCCACTGTGTCACATTCAGCATCCACATGGTTAGGCTGGGTCCCCTGCCATGTTTCTAAGCTAATGACACCCTGCGTTTGGCCAACACTAAGGCCAGATCCATAAATTTGTGACCAACTTTTTTGGGGCACGGTCTGACAAACAACCCTAATAAGCACTTCGCTATTGAATTTTCTAATCGTCTATGCAATACACAATTCATTTTTTGTATGACCCCGTCTCAAAATTCATGAAGTCCCGGGCATCCCCAGGTCATATGACTAAAGTCCACATCTGGCACTTGGCAGTGGGGGCAGCTCACCACTTCACCGCTATATATGAGTCTGAGCAGTCATAGTGTACCATAAGTCCTGTGGGTATAGTTGTATTGAATGTATTTTAGTCGTGTATTTCGGGATACCGTGGGTGCATATGCTAAGACTTTGTTCCAGTCAGTGTCTGTAAGTGGCCTAATAAGATCTGTCTCCCATTTAACCCGTAGGGAACCCAGCGGTCTATTTACCATTCCAATCAGGGCTTTGTAGAGCCATGAAACTAAATGAGAGTGCCCTCCTAATGGACAGCATGGTCTGGGGCACCCCATGCGTGGGAGGTTCACCGGCTGTCTCACCCCAGAGATCCCGGATAGCACCCACTACCTCTTCATAGGTCAGAAATTGCCCCTGTGGTAGTCCAGTCTGGTCCACCAGATCGCCAAAAGGGATCGACGTTCCCTGGCAGTGCACTTCCCCTAATGTTTGTATCCCTGCTGTTGTCCATTGACAAAGCTGCCCCCTTGTGAAACAAGAATACGGATTGACATGGGGAATGCCCACTAGGGGCGTGGCTGGCGCATATGGGACCTTGGTCTTTGTTTTCCTAAGTGTTCTCAGCCAATTGGCCAGGGCTGTCAATAACAGTACACCCAGTCTGGGGCCCCAAAGACAGGGTTTAAGTGTTCTAGGTAGGAGTCTACTCCGTTTTGGGTCGCTTTCGCTGGCTGCTATCTCCGACAGCTCCTCCCCGCCAAGCCATTGCGTGGCCATTGGAGCTGAGCTGCAAAACAATACAGCTCAAAATCAGGTACTCAAAGCCCTTCCACCTCCGGGGGCATACACGGGGTGGCCAAGGCCACACGCTGACGTCCACCATACCACAGTAGCTCCCTGATGAGAACATCCAGCAAACAAAACCAGGAGGCTGGCAGCGAGATGGGCAAGTTAACAAAATAATAGAGTAGCCTGGGGAGCATCACCATCTTAGCAGCAGACCGTAGCCCTTGAATTGCCATCCCCAAATTACCCTCCCGTAGGTCTTTAAGATCATGGTAAATCTGAACACCAAGATAGCGAAAGAATTGTGGCACCCAGGTCACTTCCTCTGGGCAGGAGCCCGGGCGGGTCGTGCTGCCGACCATCGGGAAAACACGTCTTCCTGCAATTCAGGCAGAGGCCTGAACAGGCGCCAAAGTCATTGAGTAACTCAAACACCTGTGGCTGTGTCTTCACCCCATCCCTGAGATATATAAGTAGGTCGTCCGCATATAAGGAGACTAAATGTTACTGCCCATTGTGGTGCATTCCCCCCTTGTGACCCATCCTTCTGAGCCACGCTGCCAAAGGTTCAACGACGATAGCAAATAGCAGCGGCGACAGTGGACACCCCTGTCTGGTGCCTCTGTGTATGTTACAGCTGCTTGAGATCATCTGCCCCGTCTTAACTCTTGCAGTAGGTTGCATGTAAAGCAGCTTGACCCAGTCGCCCCATGCATTTCCCAAACCCATCTGTGACATGGTGAGCTCCAGAAAATCCCAACTACAGTGTTGAATGCCTTTTCAAGGTCCACTGGCACAATCGCTGCTGTCGGGTCCGGGGGGTTAATGTCATCATAAAGCAGGTAGTAGAACCTCCGGAGGATATTTGAGGTGCCACGGGTAGGTATAAACCTATTTTTATCCCTGTGTATATAGTACACATGTAGGGTAACAATCTGGTAGCCAGGGCTTTGCTGAGTATCTTAAAGTCTGTATTAAGCATGGACAAAGGCCAGAAGTCCGTAACTCACGTTGGCTTGCGTGGATTTAGGCAAAGGGATCACCATTGCCTCCCGGGTCGAGGCTGGTAAGATGATTTTTGCATATGCCTCAGCATACATCTCCACTAGCCACAGTGCCAATGTACCGAGGCACACCTTGTAAAACTCTGGTGGTAAACCGTCTGTGCCCGGAATCTTGCACAACGGCAGACACTCAATGGCAGCTTTAACCTCCTCCAGAGTTAGCTGTGCCCCCAGTGCGTCTCTCTCCATGTCAGACAGAGCCCCGTGTGGGAGGGCGGCCAAACAGTCCTTCCTCTGGGCAGTCATGACCATCTGTAAGGGTCCATACAGAGACGTATAATAGGTCATAAATCCAGTGTTTATTTGGGTGGGTGAATAAAGTACGGTGCCCCCCCCATTGTAGTCGAGTAATCAGTGTCCCCCCTGTTCCTCGGCAAACCAGCCAGGCCAGGAGTCTCCCCTCCCCCCCCCATGCACTCTGCCAATATACTTCCTGTAGTCTTGACAACGAAGGTGCTCTTGAACTGACTGTATAGTTCTCGGGTCTCCAGCAGTCTCGTCTGCGCTTCTGAGGTGCCGCCTAGTTCATTGTCATATTGGTGTAGACTGTCCTCTAAGGACGTAATGTCACGTTCTAGGTCTCGCCTAATGCCCACTGTTTGTCCCAAGCAGTGTCCTCAGAGTACCACTTTGAGGGCCTCCCATTCGATTCCTCTACTAGACGCTGTCCTAGGGTTCAATGACAGATTTTCAGTCAACCTATTTATCAGTGCCTCCCTGTAGGCGTCGTCCTCCAGTGAGCCTGGGTGCAATCGTCCAGTCGGGACAGGTGGGTGGATCTCTGTCATATGTAAGGAGATTAGCAGCAGGCTATGGTCCGATATGGTCCGACCAAGGTATTCAGTATGAGTAACCATACCACTAAGGGAGGCGCTTGGCCACAGATCTTAAGCCCCGGACATTCCAAGACATCATTTTAAGAGTGAAATGTGTGGCAGCCATACCGTCTAATCAAATGCATCAGAGGACAAAGCTCTTGCCTCTCCACAGTCCCTTCCCCCACCCCCACATCGAGGCACCCAAATAATGTGCTATCTTCCCAAGAGTGGCCACGGGCTAAAACAGGCAAAACTAACAAACCCCAACTCCCCTCCCCAAGAGCAGCTAAGCAACCGCTGGCCGCCCAAACCATATAAACCAATATATGAATGTTCAAGGTCATTATCCAGCTTGGTGACTGGTGGATGATCAGGGGGTGGGCTTCAAGAACGTCAGGGTTGCCCTTCATGGAGCGGGTCGGCCCACCTCCTCAGTTTAGTAGCCAGGCAAAACCGGGGTCCCCATCCATCAAGCGATGTCGTCTGCAGTCTGGGGTGTCACATGGGGAAGCCCTTCCATCCCACTGATCACAGAATCTTTGTCTGTGGACTCTCCCTTGTCCAGGGCATCCCGCTTGGGCCCAGGTTCTTTATCCGAGAGTCCTGCCTCTGCTATAGAGGCCGCTGCCTGCAAGGCTGCCCTCGTTTCCCTGGCATGTTTGCTATTGCGTGGGCTTCGTCACTCGGTGTTAGGAATCCCCAAGGTGCCTCCTGCGTTATCTGTTAGCATCCCCAGGGATTAGGGTTAAATCATATCTCCGTTCTTGGTTAAACCTTCATGTTTCTAAGTAAACATAATGTGCTGTCTTACACAATTGGTTTTATCAATGCTTGTTTTACCAATGCCTGTTTGCGAGCAGGTGTAGACGTGCTTCTAATTGGGTGTGGTGACTCATCCACATGTGGAAATTCAACTGCTTTCATGATTGGCTATAAATAGCAGAGTGAAACATGCCTCCCTGCTTGGCTTTGTTTTTCTTCTTGATATCAGCATCTGATTTGGCAGCCCAGCCCCTGCTGTCATCCTCGTATTCAGGTCTTTTGAGGCAATTCTTTTCTTCATTCCTGTACCAGCTGACACCAGGCATTCCTCCAGCACTCCGGTAAAGACTGCAGCTAAGTGACTAGTATTCTCCAGGGAGTTTGTTCTTTGAGCGCCACACTTTCCTAGAACAGCTGGTGTATTTCAGACCTCGTATTTTGGCAGAGTGCTTATCTTGAAGAGACAAATGCATTTCTGAACATTCTACATTATTATTGTAGTTACTTGCCTAAATGTGCTTCAGGAAATCTGCTTGAGCTTAAGTACTACAAAAAGTGACAGTGCAATTTTAAAAAGAGCATTTACGTGACTTTTCTTTCTCTAACAGCATAACTCTTGGATTTAAATTGTGTCATTCATGCCTGTGTTTCATGTTTGAGGAATTTGCTTTTGAAGAGTTTTTCACACACACAGTGAAACCAAATCAAACTGTGCCACCCTAACTGTTTAAACCGAGAGTGGACATTTGTATTTCTTGGATTATTTTTGTTCCTTTTAGTTGAACCCTATGCATGCAGGAAAGTTATACGTGATATAACGAATGTCCTTGTTTGTCTTTCTTGTGATAAGTGCAACCACAGTTCTAATTGTAGTGTGCAACAGTGAATCTCTGTGAAGCCAGCCCTAGTGTTGCAGTACTTAGTTTGGGTTTTTGGTAATGCAGTGTCAGTAAATGTGTCAACAGTTATTATTATCCAAGAAAAGTGCTGGAGCATCCCTGGGTTCTTCTACTGCTCCCGTGCCAATATCAGACAGAGAGATTCAGTTTCAAGGAAGTTGAGTGCACTAACTCTACTATTATTCTGTCAACAATGACCTCCCCCCCCCCCGAAGATACAGGGTGCCTGGCTGGACCGGCAAGACATGGCAGTGTTTTGTCTCTTTCTCTTCCACTCCCCCTTTCGTTTTGGGACACCTGCCGGGGTTTCTGTGTCCACCAGGAAGTGACGAGAGGTGTTCCAGGAGGTCAGTGGCATACTATCGCCCCTGCAGACATCCTGCTTTTCAGGTGAGTGGCCCGTCTCAACACCCGGGTGTGTTGTTTAGGGTCTCGTGGGTGTCTTCTCGTCACAACGTTGGGCGGCCCAGGTTCCTTGTTCTTCGCTCTGTCGGTGCCCGCCCAGTACATTTCAAGCCATGCCCATGCCTCGTCCGGGTCCTGACAAAAGTGGGCGTGACCATCCAGCATAATCGTGCATTTGGAGGGGAGCATCAGGGAATACGGGACTCCTTCCTCGCTTAGCACCCGTTTTACAGCCATGAAGGTGGCACGTCTGGTTTGAACTGCTGCCATGTAGTCTGGGAAAAGGGTGGCCCAGCCTCCTCCCACCTTGAACATGCCTGCCTCACGGGCTCTCTGCATCAATAGGTCACGGTCCCTGTAGTGCAGGAGCTTGGCCACTATCGGTCTGGGTGGTCTCCCTGGTGCTGCTGGGTGGGCCGGGACCCGATGCGCCCTTTCCGGTGCAAAGAATGGTGTGAGGGGCCAATTATCCATGAGTGACCTCAACCAGGCCTCCAGATACATCACTGCATCTGACCCCTCCACTCCCTCTGGGAACCCAACAATGCACACATTGTAACACCGGCAGTGACCCTCAGCATCCTCTGCTCGATGTTCAAGTCTTTGGATCCGCTTGGCAAGTTGAACAATTTGGGACTCCATTGTTTGGTCTGCAGGCTGCAGGTCCTCCAGCACCGTTTCTGTGTCCTTCACCCTGTCAGCTAGTTTGTGGTGATCTGTGGGTAGGTGGCTCAATTCTGCGGAAGCTTTGTCTATCTCTTGGCTCAGGGTCAACTTGGTATCCTCTATTGCCCCCAGGATTTTATTCAGTGTCTTGCATGGTGGATGACCCAACGCCCTCCTCCGCTTCCGCATCCATCCATGGGCAATCCGGACTTGAGGCAGCTAGGTGCGAGCCCTGCGATTTGGGATGGGATCTCCCCATGGCCAACCCGTATTCGCTATTGAGCACAGGAGCCGTCAGGCACAAAGACTACTTCCTGGGCGGCAATGTTAGTCCTCCGGGGCAGGCTCCAGTTCCCACCAGCCCTGTGCGTTTCTCCTCCTGTCCAGTTGCCGGATGGGCGTTCGATGAGACCAGGAATCAGGAACAAGGACGGTGATTGCAGGATAATCAAACAATGTTCAATCGAGGCCCCTACAACCCACTACAATGGGCCTGATAAGTCTGCTGGAAGGCGTTGCACTCCTCAGTCCATCACAGGGGTGGCACACCGTTAGGCAGGCACAGGCAAGCCACAGCAGCGCGGCTCCTTCAACTGGCCTTCATAAGGCACTCACCGGCAGCCGTTCTGTTTTTATCCCAGGATAAAGGGCCAGGGGGGCCAGCCCCGATTGACCGCGCCTGCACTTGTTGCTCTTATCAGGGTCTAGTCCTCCTTCCACCAGCCACCAGTCCAATGAGAGCTGGAGGCGTCCCACATGGCACAGGGGCTCCAGCTCACCTATCTCCCAACTTCTACTGGGGTCCCAGCTGTTGCCACTCTAGTCCGGATGCCCAGTGTAGGCCAAACCTTAGGATTCAGTCATCAGCACTGAGGGGAGGTGGTCCGTCTACCCGACCCCTCCATCTGGGCCATCCTACCCTCAGCAGAAGTCCCACAGGGGTGCTTTCAGCAGCCACTCCAGCGGGGCTCCCGCAGGGTCCTCCCACCAGGCCCCTCCCACCAGGCCTAGAGGAACTTCTCAAGTCGTTCGGGGGGGGGGGGGAAGGAGGGGCACCGGTCACGCGCCCCACCTGCCATCCACCACTCCTCACCTCCTCCCCTCCGGTCGCCCTCCGCTCAGCAGTCTTCCACGCGGCAATCTGCGTGCAGGCCCTGGCCGGGAGCCCGGCCTTGCTCGTTGACCGCACAGGTGGGCCCAGCATCTCTGGGCTGCACCACCCATCAGGCCTGCACTTTAGCGGACCTCCGACCCCTTTTTCATGTGGCAGGGGTCCCACGCGCCGGCTCCATGGCAGGATGTTTGGCGGGCTGACCTGGAGCTCCGGAGTTAGGCGCCCGCCATCTTAGCCAGTCAGGCCCCGCCCCCTTGTTGGATCATAGTGCTGCCCTCTTTACAATCACCCACACAATTCTGCTGGAGTGACTGCATAATCTGGGGGCGCACAGCGGGCCTGGAAGTAGCTTGCCTCTGTCTTCAGGATCTGCATTTTCAAGTGCAGGACAAGCCTTTTTACTCAGATCCCTTATCTCTCAAATGGGGAGTCTCTCAGGGCTCTTCTTCGAGCCCTACGCTGTTCAATGTCTATGTTCACCCTCTCGCAGACCTAGTTCAGTTTTTTGGTTTCTCCCTGGTGTCTTATGTCGAAGACACTCCACTGGTCATCTCCCTAGCCCCTGAACAACTTTCTAAAGCAGCACACCTTAGGCTATGTCTTTTAGCAGTGGGCAAGTGAACGTCCAACTGCTGCCTAAAATTTAATGGTGGAAAAACTGAAGTTATGGTTATAGGAAATAACCCCAACTTCTGGACTCCTGAGTTTTGGACAGATTGTTTCGGACTTCAGCTGCAGCCTAAAACATCCATCAAAAATCTATGTATATTTTTTATGACAAGCTGCAGACATTAGCAGCAGGATGTTTTGGTATCTTAAGAAATTGTCAAAGTTAGTAAGAATCTTGTCAATTACAACCAAAGGACCATGGTCCAGGCTTTAGTAACATCACGTCTTGAATATGGAAATGCACTTTATCTGGGTATTTCTCCGTCCCTGCTTAGAGGACTGTCGAAAATGCTGCTGCCTGTCTATAGTAGTGGCTCCCGAAACATCATTCTGTTGCTAACTCACTGACCAAACCTCATTAGCTTCCTATTTAAAAAATCGTTTAACCTTATTTGCCAGTAAGATCCCTTAGATCATTTAGCAGTGATTCCTACATTTCTAAACACAGTAGTAGGGATTGGTCTTTTTCTCATCAAGCAGCTGAACTGTGGAACCATCTTCATCCCATGCTTTGTTACTTTCCTAATGAATTTACCGCTCCAAAGTTTCTTTGGACATGCATGTTAAGATCTTGTCTGCATTCTTTTCCTTCTAGCACTGGGTACCCCTATTGGGTACCCATTCACTTTACTAATGAAAACAGAACAGAATAGAATAGAATTGAAAGGAAGGTATTGGGAACACTCCATTTAAGTTATTCTCCTTTCGCAAGAGCAGGTTCACGTGGTCCAAACAACTCCAAGTCTGTAACCTGTGTCTAGCCAGGAATCACAGCGCATGCTTGGTGTATAACACTTTCAACTCCAAAAGACTGCTCACCACCTACTGAATAGAAGATGGCTACACTATACAGAAATGTAGCACCAAAATTCCTTGAGTCGCCTAGTACTTCATAGCTGAGGGCAGCTAGGGTTTTGATATTGAAGACGACTTGGGGAGACCATCTAGTATTGTGCGGGTCCAGGGAACGAGAGGTTTATTTCTCTGCCCGGAGATGACTAACTCTGGACTAGAGAGGCCTTCAGCTGTCCCACAGAATCCACATTCAGTCAAAGACTTCCCAGACGATTTAAGGACTCGCCACCAAGGACACAACACCCTTTACCTTGGAAAAACTCAAGCAGGTAGTACAGAGGATCTTACCCTAAGGGATCCACCTCGAAAGGCTCCTCTGATCCCTGCTGAGGAACAAGCTCAAGAGTGCCATGCCTTACGAAACCAGCAACTTCTGACAAACAGCTCAAAACTCAGTACCGCCCACTGCTGTGGAGATTGTCTGGCATCGAAAGGAACCGTTGACATCCAAGGACAGAACACTAGAGTATTCTCAACAACAAAACACACACAGGCCCCTGAAGCTCAGGTCTGAGATGATTCTGACACTCCGAAATTGACTTCAATGCCGAAACACAGATCAACAGGAAATTAACCACTGGTAGATATAGAAGACATAGAACCACTATATAGATTATGCCACCAGGCACAATATTACTAGACCTCCACAAGGTTCCCAACCATCCACCAAAAACAGACACATTGAAGGAAGCCATTTCTGAAGACATCAGTGAATGTCCTAAAATTAAGAAAAGGCAGCCATTATCCCTGTAACACCAGCACAGAGTCCTCTCCGCCACACTAGGTCCAGCTTGTTCACTGAGACTACAATGAAAAGACACCATTAGATCTATCTCATGTTGAGCTAGGCCTTCTAGATCACACAATGATTTATGACAAGATTCCAAACTTATGCTGTAAGGGATTCCCCTCTGATTCCTTAAAACAATACTGAAATAGTCCAGGTAGAATTACCAAGAGCCTGTAAAAGTGAGGATGATAACACCTAGGGTGGAGAAAAAGTTTAAAACAGTGGGCAAAGCACCTCATATTTATTTGTAGTTATATATACATACATATCGCTGTATTCAACTGCTGCAACTTTACATGATGCATTCTACCTAAAAGAAAGTGGGAGAGGGTAACAATTGTACTAAAAAATTAACATGAAATGTTTATGAACTAATGCATAATAATGACACATAGAAAATGTATTAATGTGTTTTTGCTAAACGTGCGCTTGAAATGTGCCCACGGGGAGTGGCCGCAAATATATACAATGACTAATGAAACTGACTAATAATGAAAAGATTATATGATAATGTATGGTTTTACAATAATATTAAAAGTTATGTGTTAAAGTTTTGCTAATAAATCATTAGGCTTTAGTTAGCATAAGTCAAGGCCTAGCTCCCCGGTTTCATATTAAATGTGTTTTTCTAACGTGCAGTGTGCTGACTTGCTGAAGGACATTTACTCGTATTTTTCCAAAGATAAGGGATGAATGTAACCGTAGTAGATCCGTTCCCATGAAATTCGACTTGCTTAGTGAAACATTTTTGCCGAATGCAACACTGTAAACTAGAACAGGTACAAGGTCGCCTAAACCGGTACAAACAATGGACTGAAGATGCGAGAGGACCACGAAAGTATGAAATCATACCGGACATTGAGCCCGATGGAGACGTCAATCATAAGAACCAATAAACTACGTGACAACTGTTATGGGGTGACAATTTTAATGAAGTCATTGTAAACCCTTTGGATGGAGATAGTGGGGTATCGACCCCGTCCAATCGAAAAATAGGTGACTGTACAAGAGAAAAGGGATAAAAACCTTTGACACAAGGAACCATTAGGAAAGGGAGGAGATGCCGTTGCGAATTTTATTACCCAGACACTTTGTCACTCTGCATAGAGACTTTGCTGTTTGGTTCTTCAAACCATCCATGCCTTACCTTGCCCGTTATATACTTTTCCTCCTTATGAGGGAAGTGTCCCTTCTTACCCGTCTTGCTGAATTCCCTGTTTGATGGCGAATCATCTGATGTCCTGAGGACGAAGGCTGAATCTGTATGCTGCCCCAATACGGAGGGTAACTATATGATAATGAAATTGTAATTGTCTGTTTGCCTTTCCGTTCTAGGTACCTACTGCTTGTTTTGACAGAGACCATAGCTAGTTGTTTTCTAAATTGGTGTTACCAAATTGTTTTGCATGAAACCCAACATGCCAATGCTAATTCGAGGTTAGTTAAGGGGTTCACTAAAACAGACGCAAATAGACAAATGACTGAATCAATGCTTTGTTGAATGATGCGCTAATGATACTCTGCAAATTTAACCTATGTTGACGACGTGCTATATCCTAATATTCATGATTTTTGCAATCTTATTCAAGTTACCATATTATGACGATGCTGATGTGTTTCATGGTTTTGAGACTAATAAACTTGCTAGTAGAATTGTAATCAATAGGGAATAAATATCACAAAATCATACTAAACTGGTGTGGTTATTCACGACTGAAAGGTCATGGTGGTTTCTGAGTCTTATTGATGACGTTATTGACATATTGATTGACATGTTGATCAGTTATCTCATCCTAAGATGTCTTCAATCAGGGTCAAAAGATTCATTGGCCTAAAACGAGTCCCAGAGTGAATAAAATATCTAGAAAGGGACGCGTTAGCGAAGGTGATGATTCAAGAGACAGGAGATACATCCCCACAACCAAATAAAGAGAGAAAGAGATATGATGTGGCAGGAAAAGTGTTACTATGGGAGCAAGTACACAATAGTGCATTACAAACTCAATGGGCCTTCTCTTAGAGTACGATGAACACCAGTGGAAGGAAGATTGAAGGTCTGATGCAACAGCTTCCAGATATTTAAAAAAAAAAAAGTAAAGACATTATTAACGAGGGGAAAGTCATCTCCAATACAAATACTAGGTGTGCCCTATTTGTGGCCTCTAGACAAGTAAATAACAAACATATTGCTACGCTACTATGCCTGTCTACATAATGTTTGCTTTCACTACGAGACCAACAGCACCTCTTGGCTAACCATTTGACAAGGAATACCTGTTTAGACCACAACTGGACACCATGCTTGTAAAACATCAAAAAGGAATTGGCCAAGGCGAGGGGTCTCCTTGGAGCCAGGATTTCGTAGGATGTAAAAAGAAACGTCACAAAAGCTGGTTCCATGAAGCAACCATATCAGCAACATTAGTCCTTCTCAGAAGGTAGGTAAACATGTACAGTATACCTGAGGCACTTTTTGTGGAAATAGGAGGGACAAATGTGTCCAAAGTAGAATAGCTTCTGCTACAGACTACCGGCCACCTAAGTTCCCCCCAATCACCCAACACCGGTTCAGGAAATGCTAGGGTAATACCTTCTATATTGGAGGAAATAATCTCAAATCAATGGGTGTTATTCACCATCTCCACCATCTACTTGAATTTCACTCAGTCTCCCCAAATCTTCTACTGTGGCCTCACACCACCCATAAAAACAACATGGACCATCTGAACCATCAAATAGAAGAAGTGTTATAGCAGTTTGGTGAGTTTTTACCAAATAGCTAGCTGTGGTATCAGGGAACTTAAGGCACAGCAAAATGTATGTGGTTACAAACTTGGATGAAAGACTGGTAAAGTGGTGAAGTCATGCGTATTGTCTCGACCACAATCAGCAGGTGATTCTCATTTGCCAAAACCTGTGTTTTACAGGCAATGTCGTAAAGTAACACCTGTGACCAAGCTAATCCCAGAGTTTCTTTGGACCAATACTAAATTAGCTAACATGAAATGCCTACCTCAGCATGCGAGAGTGATGAGATTTCACAGGCTGCTTCCCCTTTAGATATCATACAAAAACCACACACCTTCCACAAATGTCCAAACGTGCACAGACAACTTGGCATTGGGAGTTACACCATCCGATATACTTTTGGGCAGAATGTCTTCTGTGAGAGGAAGGAATACAGCAATTTTGCCCATCTGATCAGAATAACACACAAACACAAGGTTGGGCGAACTGACTCCAGTTTATAACAAAAGAATTTCTGAAGTTGAGGACACCAGCAATAGACTTCACCACACCAGTAAAGGCAAAATGCCAAAACTTAGCATCGAGTTACTCACAGTCTCTAGGCAATGCTATAAAGGTTAATTGGCCAAGGTCACTTGCTCATGCTTCTCCCCAAATCAACTGGTTCAATAAGTACCTACAGAAAATGCTTCAGGTATCAACGAAACTAATTGTAATTGCTCCAATGTGGGCATGACAACCACAGTACTCACTGCTAGGGCTGTTAATTCATTCCCATTAAAAAGTATACCTCTGCCCATTTCTTTCCAGTCAGCATCACAGCAAGTTAAAACATAAAACCTCAAATTGTTCAGTGTTGACATTTGGCATATGAAATCTCAGAATGTGGGTATTTCCAACTACCAAATGATTGTATACATGTCTTAAAGGGAGTCAGAAAGCCCACTACATGGAACACAGCTAAATGGAAGATATTTATGATATACTATTCAAATCTAACTTGTCTCTCAGCTGGTACACTTACCAAAGTCTTGCCTAACCTATAGTTCCATCAAAGTATGCCAGAAAGCAATCACTATATGCTTGTAAAACTGGCAACACCAATTGGTTCTCAAAATCCTTGTTATTAAGGCATTTTTGTGGATTCTCAAAGGAATAATTCCACCTTAAATGCCATCTGCTGTCACTTGGGATCTGAACACTGTTCTAACTAGACTTATTGAAGTGACCTTTGAACCACTGCACGTGTGCTACTGTTGTTCCTTGTAGGAGGCTGGCCTGGCTTACAGTGGATACCTTGTGGTACTTACACCTTGTGCCAGGTCCAGTTATCCCTTATTAGTAGAATCGAGGTGTTTCTAGCAGCTTCGGCTGACAGAGGTAGCTATGGCAAAGCAGCTTAGGCTAAACTAGGAGACATGCAAAGCTCCTACTATACCACATAGCACAATATCATAAGAAAACACAATACTCAGAGTTACTAAAAATAAAGGTACTTTATTTTAGTGACGATATGCCAAAAGTATCTCAGAGGATACCCTCACTTAGGAGGTAAGTAATATACACAAATGATATATACACAGACCCAAAACAGGTAAGTAACAGTAAGAAAAGTAGTGCAAACAATGTAGAATCACAATAGGATGTAATAGGTAGACATAGGTCTAGGGACAACACAAACCATATACTCCAAAAGTGGAATGTGAATCAAGAATGGACCCCAGACCGATGGGAGGTTTTAGTGGGTCGCTGGGACTATGAGAAAACAGTAAGGGTGTCCAAAATACCCCACCCCAAGACCATGAAAAGTAGGAGTAAAGTTACCCTACTACCCCAGAAAGACGCAATAGTCGTGATCGGGGATTCAGCAAGAACCACAAACACCAGCAAAACATTGAAAACTGATTCCTGGACCTGAGGACCTGTAAAGGAAGGGGACCAAGTCCAAGAGTCACAAAAGTGTCCAGGGGGGGCAGGAGCCCACCAATCCCCGGATGAAGGTGCAAAAGGGCTGCCTCCGCATGGAAGAAGCCGAAGATTCTGCAACAAAAAGGGCTAGGAACTTCTCCTTTGGGTGAAAGATGTCCCACGGTGCAGAAGTGTTTCCAGGCAGAAATACCGCAAACAGCCTTGCTAGCTGCAAGAGTCGCGGTTGAGGATTTTGGGTGCTGCTGGGGACCAGGAAGGACCAGGATGTCACCCCTTGGAGGAGGAGACAGATTGGGTGCTCAACAACTCAGAGCGCCCCCACAGAAGCAGGCAGCACCCGCAGAAGTACCGGAACAGGCACTTAGAAAATCTGAGGACAGCGGTCGACTCAGAGTCACAGAGGAGGGTCCCACGACGTTGGAGTCTAACTCAGCGAGTTGGGAAATGCAGGACGGAGTGCTGGGGACCCAGGCTAGGTTGTGCACAAAGGAAATCCTGGAAAAGTGCACAGAAGCCGGAGTAGCTGCAAATCACGCAGTACACAGGTTTGCTGTTTGGCGTGGGGAGGCAAGGACTTACCTCCACCAAATTTGGACAGATGGGCCACTGGACTGTGGGAGACACTTGGACCCAGCTCCTGTGTTCCAGGGACCACGCTCGTCAGGATGAGAGGGGACCCAGAGGACCGGTGATGCAATCATTTGGTGCCTGCGTTGGCAGGGGGAAGATTCCGTCGACCCACGGGAGATTTCTTCTTGGCTTCCAGTGCAGGGTGAAGGCAGACAGCCCTCAGAGCATGCACCACCAGGAAACAGTTGAGAAAGCCGGCAGGATGAGGCGCTACAATGTTGCTGGTAGTCGTCTTGCTACTTTGTTGCGGTTTTGCAGGAGTCCTGGAGCAGTCAGAGGTCGATCCTTGGCAGAAGTCGAAGAGGGAAGTGCAGAGGAACTCTGGTGAGCTCTTGCATTCGTTATCTGAGGAATAGCCCAGAGGAGAGACTTTAAATAGCCAAAAAAAGAGGTTTGGCTACTATGAAAGGAGGCTTGGCTACTGAAAGAGGTAAGCACCTATCAGGAGGGGTCTCTGACGTCACCTGCTGGCACTGGCCACTCAGAGCAGTCCATTGTGCCCCAACATCTCTGAATCCAAGATGACAGAGGTCTGAGACACACTGGAGGAGCTCTGGGCACCTCCCCTGGGAGGTACTGGTCAGGGGAGTGGTCACTCCCCTTTCTTTGTCCATTGTCGGGCCAGAGCAGGGCTGGGGGATCGCTGAACCGGTGTAGACTGGCTTATGCAGAGATGGGCACCATCTGTGCCCATCA
This sequence comes from Pleurodeles waltl, assembly GCF_031143425.1. Taxonomy (NCBI): domain Eukaryota; kingdom Metazoa; phylum Chordata; class Amphibia; order Caudata; family Salamandridae; genus Pleurodeles; species Pleurodeles waltl. The sequence goes on from NC_090448.1 coordinate 517,789,101, forward strand.
AAGCATTTCCAGAGTCTGGGGGAGGCTACTCCTCCCCCAGCCCTTCACACCTATTTCCAAAGGGAGAGGGTGTAACTCTCTCTCAGAGGAAATCCTTTGTTCTGCCTTCCTGGGACTGGGCTGCCCAGACTCCAGAGGGGTTGGCAGCAGCTGCAGTGGAGACCCCGGAAAGGCAGTTTGGCAGTACCCGGGTTCTGTGCTAGAGACCCGGGGATGCATGGAATTGTTCCCCCAATACCAGGATGGTATTGGGGTGACAATTCCATGATCCTAGACATGTTACATGCCCATGTTCGGAGTTACCATTGCGACGCTACACATAGGTAGTGACCTAAGTGTAGTGCACGCATGTAATGGTGTCCCAGCACTCACAAAGTTCAGGGGAATTTGCCCTGGACAATGTGGGGGCACCTTGGCTAGTGCCAGGGTGCCCACACACTAAGTAACTTGGCACCTAACCTTCAGTTACTTATGTGCAGTGAAAAATGGCTGTGAAATAACGTGGACTCTATTTCACTCAGGCTGCAGTGGCAGTCCTGTGTAAGAACTGTTTGAGCTCCCTATGGGTGGCAAAAGAAATGCTTCAGCCCATTGGGATCTCCTGGAACCCCAATACCCTGGGTACCTAGGTACCATATACAAGGGAATTATAAGGGTGTTCCAGTGTGCCAATGAGAATTGGTAAAATTAGTCACTAGCCTGCAGTGACAATTTTAAAAGCAGAGAGAGCATAAACACTGAGGTTCTGGTTAGCAGAGTCTCAGTGATACAGTTAGGCACCACACAGGGAACACATATAGGCCCCAAACTTATGAGCACTGGGGTTCTGGCTAGCAGGATCCCAGTGACACATATCAAACATACTGACAACATAGGGTCTTCACTATGAGCACTGGGCCCTGGCTAGCAGGATCCCAATGAGACAGTAAAAGCACCCTGACATATACTCACAAACAGGCTAAAAGTGGGGGTAACAAGGCTAGAAAGAGGCTACCTTCCTACATTCCTTATTTGGAAAGTAGTGTTTCCAGTGGCCAGCACTTATCTTAGAAGACTCTGTGAACTGCAGGTGCTATAAGCAGTTGTGGAACCTTGTTACAGCGTCACAAAGACAGAGTCTTGCTGAGCACACACAATTGCTTTCTGCCAAAAGTTGTATCACCCTTTCAGATCGATCAATTTATAAAAGTATTTACTTTTTTCCCTCTGCCTCAATCAAAGGCAGAAACAGTATTACACACACTAGATAGCCGGGGGCAATCATACCAAAGCAAAACGTACATTACATTTCGTACCAAGCAAGCACACATCCCACTCACAAAAATGGTGACACTATGGCATTCCTTGGGAACATCCCCTTATCGAAAATCTTTAAGGATGCTTTCAAGCCAGATAACCACTCAACTGCTTTGTGGATATTCATGCCTGACAAGTGACATTAGCTGGGCAAACAGCATTTAAAGCATTATTCCAAAAATCTAACATGCTTGTCTTCAAGACACTGCATTAGGAGAAGGGGCACTGCTTTTTAGTGTATGCAAAGGATGTGATCTACAGCTATATGTGCTACAAACAAAAATGTTATATACCTATAACAGCTGGTTGTAGATTGCAGTGCTGCAGATTCAAATGCACACCGCCCACCTCCCCAGTAGTGTGCAATACAAGTAAACATTTATGACTCAATTCTAGTTACAAAGTGCACATATTTTATAACTTCATGCTGATAAGCATACATACCTACCCTGGCGGGTGGGGGGACAATAAATTCTAAGGTGGAGTCGATGTCCTCATGGATTGTTGTTCTCAGGGGAGGTACCCTGACATCTCGAAAATAAATCCCCCTTTTCAAAGAAAAACAAGTTGTCGAGTTCGAAGCCCAAAACCAGATAGCTGAAGTGTGCAAAGCTTTTGCATCTACAGCTCAGCAAGCTACATACAGAAAAGTACAGGCAAGAAACCTTTTTCCTTCTAAGTTCTCCAAAGAATACCACATTGTATGTTACAATCACATATTTGTCCAAACACTCCACAGGTACCAGTGACCACTGCTGTTAAAATAAACTGTTATTTTATCTGCTGTTAAGACATAATTTTCACCTGAAATAATTTTGTTTAAAAAAATACTTAACATTTTTTATATAAACATTTAAAATGAATACGTCGATACCATTATATTTTTACCACTAGTGGAAGAGGCATCTCACTCTAGAAATATGCACTTTATGAACACACTACTCCATTAAAAGTAATACACGTCAAACAAAAAGGGTATTAAAATGATGGTTTATTGAAAAATAAAATATAAATTCTCAAATTAGGTTTTAAATTAACCAACCTTTCAAAACTTTGAAAAGCCTCTGTTAAATGAGTCCAGTTGATTAAGCTGGTTCTGGTAGTGCCTTATTACCAAAATGCCATTGGTCTTAGTCTGACAAATGTTTTTCCTCTTTCCTTAAATTCTGCTGTGTTCACAACATTGGCAAACATTTTGGGATTGGTGCAGTTGTCAATTATTTTGCTGGAGATTGTTGTGTGCCAGGTCAGTTTCTAGATGATGGCATGCAGTTTAGCTTGGTTGCCAGAAAAGCCCACTGAAAGCATCCTGTAGAGCTCTTTGGCATGCGAGAGAAGACATATAGCCACCAGCCAGATCCTGTGGCGAGGCTGCTCTTACATGGTTCAGATACCTACAAATAATTGAAGAAACTGTAGTTAAACACTAAACACACTGCGCAGACTTATATGTTTATAAATGACATACTGACAAACCAATCTCGTTTTAGTGCTTTGAGAGGTCATACAACCAGAAGGACAGGCATCAGAAAACTTTGGTAAACCAGTAACATATTTAATATGTAGATCTTATCTGTTTCAATACAAGTATTAAAGCAGTTATTCGTGTCAAACAGGTTGCGAGTGAACATCCTAAAAGTGGACAGTGAGAGTTACTAAGGAAAAAGCTTGTTACAAATGGGGTGACCAGAATTTTAGAGCCAAAAACCGGGACATTTCACAAAAACAGAAGATAAACTACAATTTTACTTCAACCGAGCGCACAGAATGACAGCGTTCATCAGCAAAAAGTTAGAGAAGTGGCACTAAGAACATAGATTAAACACAATTTTTAAAGCCAGTGTAATGCCTGTTAATTAAATTGCTTTCTGATCACATACTAAGTATCTCGGCTTTGGAAAGCAAAAAAAAAAAAAAAAATCACTTCCCACACATTTCAGGTGACTTTTTACAACTGGGGCATGAGCTAAATTTCCATAAATCTGCAGGGACAGCTGGCAAAAAACTGTGACTCTCTGGGCAAATCCGGGATGCCTGGTCACCCTATTTACAAAACATATTGGGTGACTAATAGTTCAAATCATATTTTGCACTGCTGATTTTGAGAACTTCGACCAAAGTTCTGATGCTTGAGCCCTAGCATATCTTATTGTGAAGGAATGGGGTCAAAAGAAATGATTGTCTCCGGCGTACTACTGGCAACAAACTACCATATTAATTTATAGTGCACCAAGCTAACCACTAATGGGACTATTTTATAAGTGCCACACTGTGGATATGAATTGAGGTAATGATAACCAATGGATGTTGAAAACATCAATAACTAGCTGGAGGACTGAAAGCACAAATTAAAATGATACGGCATTAGCCAAAGACTTGTCTAGTTAGGGGTGAACACATGTGTCCTCAATTTCTGAATTGAGCTGCTAATGGCTCTAGGATATTTAAGTCTGTGCTGACACTGAATGGCAACGTGGTGTGCTGGCAGTTACCCTCACCGCCTCCTATGAGGAACTTCAGAAATGTACTACAGCCACTTCAAGTGGGTATATTTATGCACCTTACAAATTTAGTGTCCCAAGTAAATACATCTTAAAAGTGAACTTCAGAATTTAAGCCAATGTCACCATTTTGAGCATCTTCACCCTGATGAACTGGGTTGAAAATAAAGAAATAGCCTCCTTCTCTGTTCTCATATTGATGATGGTAAAACAACAATACAAGATATCTATTGCAGACTGAGTTCCTCTTTATTTCTACTCCTCTTCTTACAACTGAGGAATTCCTTTGAATTTATGATGGAGAAGAAGGGTTGGCTTGAGCAAATGAATATATGTGATATCTAGAAAACATCCCTAACCTGCAAAATGCATGGGCTGTAAATAATCTGTGACCAATGATGATACAATCTAATTATCCTTGAAGGTGCTGTGAGCATCACAGTGCAAACAGTGGTTAATTCATCTTTGTCAATCCTTCAGGGAGTATATTATATATATATATATATATATATATATATATATGGAAAATGTCACTTACCCAGTGTACATCTGTTCGTGGCATTAGTCGCTGCAGATTCACATGCTGTGCACAGTCCGCCGTCTGGTGTTGGGCTCGGAGTGTTACAAGTTGTTTTTCTTCGAAGAAGTCTTTTCGAGTCACGAGACCGAGGGACTCCTCCCATTTCGATTCCATTGCGCATGGGCGTCGAGTCCATCTTAGATTGTTTTCCCCGCAGAGGGTGAGGTAGGAGTTGTGTATGTTAGTAATAGTGCCCATGCAATGGAATGAATACGTATGTACATAATAAAGGTTAAAGTAATATATTTACAAATGTACAAATGTTCAAGATCTACTTCTAAACGGCTACAGGCTCCCGGGGAGGCGGGTGGGCGCATGTGAATCTGCAGCGACTAATGCCACGAACAGATGTACACTGGGTAAGTGACATTTTCCGTTCAATGGCATGTGTAGCTGCAGATACACATGCTGTGCATAGACTAGTAAGCAGTTATCTCCCCAAAAGCGGTGGTTCAGCCTGTAGGAGTTGAAGTAGTTTGAAATAATGTTCTTAGTACAGCTTGACCTACTGTGGCTTGTTGTGCAGTTAACACATCTACACAGTAGTGCTTGGTAAATGTATGAGGCGTAGACCATGTTGCTGCCTTACATATTTCGTTCATTGGAATATTTCCTAGAAAGGCCATGGTAGCACCTTTCTTTCTGGTTGAGTGTGCCTTTGGTGTAATAGGCAGCTCTCTCTTTGCTTTAAGATAGCAGGTTTGAATACACTTAACTATCCACCTAGCAATGCCTTGTTTTGAAATTGGATTTCCTGTATGAGGTTTTTGAAAGGCAATAAATAGTTGTTTTGTTTTTCTAATTAGTTTTGTACTGTCAATGTAGTACATTAGTGCTCTTTTGATGTCTAATGTATGTAGTGCTCTTTCAGCTACAGAATCTGGCTGTGGGAAGAACACTGGTAATTCTACTGTTTGATTTAAGTGAAACGGTGAGATAACCTTTGGTAAAAATTTTGGATTTGTCCTTAGAACTACTTTATTTTTATGTATTTGAATAAATGGTTCTTGTATGGTAAATGCTTGAATCTCACTCACTCTTCTTAGGGATGTGATGGCAATCAAAAATGCAACTTTCCACGTTAAGTATTGCATTTCACAAGAATGCATGGGCTCGAAAGGTGGACCCATGAGTCTTGTTAAGACAATGTTGAGGTTCCATGAAGGAACAGGTGGTGTTCTTGGTGGTATGATTCTCTTTAGGCCTTCCATAAACGCTTTAATGACTGGTATTCTAAATAGTGAAGTTGAATGAGTAATTTGCAGGTAAGCTGATATTGCGGTGAGATGTATCTTTATGGAAGAGAAAACTAGATTTGATTTTTGCAAATGTAGTAAATATCCTACTATATCTTTTGGAGATGCGTGTAATGGCTGAATTTGATTATTCTGGCAGTAATACACAAATCTTTTCCACTTATTTGCATAGCAGTGTCTAGTGGTAGGTTTCCTAGCTTGTCTTATGACCTCCATACATTCTTGTGTGAGATCTAAGGGTCCGAATTCTAGGATTTCAGGAGCCAAATTGCTAGATTCAAAGATGCTGGATTTGGATGTCTGATCTGTTGTTTGTGTTGTGTTAACAGATCTGGTCTGTTGGGTAGTTTGACATGAGGTACTACTGACAGGTCTAGTAGTGTTGTGTACCAAGGTTGCCTTGCCCATGTTGGTGCTATTAGTATGAGTTTGAGTTTGTTTTGACTCAACCTGTTTACTAGATATGGAAGGAGAGGGAGAGGGGGAAAAGCGTACGCAAAGATCCCTGACCAGTTCATCCATAGAGCATTGCCTTGGGATTGGTCCTGTGGGTACCTGGATGCGAAGTTTTGGCATTTTGAGTTTTCCTTTGTTGCAAATAGATCTATTTGAGGTGTCCCCCAAATTTGAAAATAATTTAGTATTTGGGGGTGAATTTCCCATTCGTGGGTTTGTTGGTGATCTCGAGAGAGATTGTCTGCCAACTGGTTCTGAATCCCTGGAATAAATTGTGCTATTAGGCGAATGTGGTTGTGAATCGCCCAATGCCATATTTTTTGTGTTAGGAGGCACAACTGTGTCGAGTGTGTCCCTCCTTGTTTGTTTAGATAATACATTGTTGTCATGTTGTCTGTTTTGACAAGAATGTATTTTTGGGTTATTATGGGTTGAAATGCTTTCAGCGCCAGAAATACTGCTAACAGTTCTAAGTGATTTATGTGAAACTGCTTCTGATGTATGTCCCATTGTCCTTGGATGCTGTGTTGATTGAGGTGTGCTCCCCACCCTGTCATGGAAGCATCTGTCGTTATGACGTATTGTGGCACTGGGTCTTGGAAAGGCCGCCCTCGGTTTAAATTTGTACTGTTCCACCATAGAAGCAAGATGTATGTTTGGCGGTCTATCAACACCAGATCTAGAAGTTAACCCTGTGCTTGTGACCATTGTGATGCTAGGCACTGTTGTAAGGGCCGCATGTGCAATCTTGCGTTTGGGACAATGGCTATGCATGAAGACATCATGCCTTGGAGTTTCATTCCCATTCTGACTTGTATCTTTTGTGTTGGATACATGGCCTGTATTACCTTGTGAAATGTTTGAACCCTTTGTGGACTTGGAGTGGCAATCCCTTTTGCTGTGTTGATTGTCGCTCCTAAGTATTGCTGTGTTTGACACGGCAAAAGGTGTGACTTCGCGTAGTTGATGGAGAAACCTAGCTTGTGAAGGGTTTGTATGACATATTTTGTGTGCTGTGAACACTGTCTTAGCGTGTTGGTTTTGATTAACCAGTCGTCTAAGTACGGGAACACATGTATTTGCTGCCTTCTGATATGTGCAGCTACTACTGCCAGGCATTTTGTAAAAACTCTTGGCGCAGTTGTTATTCCGAATGGCAACACTTTGAATTGGTAATGTATTCCTTGGAATACGAACCTTAGGTATTTCCTGTGTGAAGGATGTATTGGTATATGGAAATACGCATCTTTTAGATCTAATGTTGTCATGTAGTCTTGCTGTTTGAGCAGTGGGATTACGTCTTGTAACGTGACCATGTGAAAGTGGTCTGATTTGATGTAGGTATTTAGTGTTCTGAGATCTAGTATTGGTCTCAGAGTTTTGTCCTTTTTGGGTATCAGAAAGTACAGTGAGTAAACTCCTGTGTTTTTTTGTAGATTTGGTACTAATTCTATTGCGTCCTTTTGTAGCAATGCTTGAACTTCTAGTCCTAGAAGATCTATATGTTGTTTTGACATATTGTGTGTTTTCGGTGGGACGTTTGGAGGGAATTGGAGAAATTCTATGCAATAACCATGCTGGATAATTGCTAAGACCCAAGTGTCTGTTGTTATTTCCTCCCAAAGTTTGTAAAATTGGCTTAGTCTTCCCCCCACAGGTGTTATGTGATGGGGTTGTGTGACTTGTGAGTCACTGTTTATTTTGAGGAGTTTTGGGGCCTTGGAATTTTCCTCGATTTCTTGGGAATCGGCCCCCTCTATATTGCCCCCGAAAACCTCCCCGTTGATATTGACCCTGGTAAGTAGGCCTTGTTTGTGAGGTTGTGGTTTCTGTGGGTTGACCTCGAAACCCTCCCCGAAAAGGTGTTTTTTCGAAATGTGCCTCTGCTCTGCGGGGAGTAGAGTGCGCCCATGGCTTTGGCTGTATCGGTGTCTTTTTTGAGTTTCTCAATGGCAGTGTCTACCTCCGGCCCAAACAATTGCTGTTCATTAAATGGCATATTGAGCACAGCTTGTTGGATTTCCGGCTTGAACCCTGAAGTGCGCAGCTATGCATGCCTTCGTATCGTGATTGAAGTGTTTATTGTCCTTGCAGCTGTATCTGCTGCATCCATGGAAGACCGTATCTGATTATTTGAGATACTTTGTCCTTCTTCCACCACCCGTTGCGCTCTTTTTTGGAACTCCTTGGGTAAGTGTTCGATGAAATGTTGCATTTCATCCCAATGAGCTCTGTCGTATCTTGCCAAAAGTGCTTGTGAATTGGCAATACGCCATTGATTTTCTGCTTGTGCTGCAACCCTTTTTCCCGCAGCATCAAATTTGCGGCTCTCCTTGTCTGGAGGTGGTGCGTCTCCTGAGGTATGAGAGTTGGCTCTCTTACGAGCTGCCCCGACAACTACTGAGTCTGGTGTTAGTTGTGTTGTAATATAGATTGGATCTGTTGGTGGTGGCTTGTACTTTTTCTCCACCCTTGGAGTTATGGCTCTGCCTTTAACTGGATCCTGAAATATTTGTTTTGAATGTCTTCACATTCCTGGGAGCATGGGAAGGCTTTGGTACTGGCTATGGGTGGAGGATAGGGTGTTAAAGAGAAAGTCATCCTCAATTGGTTCAGAATGTAGGGTGACGTTGTGAAATTCGGCTGCCCTTGCGACCACCTGTGTGTAGGATGTACTGTCCTCAGGTGGTGACGGTTTTGTAGGATAGGAGTCTAGGCTGTTGTCAGACACTGGAGCATCGTAAAGGTCCCATGCATCGGGATCATCCTGACTCATTGTGGTATGAGCTGGTGAGTGCATCAGTGGTGGAGTTGTTGCTGGTGATGCATGTGTTGATGGTGGTGGAGAAGGTGGTGGGGTTGTTTTCCTTGCCACCTTTGCCTGTGGTTGCTTGTCCTTTTGTTGAAAGGCAAGTTTCCTTTTTATTTTGATTGGGGGGAAGAGTGGTTATCTTCCCTGTGTCCTCATGAATATGAAGCCTCCTTTGCGTGTAGTCGGGCTCTACAGCTTGAAGCTCCTCTCCAAATCTATGTAATTGGGAGGTTAATCCTTGTTCCTCTGTATAGGAACTAGTTTTCGGCTCCGAGGCTGGATGTTTCGGAACCGAAACCTTTTCGGAAGTCTTTTTAGGCTCCGAAGAAACCTTCTTTGTTTTCGGCGTGGTGTCTCGGTGCCGAAATTCTTCGGTGCCGCTGTCTCTGTGCCGAAGTTTCTCGGAGCCGCTGTCTCGTCTCCGAGGTTGCTGTGTGGCGGTATCTCGACCGGAGTCGGATGACTTCGACACCAGCATGCCCTTTTTCGGTGCCTTGGATCGGTCACCTAGTTTTCGGGTTAAGCCATGGCCTGTTGGCGGTGGCGTCCCCTGGGCTTTTGTGGACTTCTCGTGAGTCTTGATTTTCGACGTCTTACTCACGGTTTTGGGTGTTTCTTCGGCGTCGAGTTCTTCAGAATCCGACTCGTGGATGGAGAAAGCTTCTTCTTCCTCCTCGAAACGTTCTTGACCTGTCGGCGTGGACGCCATTTGTAGTCTCCTGGCTCTTCGGTCTCTCAGTGTCTTCCTCGACCGAAACGCTCGACAGGCTTCACAAGTATCCTCCTTGTGCTCGGGGGACAAGCACAAGTTACAGACCAGATGCTGATCCGTATATGGATACTTGTTATGGCATTTTGGGCAGAAGCGGAATGGGGTCTGTTCCATCAGCCTTGAAGTCGCACGTGGCCGGGCCGACCAGGCCCCGACGGGGGATCGAAAAAACCCCGAAGGGCCACCGGAGCTCTTCAAAATTCGGTGTCGATTTGTTCTAACTAACCCGATTCCGAACGCAAACAGTACCGATGTTTTTTTCCGAGATTCTAACTAACTTTCCGACCCGAAACACGGAGCGAAAAGGAACACGTCCGAACCCGATGGCGGAAAAAAAACAATCTAAGATGGAGTCGACGCCCATGCGCAATGGAATCGAAATGGGAGGAGTCCCTCGGTCTCGTGACTCGAAAAGACTTCTTCGAAGAAAAACAACTTGTAACACTCCGAGCCCAACACCAGACGGCGGACTGTGCACAGCATGTGTATCTGCAGCTACACATGCCATCGAACATATATATTCATATTCTCTCTCTCGCTCTCTCGTGGCAGACACCAGTAGGTAGTTATAGTTAGGACCTAGTTTCTAGTTACTTGCCTGTATCTTTGGGAGCGGTTGATCAATCTTCACAAAATTTGCCCAAAAAATTCGACGCTCACATCAGCTGCTATCTGGAAAGTTTCAGGGTGATATGTCCGAAAATGTGTTTCGCCCCCCATGTTAATTCTCATAGGGTTTTTGAACAGGACTACAGCCCGAACCGCTGGACGGAATAACACCAAATTAGGCAGAAAGGTAGCTCTTGGTCCAGAAAGCACTCTTTTTGTTATTTGGTGTTTATCCGTTCAGTCGTTTTTGAGATATTTAAGAACATTAAAATTGTATATATAGGTATGCGGAGGCTCAGTCGAACCCTCCCGATCTCGTGCTGAGATCTGATTGACTGCCAAAACTTCAACAAGAAGTGGCCGCAGCCATTTTGGGACTCTGCTTCAGCCGAGTCCCTGAAAAAAAGAAACAAAATAATTAAAGGGGTCAAGGTAGGGACACCCTGAGCCCTATTTCTAGGGTCTCAGAGGGACCCCCCCCCCAACTCAAAAAAGCACTTTAAAAAAAAAAAAAACATTTTGATGTGAATTTGCGATAGGGTCGCAATTTAACAGCAATAATTAAAAATTAAAATAATTCCTGGGGGCATATAAAAAATAAAGGAGGGGAGCACATGGGGTCCCCTCCTATGGCTTATTTATGCCCCGTAGACCACCACCTCCCCAGGGCTGATATTCAATTATATGCAGGGGGCCACCACCTCTCCAGGGCAATTGTAATAAAATAAGGGATGGCTGTGTGGCCCCCCCGCAGCCACAGAGACCACCACCTCCCCAGGGCTGAACTGAAAGAATGAAGGGTGTCCGTTGTGGACCCCTGGCCCCGGGACCACCACCTCCCCGGGGCTGTTTAAATGTTGGAGAGGGGGGGCCACATGGCTCCCCCTTTTTGGAGTAAATAAAGGCTCTGGAGGAATGTATGATGAAACAACGCATGCGCCAACCACACATGCCTGAACAATGTGGTTCAAACGACTACTGAGTTGTTTCCACGGATGCCTTTACAGTGATTTTTTGTTACAATAGCATGCCTTGTAAAGGCATGTGTGGAACGGCATGCGTTGTTTTCGCATGCCGACCCCCCAACCCGCCCTAAAAACAAAACTACCCAACCCGCCCTAAAAACAAAACTGCCCGACCCCTCCACCCCCCCACCTGCCCTAAAAATAAAACTACCCCAAACCCCCCACCCGCCGCTACAAATTACCTCAATACCCTCCACCCATAGCCCTGAAGCCTACACCGACCACCACATCCGCCCTAAAAACTGACCTCCACCCTAAAAATAGAACTACCCGGCTCCCAAAAACGAAATTACCCCGACCCCCCACCTGCCCTAAAAATAAAACTACTGCAACCCCGCCCATAAAATAAAACTACCCTGACCCCCCATCCGCCCCAAAAATAAAACTACCCCAACCCCGCCCCTAAAAACTACCCTCATATCCTCCACTCACCCTGAGCCCTAAAACTTACCCTAACCCCCAACACTCCCTAAAACCAACCGACCCCATCCCCAAAAATAAACTACACCACCCCTAAAAACAAAATTACCCCGACCTTTGCCGCGAAATGGCAAACTAAAGAAGGTAGCTGATGGCGTAATCTGCAAATGTTATCAATAAAACATTTAGGGGTTTGGTTTCCTTTATTTTTAAATCTCTAGAAAATTGCAATCTTGTCAAGACTGCTCCATGTCTCAAATTCTTGGCTGATCTTGTATTCATCTCACTTTAGGTTATAACCTAATGAAACAACGCCATTTTGAAACATGCGCTGTTACAACAGTGAGCTGGCAATTTCGACTATAGTGCATACAGCTTTTCACAGCGTTTGTTATTCTAGGAAACGTGAACTACAGCCGCGCTTCCAGGAAAGCATGGGACCACCAGCATACCAAAAAACGTTTCGCATTTCTCGAATTTATGACTGTGCAGCGTTTTAATGCAGACTATATAAAAACAGAGTGTTTTAAGGGAGGAAATGGAATAAACAGTCATTCGTGTGAATGCCAAAAATAGGTTTTTAAAGGACTAATTTAAGTTCTAACCATGCAAGTATGGAATTACTTAAAACTAGAACAGAAAGGAGAATGCTTGTCTGAATTATGATTCATGTTACAGTACGTACATGTTATAGTATGTACTTTTGAACGGTACTACAGCAAAATGCCACTCAGCCCTTGTGTTACATCTTAAAAGTGCACTTACGTCTATGGGCGCAAACAGAGCAACTTTGACATACGAAGGTCCCAAACACAGGATGTCTCAATGTTAGTGCTACGATTTAATGACTCATTCATCCTGGCTATGGAAGATATATATCAAGCATATTAATACTTGCTACAGTGGTCTACTACAAAAGCAGCTGCATGAGAATATGTACGAACAAGAAAATACCTTTGGCTAACTTGCTGTTCATTTTTCTCAAGTCAAAAGTATGCTGTGTTTTCGAAGAACTTAAATCAAAATCCGCGTGACTGCAACTCAACTAAATAATCATCGCAAAAAAAACAAAAAAAAATAAAAATCACATGTGAATCAAGGCTTCACGGTAAGAAGACATAGGCAAAAAAATAACTAAGTGTTACTGGATATGTGGAAAACTCCAGTAATGAAACACAGCATGTTAGTTTTGAGCTCTATAATAAACGCACTTCTTAGTTACTTGTTTAAAACCTAAAGAGCTTTTAAGACTTAGCATTAGAAATAACATCCTGACTTTATCCAAGGGCCACTGATATCTAAACTTTTATCCAAGGCCATCCTATAGCAAATCACTGAGCCATCACTTATCAATAACTTGTTTTACACCCATAATCGGTGCAATGTCCTAAACTTGTGTAAGTAAGAGCCACAAGTACAAATCCTACTCCAAACATAACACCGAAGGTTTGGTGTCAGCGGAAACAAGGTCTCCCTTCAGATCTAAACATGTTGCTGGTTTCCCAACCTTTGCTCATCCTTACAAAGATACATAATGTGGTTTTTGTGTTGTGCATGTCTGCTAATATTTAATTGTTGTAGTGCTTTTCCTTGTAGATCTTTGTGTCTGTGGTACAGTGAGCCGTCTATGGACACACCAGGCCCAAAATACTGTGGTACTAGGTTCGATATTGGGATTGCTCTGGCGTACATCTGGAAGGAGAGTGGGTCACTGCGACATGCTAGCCAAGCCAGGGAGGGGAGTTTTTAAGGTTGTCTCTACGAGGTGTACTGCTGTGGAGAGGGCACCAAACGACCCTCCACCTAATCAATGTCAACTTTGTCAATTATTGCATCTGTTTAGGGTCTCGTTAAGCCTCATGCTCTAGGTGGTGCAACTGTACTTTCGTAAGTGTTAGTGCAGAGTTTGTGCAAGTTGGTGCCGGGTCTGTTTGCATTGCTGAGTGCTTAAGGTCATTCTCACGTGAGACTGCTGAGGGTAATGATTTATGTAATGTCAGAGTATGTTTGTTTTTTAGGTTAGTCATAATATGGAAGTCTTTCTGTAGTGCTGGCTTAGTCAGAGCAGCCAATCCTTGTAATTTACCTCTGCCCACCTTTCCTGTTTTAGAGTGCACACTGTCTCTTCCTAGGCTCCTTTCTGAAGATAAAGTAGGGTTCCTAAATGCTTGAGGGGCTGTGCATAATGCAGTAACTACTAATCACTTGGACGTTTGGCATATCGCTTTCTTATAGAAAATTTATGTCTTCAACTGTGGGAATACACACAGCCTACTCTGAGATTTTTGACTGCTTATATTATCCAATAATAACAAGTGTTTCTTTGTATGATCTCAGCTTTGTTTGCAATAATAGCCTCAAAACTTAACACTAGTGCTTGCTGCCCAATTATCAGGGGCAGATCCTCCGCTGAGACGGAGGAACGTCATCCCCCCACCCCTCCGCCAGCAGCAGCTGCTGCAAAACATTTACAGTAAAGCCATAACAAACTTTGTTTATTATGGTTTTACTGTAAAAGGGGCAGGCCACAGGGCGTGACGGGGACAGAGGCAGAGTGCACAGCCAAACATACATGCGCACTAGGCTCTCTCCAACCCGGCACTGTGCTGCCGGGTGGGAGAGAGTACCCAGAGGCTTCCAGTCTGCCTCAGAGCACCCTGGCTGGCATAAAAGCAGTGTTAGGATTGGACGCAGGGCAGGCTGGGAGACTGTGTCTGCAGTGGAGGACTGGATCGGAGCGGCGCAACGAGAAAGGTAAGAGTTTTTTAAATTATTTTTTTGTCGTCCCCCCACGCCATGCGCCGCGCCACCCTGCCCCGCACCTTTTCCCTCCCGTGAGCTGCGCCTGCCAAATATGACTATAACTTAATGAGACATTTAATTGTTTAAATGTGAGGCCTAACTGTTCATATTATTAGGTTGAATTTTATAAGTTTCGGATAGCCAGCAGGAAAAAAAGGAAAAATACAGATATTCATAAAAAAAAAGGAAATACAAATGAAAGTGCAAGAAATTGATTCTTTGTGTGAAAACATGAACTTGTTTTCAAAGATTTTCAGTGCAGTTAGGGAAAACCAAACCTACAGTTATTAGTTAGCCTGCCCAGAGCCCCCCCCCCCACACACATTTATTTAAATGGGCTTTCAAAATATCAAGCAGTGCTTTTCCATGTTTCTGTATACAAAGTTAAATTATGCTGAGCAATGTCTCTTTTCTGGCCGGGTGGTTTATTATAGTTGTATTTATTTGGCATTTTAACAGAATGCTGTTTACTTTTTCAATTACTTCAGAGCAAGAAAAATCTAGAGAATAATGTCAGCTTTGGTCATACGCAATACTAATTGTAGTCTGGTGAGATGGAATCTCGTCTGGTTGCTTAATTTCACATGAAGGCGTAAGCCTACTCAAAGATGGGGTAACAAAATAAAGCAAAATCTGCGTTCCTTCTTCACTACTGAATCCCCCTTAACTCAATAACTAAATAAGTAAATAAGGAGTGATGCTCAACCTATCTTTCAAGTTTTAGGTATCCAGGATATGTGAGAAGGACAACGTGTGCTTTGGAAATAATGCTCGCCTGGTGAATTCTTACGCTACCATCCAAGTAGTTGTTAGCAGGATATGCTAGTGGAGCACCTCTGGCTTTGAAGGCCTTCTATGGTATCCTTATTTAAAAAAAGGTTTAGCTACAGAAATGTACTCAAAGATCTAGGCTTTTACTTCAAATTAATCAATTTTTTTTTTTTTTTTTTTTTTTTTTAACATTTTCCCTTATCTAGAAACCCCCAATGATTAATCAATTCCACTCTCCCAGGCAGACAAAGATCCCAAGTCATATTATGTGTTTTAGGTACCAATAGGCTACAATGAGGGAGAAAGTCCACAAACCAATACCACCTCAATTACCCAAGGCAATTATTCCACTCCTGAATCCTATACTCTTCCTGCAAAAGAGATGAAATGTGTGCATATGCATAGGGAGTGCCTTTGTACTACAAATGCAGAACGTATTCATTGTTTTTGGAATAGGGCACTAAAGTGTATCTGTGTCATGGTGGATCACATTAGTTTTTGCCCTGCGGACGTACCTTTGCGCTATTTTTTGGATGTCTCTTAATTTTGCACTAATCTTTTCATACTACTATTAAATCATTAACCTACAGATCTTATGTTCCTTGCAACAAATACATTTTAATGAAGTAATAATTAATGTGTAATTTGCTTCATCAAATCTCATCAGAGTGTAAAATGTATAAGCATTATCCATATGTTTATGAAACATCTGTTCTTTAAGGATTCATACCCAATACTTAACCTAAGCAGAATCTGTGAATATTTGTCTATTAAAGAATATGCTTTTCTAAGAGTCGATTTAAAAGACTAGAAAAACATGGTTTTATTATGTTTGAATAGGATTCAAGATCCGTTGATTTTGTAAACCCTGGTGTTCTGCACTTCGCATTCACATCCTGCAGAATGTGTTGACTTGTGCTCAGTCCAATCCCACTTCCGGTTCTCTGGCTATAACAACCACAGCAGTTTCTACCATTCCCTTCCTCAACCAGTGAAGCAGAGCTGCCAAGCTCCTTTGATCAGGCGGAGTCTCGCGATTGTGTAATATCAGCAGAATGGATCAACTTCTGTCGCTTCAAAATTGGAACCCACTCAAGTCTATGTGGTGAATGTGTTTTTTTAAAAGCTATGCAGAATATTATATATAGATGTCATGGGAAGTACAGACCGAAAATGCAACTTCTTATTTAACTGATTACAAACTGCGTCGTTGAAACTCCTATTTTGACTACAGTTGATTGTATTTCCACACAAAACTCGAGGTTCCAAAGAGGCGTCTATTTTAAACCATCAATCAAGAGGAACCAAGCAATGGCCTTCTAGGTGGTGGAGGCAATATTTTATGAGACCGCGCTGCATTTCCCATTGGAGAGGTCACATGACTGTTTATACTCTCCTAAAGCAAACACTGCTGAACAGCTGCACACCAAATTTGGCATGAAATTAGTACGTACCAAATTTGCCTTTTTTCGTTGTTTTATGTAAATGTATTCAGTAGTTTTTGAGGAAAGTCAAATAGAAACTGTTATGTACATCTAGTAGAAAGTCAAGTCAATTTCTAATCGACTAGCAGCATTGCAGTTATTGAATCATATGAACTAGTCTGCTAAGTACAAACCGGTTACAGAATCACTAAATGCTGTAAAAGTGTGGACATGTTTTCTGGTCACTATTACACAATGAGAATGGCTTACAAACCACGAACAAGAACAACTGCAAGAGCCACAATGAGACACACCCTAACTTTGCAAGTGATTGGGGGGTCATGGAGGCTAAGGGAATAACCTAATTTGTGGACAGATCTACCTCCAACCAAGCAGGTTCTAGAGGTAAGAGGGTTTGGTGAAGTGCGTGGCTTAAGGCAACACCCCGTGCTACAGCCTGATGGGCTGTGCCAAAGGCCCAGGGGGATCTGGAGGCAGAGGGAATAGACACAGAGTATGGGTTGCAATAAATAAAATGATAAAGTAAAAATACATTTTATGTGAGAATCCGCCGTCATTAAACTATTGTGACCTTAGTGTCTGTGTGTGTATATTGCCAGTTTAATCAGTATTGGGTGGAGATGGAGTATGACCTCTCTCGTTTTCAGTCCTACCTCAAATAAATTCTGAAGCATCATATTCAATTCCTCCTTAAATCACTCTGATAGACCTACTTCAATTCATATTTTTCATCTTTCCATTGCCATAGTCCTATTTTAATTAACGGGCTGACATGCAGACAATAGGTTGACGATTCTGCAATCTATTTAATTAATCTCTTGCTTGTAAGTGACTTTTTACATATTGGTGATAGCCAGTGTGTAATTCTGGTTATGCCCGATTTTCCATTGAAAAGAAGATACCTTAGTACGTTTGGCACCATTAAAAGCTAAAAAATAATAATAATCTGATTCCTTTTTGGCAAGCCACGTTTTGTGTGCAGATCCATCAAAAGGGAAATAAGCAGGGGCAGGAGGGGAAAATAAGCAGGGGTGGCTCCGCTGCTACGGCGGAGGAAAGTTGCCCCCCCCCCCACAGCAGCAGCTACAAAACTTTCACAAGAAAACAATAACAGACTATGTTTATTATCATTTTCTTGTAAAAGGGGAGGGACCAAAGGATGTGACGAGCACGGAGGGGGAGAGCGGCGCTTGTATGTTTGGCTGTCTGTCTTGGGCCGGCCAAACACAAATGTGCACTAGGCTCTCTCCAACTCTACATCGCAGGCACTGCATTGTCGGGTTGGAGACAGCAGGCAGAGACTTTTACTCTGCCTCGGAGAGCCCTGGCTGGGTGCTCCATCCAGTCCTAAGGCTGCTTTCATGCTAACTGCAGCATAAAAGCAGCTTTAGGATTGGACACAGGACAGTCTGAGAGCCTGTGCCTGCAGTAGAGGACCGAGGATCAGCAGAGCAAGAAAGGCAAGTTTTTCTTGTTTTAAAAAATTATTATATTTTCTTTTTTTTTGTCTCCCCCCGCCACGCACCGCCCCTTTTCCTTCCCACGAGCGGCCACTGAAAATAAGTTACTTTTTATATATTCATTTTCATATGAATCTTTGCTGTTCCCAATAGAGTAATAAACAGCTGAATAAAATTACACAAAACTTGGTGTGAAAATATAACTCTACTGTAAGAAGTGATTTGCTTGGTTTGGTGTAAATCTGTTCAATAGTTTTGCATTTTGTGTGTCAGTTATAGTTTGCATGGGTGGCATGTGAGGTATGGTTTGTTGAGCTTGTTATGACAGAAAAATTAATGGGGGGAGGTCTGGTTTTATTTCGTAACCATAACTAATCTTTGTGTTTCTAAGTGAATTTGTATATATTTCTGTGTCTATACACATAGCTATTTCATTTTCTTCAGCTTTGTTGATATATAACAGATATACTGTTTTTATTCTTCCGCAATGGCTCCAGCTTGAACTTGGTTTAATTTCACAGAAAACCCTTAAACAACTGTATTTCTCAAGTGTAAGGCACAAACACATGATACATTCTTATCTCTGTCTTACATAGGTTCTACAAAAATATGTATTTTCAAATCGATCTAGGATATAGCTAAATCATGGAAAGAACATCTGTAACTATGTGAACATTTCATGGACATTATACTTTGGTGTAAACAACCATGCTCTCCATGTGATTTTTCAAGATAAAAGTAAAAACATCTGTACCTGGATGGTTTTTCTCAATATTATCATAATAAGGATTTTATTTTTGTAATGACTTGACATTTGTGAGTATTGTTAACAGCTTCAAACTGAAAGATTCCAGTCTTTACTACTATAAGGTTAACTGCTCAAGCAAGTATTTTTAAACCTCATAATTAAAGTGTTCAGAAAGGGACACACCAATGGCGTTTGGAATTAAACTCAATTTATTCTTAGTGGCGGTTGGATTATTTATAGGTTAATTAATTATGTTACCATATACTATGGTTTAAGAGTATGCAATATTATGTTCCACCTACAGTTCCAACATATATGAGGTGCAAGATCCCGATGATTGCTGATCTATGCAGTTTGGCACTGTACACAGATGCTGGCTAGATGTTTTAGTAAAACCCAACCAAGTTTTGAGGCGATCTATTTATTTTATGAATGTATTCCTTTATAATCATATGACTCCTTAAGCTACTTTCACACATATACATTTCAAAATTAATTTGTAGATCAATAACGAGATAAAGCAATTGGTGCTCAGACAAGTTAGCCTCTGGTGGTGAGTGGAACACTAGACGTATTAAAGCTGCATATGTAGGAAAGAAAGCTGAGCCTAAACTAAAAACATCATACAAATACTAAACATTTTTGAAGACTGGAGTATCCCCACAAACTACTGCACTTAATTTAACACAGGTGGAAAATTAATACGGTTTTTCTCATTTAATAAGAATTATTGCTGTACAAATAGGAAAGATGTTGGATAGAATGTTGCCAATTACATGTAAATTACGAACAACTACTTAAACAAAGAATTTAGGCTCCAGGCCAAAACAGGAGCTAACCCAGAGTTATGAGAAGTAAAATAAGCTCCTGGGGTTATAGCATAAATTAAACATTCAGCGTTGAAGGTTTCAGATGATGTCCAAAATGGATTAGAGGCTGGTGGCTGTAATGTCTCTATCAAACTTAAAAAATAATTTGAAGAGATATCTGTGTCTAGAGGTGTTTATCCTAAATTCAAAAGACTAATAGAGATTCTTTTCTACAGCCAAGGTGAATGAGTGAAGTGCGCATATTTAAAAAAAATGTCCCATTAAGAGTGCTGATTCTTTAGTAGTAACATGTGCAAGTTAACTTTAAAAACTTGCTGCATATAATCCCAACTAACATTCAGAAGACATTATTTTGATTTAGTGCCATCAAGTAAACGTATGATTACCACTTGGAACAAAGGAGGAGAGTGCTCACCTTTTTATAGAGCACTACTTATTTACAAATCTGGGGGGTTACATAAAACACTTGGGCCATACCCAAAGCTACGATTTGAATAAAGCTTCAGGACTGATGTTTCACAAGGACTTTTTATAGGTGATAATTCCTTGTTTGTTTTTAGACTAGTATGAGTGAAGCATGCATTGATTAGTAAGCTGGCCAAAGAGGTGGCAGCTTGTTCCTCCTATTTACTTAATACAGATCTGAAAATATTTACAAATGTTCTGGGCAACGGAATAGACAACTGCTGTCTTATTAAATAGATACATACCAATCAGTTTAATTAAAAAAACCTTTGATAGTACATACAGGGTTTTACTTCTTATAGAGAAATCAGGTAAAAGGATTTTACCCATGATCCTTCTTTCGCTCAGTGCTGTGAAAGTGGTCAACCGTGTGGATTGGTCTTTTCTTCTAATAAATAAAATAGGTTATGCCCACCTAATGTAAAAATTCATATGGGCATATTATGTTGCATCAACCACTGGAGCTTAGATTAATGTATTGAAATCTACAAACGTTCTTCTTGGTAGAAGAATGAGACAAAGCACCCTCTGTTGCCAGACCCTTATGCCCTCATATTGGAACTCCTGCCTATCAAGATTAGACGATGCACAGGGGATGTACTCTGGATCTATGCGACACAAGATTCACTTATATCCTGAAGATATTTTATTAACTTTAAGAAATCCCAAACGCTCCATTTCAAAGGTTTTAAAAATCCTGAGACAATATCAAAAAGTCTCAGTGTTCAAGATGAACCTTGATAAACCAGTAATGATGGGTTCAGGGCTGTAGCTGGTAGATAGAGAAATACTAAAAACCATCTCCCTGTTCTGAAGGGCCAAAATAAAACAAAATCAAATATCTAGGAATTTATGTTACTTATGTTATTGATTTTGTGGTTAGGGGTCTGATAATTTGATCTTGAATGGTCCACCAAGATTAGTATATGTTTTCCAGTTCTTCCCAGTGCACAATCCAAATAAGACCTGATTTATATACAAGCTACTTATGTCTCTAGGAATATAGTGCACACACACAGAGACAGGGATGGACTACAAATACAGAGAACTATTGTGCAGTCAAACTATAGGTGGTGTTAGATATGGTTACGTCAACTGAAAAACACTGTCCTCCTATGGAACATGATTTATTTGGTAGATCCCTCTGGAACACAATTTGACTTCCTACGCAACATAAGCTGGTGGTGGGCTATATGGCTATATCTCTGAGAAAAAAAATTGTATATATATATATATATATATATATATATATATATATACACACTTGCCTATATCTTTGGCGCCGGTTGACATGAGCTGCTGTCTCGAAAGTTTTGGGGTGATTCATTAAGCGGGGGCCAAGAAAAAGTGGAGGGTCCCACAATGATTTTCCCCCCATTTACGTTTCCAAGGGGTTTTGAACAATAGTTGGTCCAGAAAGCGACCCTTTTGTTATAAATACGTTTAGTATTTTTTTTGGTAATTAAAGAAAGTAAATTCTGTATATATAGGGATGTGAAGGCTTCGCAAAACCTGCCTCAGGGCAATAATGGTAGCAGGGGGGCCATGTGATCCCCCTCGTAGAGCCAGCGATGGCCCTGAGGACGGCCACCCCCATGTCCCTGGGTGCCCACCCCCGGCACATAGCTGTTTGCTTTTGCTCGATGGGAGCGGACAACCCCCACCAAGCAAAAGCAAACAAAGTCTGTTTTCTCACAGCAGGAGCTGTAAAACAGATCCTGCTGTCAGAAAGTGGAGTTTAGATCTGTTTCCCTGCACGCAAATAAAAACAGATACAAACACTTCTCTCACAAGCAAGGAGTTGCTATTTAAAGCAGCTCTCTGCTTGTGGCAGCAATGCCGGCTCCCGCAGGATGCAGGGAGCCAGCTAGGACCGTGGGTGGGTGGGTCTGTGTCTCTCTCTCTCTCTCTCTCTCTCTCTCTCTCTCTCTCTCTCTCTCTCTCTCTCTCTCTCTCTCTCTCTCTCTCTCTCTCTCTCTCTCTCTCTCTCTCTCTCTCTCTCTCTCTCTCTCTCTCTCTCTCTCTCTCTCTCTCTCTCCCTCCCTCCCTCCCTCCCTCCCTCCCTCCCTCCCTCCCTCCCTCCCTCCCTCCCTCCCTCCCTCCCTTCCATCCCTTCCATCCCTTCCATCCCTTCCATCCCTTCCATCCCTTCCATCCCATAATGCGATGGAAGAGAGAGAGAGAAAGATTGTCATTGCATTGGCCTCTCCACACAATGACTACAAAGAGTAAGACTAGCAAGATGCTTGGTACAAATGTTATAGTTATGTTTGGATACAGAGCAGAACAGTCACTTCTGCCCTAATGGTCTATCATTCATCAAGCCCTCAATCGATCGATCTCTCTCTCTCTCAGGGTTCGGTGGTTAGGGGGGTTGGCTGAAGACCCTGCGCGACGCAAGGATGGGTGGTTATAGGGTGTTGGCGACAGGATCTGGCCTGCAGCCAACTGCTGCTGCGCATGGCCAAAGGCTGTGCGCGGCGCTGGTTGGATTAACATATAGTAATGAAAATTATTTTATGTTGAAAAAAACATAGAAATTCACTGAAAAACAATCGTTACAGGGGTGTTATAGTTAGGAAACAGAATTAAAAAACATAGGAATTCAAATTATAAACCAAAAGTTACATGTGCATTCTAATTAGGCTCACATTTTAAGCGTACCAAACCATAGAAATTCACCTGTTAGTTACGGTTATCTCAAGTAACTGTAACTCATATTCTAAGGTAACTATAACTCGCACCCTTGCCATGCACTGCTAATTACCCCACAATTTATGGCACTCATGACTTCTTGGATAACATCATTGATATCAATGTAATGTTTGCAGTAATATTTTTGATGAAAAAACTGTGCATGGCGAGGGCATGAGTTATATTTACCTTAGAGCGTGAGTTACAGGTACTTGAGGTAAACAACTCATTGAAACAAAAGGCATTCTCTCCAATAACCCAAATATTGCCATTTACCTCACCATACACCATGGTGGTGTATCATAATTGTGACTTTATCCAGGCAATCCTCAGTGAAAACTTTCTGAATTGGAAGGACAACTGTCACCATTTATTTAAGATATCTTTATCACATTGGAAAGATATAAACGTTTGAGGTCTGTAAGAAGGAGTTCTTGGTCGATGAAAAGGAAAGACTATGATGTTTTAAACTTCGTCACTGGACCATCTCACCTGTCAACAAGCTTGCAACAGTTTAAGATTATGCCCATATGTGGGTCCCTTGCTCACTGTGCCACTGGAACTCAGTTACACCTGACTGAAGAGCCCCAGTGGGTTGATTGTGTTCCAGTTCAGGGAGGACCAAACCTGGAAGTTCGGGCTGGACTGTTCAGATTAGAGCATTGTCACGGCTAATTTGCATATGCCTGAGACAAAACTGAGGTACCAAGGTAGGAAAAAGAATGATGGGTTGGACTCCTAACCAAGAAGTTGCCAGGGTTAGACTTACTGCAATTATTCCTCCCATCACCTTTTGTGTGAAAGATTTAACATGGGTTGAGAAACTCTTTCAGATTTTTGATTCTACCATAGGTCTCATCTCATCATAAGCAGTTCTAAGTGAAACCACAACATCTTCAAAATGGTCCTACGTGAAGAGAAAATATTACGGCAGAACATCCTACAAAAACTGTGGCAAACTTTGTGGAGAGATCTTCAAAGATCAACAAATGGTATACAGTAACAAGAACAAAGTCAAACAAATATATTCTAAGGTAGAAGGCTAATGTTGGCACCGATGTGGTATAGAATTTGATTAATTACATTCACGGTGAGCGTGGCCAGAATGGTCAGTGGTTCAGTTTTTTTCATGTGCTGCCCTTCCCATTACTACTTAAGGATGTGTTGTAGCTTCTGACAATTGCCAGATGAGGTTAAGGCTCAGCATTAGTGATACATATGTGCCGATACTAAATTGTTTTTCTCATTTGTAGCTGGAGGGACCCTTTTTATACCCCTATTAATTGTGTAGCACATTGCACTTTGTTCGTGAAAGTAGTCAAGTTTTTCGATTTTGTGGCTCTCCAACTCAGGAAGCCCACTGGCATTTTGTGTGTCAGAGGTCTAGTCTTTCATGTGCTACCCTCCTCATTACTACTTGAGAGTAGCAGAGCCACATACATGCAGCAGGCATGCCAAAGGCAAGCATGTTTGTGCCCCTCAGATTCCAGGAAAACTGACATGTTGTCCATGCACAGACCTACTTTTCTTATTTACGAAGAGCTCCTGGGTACACGAGCTTGCCCCCAAGCTGAGTGATTCAGTTTTGGCGCATATTCCAGATGACATCAGGGTTGACCCAGTTTACAGTACAGGCTAATAACTCATCAAAACATGTAATGTCGAATAATCATGACATGGTTCCTGAACTTCATAATAAATCAATACTCCATCTTAATTGTATTCTTCTAAATACACGCTCTCTGGCAGCCTATGCACAGAGGTTGCCCTTCTTATAGAGTGACAGAGACCTGGTGGTAGAGTCCTCAGGACCTGATATCACCATTGCAGTTCCTAAAGACTAGTCTTATTAGACTGGACAAATCTAATTCTAATTATTTCCCCTCCCTTTGCTAATGTTGAGTTGTTTTTCCTTACCCTTTCCCCGTGTGAATACTCGTTTTCATTGTTTTGTAATCTGTCATTTACAAGGGAATTGTTCTGAGTTTAGCACTCATCTTGTGGATTTCCTTGCCCCTCTTTAGGTAAAACTTACAACTTTTTTTGTTTCTAGGCAACTACAATATTTGGCACGAGGCAGCACACTATACCACCACTATAATCTATGCAATTCGTTTGACCTTTAGGCTTGAGGCAGCTGGTGTAATCTCCTCAAAGAAAGTACATTTGCTCGACTTTATTTTTACTAGCTCGGAAGTTACCTCAGTTAAAGCCCCAGGCTTCTATCCTTAGACTGATCACATTGGGGTGCTATTTGTGAAGACTTTTATAGAAGCTCAATTAAAGTAGGTCGGGCCAGGTCCAAATTAAGTAGAGAGGCAATGGAACAAGTTCTAATCAAATTCCCTCATCCACAAGTTAATAACCCAGTAATGTCTCAAAATGCACTGAATTTTAATCTTTGTATGAGCGAAGTGCTGGGTGATGTAGCCCCCTTAAGAGAAACTAAAGTGAAAAAAATACCCACCGAGCCTTGGTTTACTGCTGATTTAATTAGTGCTGAATAGTGGTGCAAAGCCTCCCAGAAGCAATGGAGTTTAGATTACATCCAGTGATTAAGTATGAATACATGGCTGAATTGAAGAAGTAAAAGAACATTTGTAAGAGGTCAAAGGAAGGGTACTTCTTAGACAAAAGGTTCTCGGTTCCCTAGATTTAAATTAATCTATTTCAGATTATTTCTGAGATAAATATAAAAAAAGATTATCAAAGAATTAGCTCGGATTGAAATGACGACAGAGGAGGTTCTTAGTTTAAGAGTCTGAACTAATGCGGCAGAGGCTACACTAACCAGTTTTAAACTTCTTGAAATTACTGATACTTACAATTTGATCCTCTCAACCAAGTCTGGCTCTTCAGTGGACCCTTGCTCTACCCCTCTGTTTCTAAATGGCTGCACAGTGGATTGAGCCAGTAGCTACTCTTTCTGGAACTTTTTGCTCTTCCGCTGAGATGGACAGAACCTCAACATCCCATTGCTTATCAAGCATTTGCAATGAAATAGGCCTTGCATTTTCTTGAGTTAGAGCTATTGGTGTTGTATATTCATAACTGGACATTTCTTGCCACATAAATTAGTCAACCCTGTCTCATAATTGTGTCTTTTCCTGCTGTATAATTCCAGTGGCCCTGCATATAACCAAAGCACTTCCATTTACCTTCTTCCTCGATCTGCAGCAAAAAATGAAAATGTTGCTATTTAGCATTCTAATTTAAATCTGCCATGGGAATTCCAATAGAATACCATTTTCGACAACACAGAATTGCCGGCTGGCTAACACACTTCCCAAAAAAAGACACAAGGCAGCCATAGAGGGGAAATAAACTAAAAGGGTCACCCAAACAAAGAGTGTTCAAACAGTCATAGTGTAATAAAGATGTTAAGTTGGCTTGAATCACGCTCATAATTGTACAACAAAGAGATTATTAAAACATATACAATTATCATATAAACCTTTATCAGAAATAAACGTTTGGCCTTAGACTGCAATGCTCAAAACACCATAACAAAAATATCATGCAACCATATTGTTAGCCCCTAAAGAGCATAACACAATTAAAAAAAACAGGTGAAAGTAATTCAGTGTAACCATCTATTTAGGCCCTGGAGGGCGTAGTGATTGATATATTTTCAGGGATAGCAGGCCTATAGCAATGATATTACGAACAAAACCATTAAAGCAAACTACACTCATCTATAAAACAAAAGCTCCAGCCATGAAAGCACTCACAAAGACACTGAATGGTAGGAGGGGTTATTATTTTGGAGTCCCCACTAACCTAGTTGTGGGACCCAGGGATGAAGACAGAAAGAGCACATCCTGCTGAACGTTTTGGTTGTGGTCCCATTGTCCTAGGACCACCACGGGCTGAGTTATGAGCAAAAATGTTTTGTCAAAGTAATTAATGTCCTGCAAAGCATTATGGGGTGAGTTTCCCGAGTGCAGTGAATATTGTAGTATCTGCACTGCTGCTGTGACAGGAGAGATGCTTTTGCTTTGAGGATTTCTGTTTTATGAAAAGCATTTACCAATTTCAAGTGTTTCAAAGGGAGAGGCACAAGAAATGCCTCTGAATAGGTAACTGTGAACAATGTGACCAGTGCTTTAATACCGCTGATTGAGCACACGCTGTTGTGCCTGTTCGCGCCATGCCCGCCAGGCAGCAGGAAGGGGAGACACAAAAGAAAAAAAAATAGTTCACCCAGGCTTCAGTATATCAGTGAACATGTAATAATCCATGTAAAGGGGGCAGTCTGCAAGGTGTGACAAAAACAGCCTCAAGGTGGGACAAACATCAAGCATTTACCAATTACATCAAGTGATTTATGAAAGGCAAGCCCACAAACAAATGAAAGTGTTGGGCATGCAGTGGGGGTGGTTATAAGCTCACAACACTTACAACTGGTCAAAGTGCTTGCACACTCGACCTAAAAAGCCCCTCTGCAGATCTGCAACACTGGAACAATTGCCGTCTTATCTCATATTGCTCCTGTTTCTGGCCAAGGTGCTCTAAAAGAAAGGTGAACAGACAACTTATTTCCTTTATTGAGGCTAATAAGATCCTTGATCCACCCCAGATAGGGTTTTGGGCTAATCAAAACAAGAAGACAGCACTGTTAAGAGGCTTTGGACGAAATTTACTCCTTGCCTTACAATGGACACAAAGCTGTGCTGATACAACTTATCTCAGCAAATCCTTTGTCACAGGCTCTCACTCGGTGGTGTTACGAAGGCTTTGGAACATTAGAATTGGTGTAGTGGTTTTGAAGTGTTTCATTTCTTCTCTCTCTGTGTGTATACTCAAACTGTAACCTTCTCACAATGTGTTTCTTCGTACTTTGAGGTTCGCTGCGGTGCCCTACAGGGCTCATCATTGAGCCCTTCTTTATTTAACGTACAGGTTTCACAATTTGCTAGTTTTGTCATCTTGGTCTAACCTTGGTATCTTATCCTGAGGACACGCAATGAGTGGGGCAGGTGACAGATAAATTGGAGGCTGCAGAGAACCTACGAGTTGTCCTTTCTGCAGTGGCCAAATGTAAGCAGTCTTATTCCCTTAAGTTCAATGGGGGTAAAATGGAAGTCCTTCGGTTTGGCCACGTTTGCTTTGTTCAAACCCTTCAGTTGTGGCCTTCTGCAATGGGCTCTCCTCGGAAACCCAGCACCTTTGGCAAAAAGTAATGGTTTCCTTGAAGACAGTAAGCGGACTATGGTTAAACAAATTAGTGCTGCTTCTTCATCCTGCTTCCACTATATGCGGGTGTGCTATAAGGTACTTCCACTACTCCTCCAGTCGCTCCATCAATCAGTAACCCCGGCATTGTTTTTTTTGTCTCACTTGGATTACACAAATATTTTATATTTGAACCTTCCTGCTAAATCCCTGCACAGTCATCAACAGATGCAGAATGTTGCAGTTCGGGTGGTTCGTGCTCCCCCCATTTCTCTCCCACATCTGCTCATAGGAGAGCACTGTATTGTACATAAGGTATTTTACAATCACTGACTAAAGCAAAATTGGAGAGATAAACTCTCGGCGGAGTCCCTCTTGGTGAAAGTTCTGCGAAATAAACTTGTTTGTATGGGACAAAGATATTTCTTGTATATGGGACCCAAATTGTGGAACTTTAGGCCTCTTTCTATGCATCTAAACTCAAATCATTTGACTTTTAGAACAAAACGGAAAACCTGCCTATTAGTTTAGTGCTGTCACTTGGTTCCCGTTTTGCGGTTGTTAGTTAGTATCCGCACACCAAAGAGGGTAACTGTTTTGAGCTTTATAGATTTAAACATTAATAACTACAGATGTTTTGGAAATAGTTTTTAAATCATATTAAAAGCACTATAGGCCAGTTCTTCCCAACTTTTTAGAGCCACGACCCAATTTTGAGAACGACAATTTTTTGTGACCCATCTAGCTTTAACGGACAATGGGTAGGTGCAATTTTTTAATGTAATAGTAGGCATGCTTTTAAAAATGCCAAATTATCAAAATAACAATCTATATTTTCTGTGTGTTCCTACCGAATAGCCATTGTTTGTATAGGTCACAACCTTGACCATGCCCTTTACAATGTCTTTATTAGACTGTGGCCAAGATATTGATCTGCCCATTTAGGTGACAGATTGTGAACTGCGCTGGCCATGGAACACTTTTAAGATTCAGGTGCTGGCCTGTGGCATCTATTCATTAAAATCACAATGCTTCTGCAAAATCTTGGTGTTGAGGCCAGTGATGTTAGCAAATATGAAACTCCTTCTGCAGCAGACAATGATTTAAGGCCTCATATTCGTTTTAAAAATTATTACTCTTTCTCTGAAAGAAAATAAGGGATTTAAAATTAACATTTGCCGAGGAAGGGAACCAGACCAAAGAGCGAACATCTGTAGCTGGCAACTGAACAACATTCAAAAATTGAGCAATGCATTAATAAAAATATGACTTAGCTGGCAAATATGATGAATTGTACATCCAGGTGTCTTAACAGTGGTAGAAATGTGGTTTTGAATGTTTTTCTAGAACTGCAGTACCAAATCCGCTTTTAGAAGCGCCTCTCCCTGGCAAGTTGGTTTAGCACTTATGTTTGGGGAGAGCTGTGTGAAGTAGGTACTTGTTAGAGAGGCTGACCTGGGTGCCCATACTCAGAAATACAAGATTGTGAAGGGAAAGCCAGGGACTCTCATAAGGTGATTCCTATGCTACATTCACAGTAGTCTATGTTCAATTTAAAACACTTGTCAATGTAATATAGGCAATTGCAATTATATTAGTGAAAAGTTCTAAGCAGCTATGAATCCTGAAAACACACAATCAACTAATGCTACCTGGGCAGAATTCTGACATTTAAGAGCTGTTTGCTCAAAAGACATTTTACACAAAGGTGGAGAAATCACTGTGAATTGTTTACACTACTCGGATTAAAGTTCTGCTGTTGGATAAGAATTTACAATAAGGTGCTTCGAGTTCTCTTCTATCTCAATGGTTGGAGTGCGACCACCAGTTTATCAACCATACAAGTGTAAAACATCTTCCTAATGTTGAGGAACTTACTATGCAATGTGCCGTGAAGACTACACTTTAAAATTGCCTGAGTAAAATACAAAGCACTCTACAAGAATAGTCCAAGGGGCACCAAGGGAGAAATAAAAGCCTATAAATCACACCCAGCGGTCAAGCTGTTTAATATTCTTTGAGGAGTCTGACTTATCAGGCTATAGTAAACTGGACTGTCCTCTCAGTAGACACGAGGAAACAAATAAAACTCAAGACATCCCATAAACCTCTGAAGCCCCTACCGTTTTAATATGTTGTTAGCACGTCACTTAGCCAACAGATGAACTAAACCATGATGTATTAAAGTGTATGCATGCAAACGTGCTCACAATCGTTAACAAGTAATAACCTGCAGCCAACAGTAGTTTTTTTGTGATACGGGCACTCTCACTGCCAGTGTTGCTTACAATCCCCTTTCTAAAATGGGATCACCTACATGCGCAGAAGACAAGGAACTGTTAATTATTTTATGTTTCTTTATGTGGCACTAATATCACACGGGCGATGCTTTACAAGTAGTGTAGTAAATTACAGATGTGAAAGCCACTATAATTGTGGTTTCTATTTTACAAGTAGAGACAGCCAAACTAATGGATAGGCTGTGTGACACCCTAATGGGTGAGGAGAAATAGTTAAAATTCTACAAGTCACTTAAATCCCGGCTCTATAATCTCTAGGTCTTCCTGACTTTCTAAAAATTGGCATTTATTGGTAAATAGCGCCATGACAACTCCTAGGATTAATGAGTGCTTTAAAAAAAGACCATTAACAAGTCTTGTTAGAGTAGCATGTCAAGAGGAAATGCATGGCCACTAAGAAAGCTCTTGTGTTTGTTGATGGAAAGGTGCTTGATGTTGTTGATCCTTAGAGTCAGCAAGACCGTCAAAACCCAAAGTGAACCTCTGTGGATGTAAAGCAATCCTAGATGGCCTGGAAGTAGTTTCCATGGATTGGCTGGTTTAGCTGTGGAAGAGGCATATGTGGAAGATGGACATATGACTCCTACTGCAAGAGGGGGTTAAGGGAGGACAGAGAGGGGGAGAGGGCGGTTAACAAAATGAGATTGGAGAGGGTGTACATAAACTAGAGTGATAAGGCCATGCAGTTAGTCATACAAACGATTCATGAAGTTCGAGATGTAGAAACGGGTCAACCCTCGAAGAGCGTAAACTAGTTCCTCTTCAAACAAAGACTTTTCCTACTGGTTAGACTGTACTTGGATAACTGCTCAGTTTAGGGAAAGTTGTTTCTATATATAAATAGAAGATTTCTGAAGCCTCTTATAAAAAGAACCTTTGGTAAAATACATGTGGGCCTTTCAGGAATGCTTAGACAGCATCCCATGCGATACCTCAGTTAAGAGAGATGTGAGGTTATGTGGGACAAGAGCAAAACAATGACCCGCCATAAACTGAACTTCAGTCCAGATGTTACAACAAAAACGGTATAGGAAACCAAAGAACACCTCATATAAAAAGAATGTGTCCAAAAATAAATTCTAGACCGTAAACAAAATAATTAATCTAATTTTCTTTAAAAAGTGAAATCTCCTTATCCCGGCAGTCAATACGTTAACCACATACATCACAGACAACAGGTTCCAAATGTTAAAACGGAACAATATAAACAGCTATACAGGTGTGCAAGTGAGCTGACTGGTCTAACAGATGAATATGCACCGACAGTTGCCAAATTCGCCGTTTGGTGATGCCCCTGACTAATTAATGAACCTGTGGCCACACGAGATCTGAATGTCTCCGAGAATTTGATAATTAAACACACCTCTTCAACTCTCTATAAGATGATGCAAAATGTTTGAAACACACAGCAAATGGAGGAGCAAAGCTTATTTGGAACAAGTATTAAACAATAAAATATGGGATGGGGAATGAGATATGGTGTCAGTTTGGGATGAGGAAGGAGTTAAAAGCACTCCACACAAATCACATTACTATAATTGAAAGCACAATTGGTATCTAACACCATGGAGACTCAAAACAATCTATCCAAATGCACAGGGAATGTGCTGTAGAAGTGGGCTGGAAGAGGGTTTGAATAATCATGTTTGGTGGACGTGCAAGATTTTAGAAAGTGGTAGATCGTATTAAATAGATATTGGGATGCCTGATTTTGTAGCTACCAGAAGTGACACTTCTAGAATTTCGAGATCTAGAACCGAAGTGGTAACCAAGCATGAGAGTTTCATACTAAGGCACTTGCTGAGAAGGGTAAAGTTGCTGACCACAACAGTGTGGAAAAAGCAGACGCCAATGGTGACAAAGTCACTCCATGAGCTGTGGGTTGTCATCGCCATGAAGAAATTCACATAGAGTTTGTATAGTAAACACAAACCCTTTCGAAACATTTGGCACCCTCTAACTGAATATATGACACAAATGGATAACATACACTACTGACAACAAGGGAGTGTAGTAACTTTACTCAGTTAGGACTCCAGGTACAAATTAGATTACTATGGGGGGGGGGGGGGTTGTTTTCACTACAAAGGAATGGTGCTATTACAGACTATACTGTAATTAGTACCTGAAGTATGCTACAACACTTCGGGCTGTATTACGTATATATGAACTGTACATAAATGCTCCCTGTGATATAAACTGATGTTAAACGCAATTCCTTGTTTGAAATTTAAAAAAAAGTGAACTGGCAAGATAAAGGCAGGAATTCCCCTTCCTGACCGATTACTCCTACTGTTTGATACTTTGCTGGGCATCATGGGGACTAAATAACTAGCAATTTGAGTGAGCAAAGGTAACATAAATGAATTGCGGGGACATGATACACTGTGTTGTGTCCCAGGACAGCACCTCGGCCATTTCAGGCAGATGGACTCAGAGAGGTGATTGTAGCAAAACGTCATCGTAAATAGAAAAGCCATGCCTACAGGGTTGCAAGCCCATGCCCACCTTTCCAGAGCCTGTCAACAACTTTCCCTGGTCCCGATTCTCAGTGGGTCGCGGAATAACGTCAGCACTATACTCGCTCCTCTAGCATCACTTCTACCTTTGGTGCGACTTAGATGAGATCTGTTGATAATTCCACGGGTCGTCAGTTAAATGTACAACAGTCACAGACGGATCCTCTGATGATCCCACCTGTACTCAAATGTAGAGGAGTCACAGATATGCTTGACTATTCTGCACAAAGAATTGTATCCAGGTGTACAAGATAATGTTTGACTAAATATCCGTAATGAAAAACGACCTACTTAGTATTGTTGAAACCACCCACCCAAAAACACCTGCATTGGGTCCCTAACTCGAAATTTGTGATTACGTCGATTCCGCTGTCATACTGGCATTATTATTACACACCCGTAAATGTCACACAAACACAAAATTCACAGCATCACAGATTATTTAAATCAGGTTTGGAACTTTAGTATGTAAACATCAGATTTCGGTGCCTAATTTTAATCTATGTGTTCCCAATTGTTGTAACCCCAGGCCCGATGAAGTACTCCTCAGCCATTGGGAATATTTCAGGCAGGAAACATCAGAAGCGGTTGACGGGTCTGAACGACACACAGAGCTGTTAAAATGTAATTACACGCTACTTGAGACAGCCGCCAGCATTTGCGAACGACATACGCGCACAATTTCAAAAGTATAACAGGGGCTCTGTTGTATTCGTGCTATGCTTTCGTCAAGGGAGAAGCTATCAAGGGGGCAGCAGGTGCAGTGGCACCCAGGCCCGGAGGTTTGAGGGTCTAATTTTTCTCAATGAGTAAACATTTTTTTACTATTAAACTGGAGCCCAATTTCCATGCTCACATGCAGGCCCATGGTGCGCTTGGTAGCCACTGGCCTCCGTAATTACAATATGCTGTCTCTGCAGAGTGCTACGGCAAGGTGCGTTTCAGAATTCATTTGTAAGGGGCCTGGGGTTTTGTTGGTGTTGAATTAGAGTGAGGCTCATGAATATCCTGAGTAACTGCAATCCTAGTTGTAGGAAGTGTTCCCTTAGCAGTGTAACGCTTCCGTCGCTCATGCTTACCTAACTCTGGAGTTTAAATGTATTCAGTGACAACCGGGGCACTAGGCCCAACATTTGTCATTTAGCTGAGGTCACCAGCCAGCTGTCCGTCCTCTCAACACCCTACTTACTATACAGCCAGTGACCATATTCTAGGTCTGGCCAGGCAGCGAGCGCCAATCAATCTTTCGCAAACTCTGGGGGGTAACTGCAAGTAAGCATTTTAACACCCTCCTGCAGCTCTGTCGCATAACAAGGGCGCTGTAGTCCCCGCCAGTAATGCGCTCACTCTGCAGGACCAGTATAGGTTACAGCCCGGGGGACTGCAGAGCTCCGGCTACATTTAGTTCATGACTAAATCAGGCTTTCCTTGTACTTGACCCCAGAGAGAATGTCACGAGCTTGTCAAGGGCTATTCTTGTATTCAGAAGACCTAATTTATGTGCGCAAAGCGTACCTCAAGCACAAAACAGAGGGGTTATATATATATATATATATATATATATATATATATATATATATATATATATATATTGTATTTGTATAGCGCTTACTATCCCTGATGAGGCATCCAAGCGCTTTAGGTCGAGTAGCCCAACCCGCAGCCTTGTTAGTGGTCAGTCAATTGGTTATTGGGGTTAATTTTGCATGCTGTCTGGGGGCTTGTTTCGGTTGATGTGATTATTAAAGGGGGCTACATGAGGCACACTTGCTAACTGGAATTAATATTGTTATGGTTTCCAAAGAGTTTTAAGGCAGATAGGCTTCACTTTTTTTTTTTTTTTTAGAGTAACTTGTATACAGATGAGGGAGACAGAAGGTAGAAAGAAGCAGAGGTCCATTTAAAAAACATAAGTGTTGGAAGGTCAGTTTTTTATGCAGGATTTTAATGATTATAAAAGGCTGACAATTTTTGCTTGCAATTTGTGGATGTAAACCTGCTTAAAGAAAGTTTCATTCAAAGATAGTTCTCACAGTAAAAAAAGGAAGCACAGTGTGGCAAATAAAAGCCTCTTTTTATATACCCATGACACTATATGTAATATTATACTATAAAGTATTGGAGTTTATGTCAATTATATGCACCACTGACAATATATTACAAAAAAATGTTTTTAAACAGCCACCAACTTAAGAATAAAACAATGCAATTAATATAGACACATTGCAGTAACAATTAGTATATTTAGTGCCATGTTTGTCACCCATTCATTATCTGGTTTGGAAGGGGCCCCCTTCATCCACCTGAACCCGAAGACCACCCCACACAGAACATACCCATATCCAGCAGAATGGATGTGTCTGGGGTCACCTTCTCCTAGGATCCACCTCGTAGTAGGGTGTTGAAAATATCCATGTATATGGTTTCACACTTTTAGTGGTAGACGAGTTAATAATACAAAGAACGATTACAATATAAAACAAGCATTTGCAATGCACTAGGGTCTTGCATTTCTCCGAGTTACAGCTATTAGCAGTTGTAAACTCCCAACAGGATTTTTCTTTCCACATTTAAAGAAAAAAACAGTGCGATCGCGCTGCTACAGTTCACTCGTAATGAAACCTATTGGCAAAAGTCCAATTAAATTTAACAGCACTTTTGCCAATAGCTTTCATTACGAGTGAACTGTAACAGGGTTGATGTTATGCAATGCGCTCAACTTCTGCCAAGCGAAATCCCGCTGCAAACAAAAGATACAAAGTAGTCCACAAACCTCACGGGAAATAGCGAGCCTCGCATGTTTCCAGTACTTGGTTGCTGCGCTCGAGGAGGGCTAACCACCGGAAAAGGCATGACGTATGCGTGCCTTCCAATAATTAAAGCAAGTAGATTTTAACAGGCAAGCCCACGAGCCAATGAAAGACAACTGACGTGACGTCAACAGGGCTCCGAGCCCTTTTCTAATTCCTAAAGCGTCTCGCAAGCGAAGCGCATGCGCAAGTGCATGCAACGCAGGCTCGACCCTAAAAAAACAAACACAAGGATTTTCATTAAGGATTTTCATTAAAGGGAGAGGATATGGCATAACGGCCAGAGCTGCTGACTTTGGAGCTGGGGAACCAGGTTCGAGCTTCAGCTCAACATCATGTGATTCTCACCAAATCACTTAATATGCCCGTACCTACCCCAAAAAAATGTGTCCTTTTGTAACATAACTGGTGCTCATGTAAAGCACTCTGATACCTTCGAATTGAGTTCACGCTATATAAAACTGAAAAAATATATATATATATATATATATATATATATATATATATATATATATATATATATATTTGTTCCAATATTTTTTTTTTCCAATAGCATGTTAATTCTGTTACCATTTGTGGTTTAATTCTAAAATGGTTTGATTCCCATGTCCACTTTATGTACACCTTTGCCAACAATTTGCACCTTTCTGGATTTTGACCACTTTATTTCATAGCAGTGTAACATATTACAGATGACA
The DNA here is from genome assembly GCF_031143425.1 of Pleurodeles waltl. Lineage (NCBI taxonomy): Eukaryota > Metazoa > Chordata > Amphibia > Caudata > Salamandridae > Pleurodeles > Pleurodeles waltl. Next base: position 517,825,545 of record NC_090448.1, read on the forward strand.
ATCAACCAGTTGCTCCAGACGTGCTCTTTGATTCTATTCCATTGTAATTGCATTCATACAGCGCTTACTACCACTGCAGAGGTGTCTTGTTGGTCAGCACAATTTTAATTGCTCAAGCCAGATATAATGGATCGGGATAATTCTATTTGGTATTTGGGAAATCCTACTGTCTGTCAGCTTGTGTTATGCGGTAGATACCATCACTTTAAGCAGAGCATCTGAACGTATAGCACTACATCATGGGCATTGCTCTCTTGTCTCAGGCTCCAGGTGTATAAATGAAATGTTAACCATGTAAGACCCTGGAGGTCTACAAGAGCAAACTAAATTTTGACTTATAACTTGGACATTAGCATCTAGCTCAGATGGCTCTGAAATTCTATCGCTGGTCTTAGAACCATAGAAACAATACAGCGGATCCCCTAGTCTCATTCACCTTTCTCCATGAAGTTATCCTATAATAAATTCTCTCTCACCATCAACAATAATTTTGTGTGTTTATTCTCCAAACAGGTGTTTTCTTATCGCCGATAATATATGTGGTGCAGATAGCACAGTGCTCATAGGTGTAAAATAATGGAATATGATACATATATGCAATTGGGACGATACATATTTACAATCAGGATGCCCCTAATTGATGCAGATAGACAGTTCCATACCTATTCTAATTACTGTTTCAACCTTAAAGACACTGGACAATCCATATTGCATTGTCTACGTTTCGACACACCCTCCAATTTTCATGGGTTTATTCAGGACAAAAACAAGCAGTCTTTCATGTTCTTCACATGTTAGGGTTTATCTAGTCATGATGCCTCTAAAGTTGGCTTCGCGATCTCAACTTTGTAATAAATAAATAAACAAAAAATAAATAAATAAAAGTTGTCCCTACCAAATTCAGGTTCCCTAAGCAAGAGTGGTTCACTGTAGCATTTTTGTATCCATAGCTGTTAGTGTTGGAGATCTTACAACTAGGTATTGCTAGGGGAAACCAGATTCTGGCTCTGGATATTCTCCTGGACATCAGGGATACAAGTCACCTGCCAATGGTGGCTTGATGGCATGTCCGGCTACATATATTTAGTATAGAGCCTTTCCACATGGTGTGGCCCAATCTGTGAACACTGTAGACAGACACAATGTGGCTGGACTGGCTCCTCTTTCAATGAGGCACAAATGGGAGGGAAACAATTGTAGCTAGGCAGATCCACAGTTGCATATTCAGAATATTGAGCAGCACAGTTGGTTCACAAACATCACAGGGGCACTGAAAGAGCTGCTAGGGCAGGGCAGTAACAGAGGTTCAGAGCAATAAAGGAAGCCGTAATTCAAAGACATGCCAGGGCAGTGGCAGGTGTGAACATTCTAGTGAAAGTGCAACCAATACGGCAAACAATTTGCTGTGGATGTGAGGGGCAGAAGTGCTGAAAGATGGACTGGGCTCCCTAGGAAGGGAACTGGAACTCTGACTATGCCCTCTGATAAAGATGCTCACGCTAAAGCGCAGATCAGTTTGTATGACGTCCTAGAGTCCTTAGTCAGCGATGTGTAACGAACAGAAAAAATTTGGTGCTAGCTCAGGCAAGTATTAAAATCCCAACTCAGCTTTAAGCACACGTGGCAGTTATACTCTACATTCATGAATTGTGATTACTAATGTCGTACTGGCTGCCAGTCTTTTGCCTTTGTCAATACGTATTTTGTTTTGTCATTTTTTTAACAAAAATATTGCTGGGGGAGCTGCTGGTTTCTCGCCAATATAAAAAAAAAAAATGTCTAGTAGTTAAAATATATTATGACATCAAAAAGCACACACTGCCATAGTAGGTCCTGGCCCTGAAGGGAACTATCTTGTGTGTGAATATGCTCTTCTGAAAGACCAAAATACCATCACTCACACTGAAGGAAACCAATGGATTAAGTGGGCTGACACTGTCCCATGGTGTATGTTGTGGATGACCTAAGAAAAATGTGAACAATAAAGCAGCAGGCCAATGAATGAAGAATGAATGACACCTGAAATCCCCGTAAGTATAATGTATATACAATTTTAGTAAACTTAGTCGTTAGACCTAAAAATGAATAACCTTTTGCCCATAAGGCCTTGAATGGTCATTTATAATGCTCATTCCCTTTCCTTGCATTTCAAAAAATACACTTGAGATATCTTACCTATTTCCTCAGAAAACACTTGTACAATGAGACCAAAGTTTACTCTAGCCACTTGGAATTCTGTAGATTTCAATTTAGCACCTCTAAATAGGGGCACAAAAAGGAGATGAAAATAGGAATCTTCAAAACCTCTAATATGGGTATAGAATAGAATCTTTCAACCCCAGCACCCTCCCAAAAAGTTTATTCTCCTAGGATCAGTGCTTGTTGTTTCCGGTGCTGAGCACTGTCACTTATTTTTGAGGACCGGCGCTTATTCTTGTGCCTCAAGCATTTACTGCGAGAAAAAGACACATACGGGAAAGATGGGAGGAAGAGAAAAACAAAAACACGTCACAAAGGGAGAAAGCAGAAAGCTGCCAAAGTGAGCTGAAGGGGCAGGGAGAGGCTGTAAATGGATTGAAAAGGCCCGAGATGGCTTCAGGATTACGCTGCGTCAGTTTTCCATATTCACACATTTAAATGCAGAAGCAGAGTGTTTAACAGGAGGGCTTTGGGCACCGGCACATTTTTATTTACAAATTAAGCACTGCCAAGGATCTCCTATGTTCTTAACCCCTTCGCTGCCAGGCCTTTTCCCCCTCCTGTGCCGGACCTTTTTTTGACTATTTGGGGCAGTTCGCGCTTAGGCCCTCATAACTTTTTGTCCACATAAGCTAGCCAAGCCAAATTTGCGTCCTTTTGTTCCAACATACTAGGGATTCTAGAGGTACCCAGACTTTGTGGGTTCCCCTGAAGGAGGCCAAGAAATTAGCCAAAATACAGTGAACATTTCATTTAAAAAAAAAAAAAAATGGGAAAAAGTGGCTGCAGAAGAAGGCTTGTGTTTTTTCCCCCTGAAAATGGCATCAACAAAGGGTTTGGGTGATAAAATCACCAGCTTCCCAGCTTTCAGGAACAGGCAGACTTGAATCAGAAAACCCAATTTTTCAACACAAATTTGGCATTTTACTGGGACATACCCCATTTTTACGATTTTTTTTGTGCTTTCAGCCTCCTTCCAGTCAGTGACAGAAATGGGCGTGAATCCAATGCTGGATCCCAGAAACCTAAACATTTCTGGAAAGTAGACAAAATTCTGAATTCAGCAAGGGGTAATTCGTGTAGATCCTACAAGGGTTTCCTACAGAAAATAACAACTGAAAAAGATAAATATTGAAATTGAGGTGAAAAAAACAGCAATCTTTCTCTACATTTTACTCTGTAACTTTCTCCTGCAATGTCAGATTATCGAAAGCAATATACCGTTACGTCTGCTGGACTCCTCTGGTTGCGGGGCTATATAGGGCTTGAAGGTTCATCAAGAACCCTAGGTACCCAGAGCCAATAAATGAGCTGCACCCTGCAGTGCGTTTTCATTCTATACCGGGTATACAGCAATTAATTTGCTGAAATATAAAGAGTGAAAAATAGCTATCAAGAAAACCTTTGTATTTCCGAAATGGGCACAAGATAAGGTGTTGAGGAGCAGTGGTTATTTGCACATCTCTGAATTCCGGGGTGACCATACTAGCATGTGAATTACAGGGCATTTCTCAAATAGACGTTTTTTTTACACACTCTCTTATATTTGGAAGGGAAAAATGTTGAGAAAGACAAGGAGCAATAACAATTGTTTTGCTATTCTATGTTCCTCCAATTCTCCCGATAAAAATGATACCTCACTTGTGTGGGTAGGCCTAGCGCCCGCGACAGGAAATGCCCCAAAACAAAACGTGGACACATCACATTTTTTGAAAGAAAACAGAGGTGTTTTTTGCAAAGTGCCTACCTGTAGATTTTGGCCTCTAGCTCAGCCGGCACCTGAGGAAACCTAGCAAACCAGTGCTTTTTTGAAAACTAGAAACCTAGGGGAATCCAAGATGGGGTGACTTGTGGGGCTCTGACCAGGTTCTGTTACCCAGAATCCTTTGCAAACCTCAAAATTTGGCCCAAAAAAACCTTTTTCCTCTCATTTCGGTGACAGAAAGTTCTGGAATCTGAGAGGAGCCACAAATTTTCTTCCACCCAGCGTTCCCCCAAGTCTCCCGATAAAAATGGTACCTCACTTGTATGGGTAGGCCTTGCGCCCACGAAAGGAAATGGCCGTAAACACAACGTAGACACATCACATTTTTTCACAGAAAACAGAGGTGTTTTTTGCAAAGTGCCTACCTGTGGATTTTGGCCTCTAGCTCAGCCGGCCCCAGGGAGGCAGAAATGGCCTAATATAAATTTGCCCCCTCCCCGGGAGCGACCCTTGCCTACGGGAATTGCTTGGGCCAGACTTGAATGGCATGATGAGCAAAAACCCTGAAAGATTAAACCCAGATCTGTGATTGGGGGTTAATGTATGTTTGATTTGTTCTGTTTTCCGTCCACCAACTGTTCTTTTTTTGCGTTTGTCACACTAAGTGGGAAGGGTATACCCATGCATGGGTCTCATGCTCGCTTTGCCACCATATTCAAGCTAGATTGGCTGATGAGGGGTGATACCCTGAAATTGGTCCCAGGATGCTTGTTTCTGGTCCAGGGAGGACCTGGCCTAGCAGTTTGGGCTGGACTGTTGCCAAGGTGACAGGGTCACAACTGATTTGCATATGACTGGGTCCAGACTGGAGTGGCCTGACGAGCAAAAAAACTGATGGATTAAGCACAGATCTGTGACTGGGGGTAAATGTTTGATTTGTTCTGCATTCCGTCTATCATCTTTTTTTTTTTTTTTTACACCACTGTTAGAGGCACATGAAGCACCTATTTCTAATAAAAAGAGTAGATGAAGCCTGACTCGGTTGCTGGTACATGTGATATGAGCCCCCAGACTCAATGGCCAATTGGATGGGTGCCATCTTTGAGGCGGGTATGGAGGAGAAATTTCTCTGCCCACAGAAAAATAAAAATTGGGAAAAAATGTTTCTCCACCCTGAAAATATTTGCCTGAAAAAACGTGAAAAACTTGGATGTATTACTGAAAAAGTCTGCCTAACTTGCATCTATCGACACCGTGTTAATGAGTAGAAATACTGATGGAAATCTGCAACTTGTGTATATTTCTTTGACTCCTTATGAGTATTTGTGTGAATCCCCAAAACGTTAGGAAATCTACTCAAATACATAGTGGTTTTTTTATTTTTAAAAGGTTTGTTTTAAAGCCTATTAAATTCTTAAGCAGACAAAATAACACTACACGAATATGTCTAAACATGAACCAGTCTCGATTCTTTATTCTCCCGAAAAGGTAGCAACAACTGTGTGGCCTAAACGTCCAGGAAGACCTCACATAGGAAAGTCCTCAGCTTTGGCCAGTCCTTCAGCTCGTCCGGGTTACTATTAACTGTCAGGAAATGCCCTCACTCGGGCTCATTACTTCTTAATTATAAAGGCCGCTTTATTGTTAGTCTGAGGGGCACAAACATCAGGAAGAGAAACCTCAATTCAATATTCATTGTCTGGTCTCATTAGTCAAGAACTAAAAGCCTGTTTCGGGGAAACTGGAACTAAATTGTAATTGCATCATGCTATAAAGTCGTGGCTACAATAACAGATGAAAGTACATCGTGTAACTATGGTGTTCATCCTGGTCAAAAATAAAAATAAAAATGTAAGGAAGAGCTTAACACACCTGCAGCACGAGTTTAGAGATCAAGAACTGCTTTGCTTGATTTGGTTAACTAAGTCTAAATTCTGTCTTTGGGTGATATTTTAAAGGCAGTTACACTATTAGCGCCAGCACAAATATAGAATTCAAAACAGAATACAAGAATGTTTATTGGTAATTTGACAAATTAACCTGTTTTTAATTTAAGCAGTTCAGCAATTTAATAGATTTTCTAGACGATTCTATTGTAGTATTTAATCACACGACACAATACTGCCTCCTGCTACTTGAGGAATGCGAGCAATTCCTTTGCTGTCTGACTGGAGTACAACTTCATATACCACTGTAATATTCAAAGCTGTCAACAATACTCCATGTTCGACCTCTTGCTTTGAGCAACTGCCACCACTCAGTCGTTTCATGTGGGACTAAGAAGAGCGTATTTATTTTAATACAAATACCAAATAATTAAAAGTAAGTCTTAAATATCCCCCAAAATGGGTCTGCGCGTATTGGACGGCCACGTCTCGCATGCATGGCATGGAATAGCAGGTCAGAACCCGCACCTAGCTATTAACTGGCACAGACTCCTTTATTATTTACATCTATTATTTTTAGTTTACTTCGTACCTTTCCTCACAACTCTGCCTGCACTTTGCGCTGCTTACAATGTGAGCACAGATTGTTTTAAATGTGGTTGGATATTTTAGTAGTTGCACACACTTTCTTACTGGATTCAAATAAACCCTCAAAAACATTGTTGACAACTAAAGAGTTGGATTGCTTTTTAGGTCTCGCCTACTAGACGACCCATATGCTATTGGTTCTGAGTGGTATTGACAGCTCATAATGAGCATAGCGCCAGCCCTTTACTTACCATTAGTTGGCTTTATTGTCACTGATATGCTTGCTTCTTATTCCTTAACTTTTGTGGAACTTTACTTCCTTTTCTTGTGTTTGTCCCTCCACTGGAGCATAGACGCAGTAACTGTGTCCTTCAACTAATCACTTTTCAGGCGCTACATTTTTGAATAAGCATTCCACGAGAATGCATGTGTTTTCCACCAGTATTCCCTGTGTACTTCTTCTCTGCCACGCTCGTGTTGCTCTTTTTCTGCTTCTGAGCTTCACCCTGCCCGCTCTGTGATGCGTTCACCCTGGTGTGCTTCTCCACTGCCCACATTTTGTTCTCTAAATTCTGCTTCTTGCCCAGCTACACGTTGCTCTTTTATCTGTTTGCTTACCCTAGGCCACATGTTGCGTCCCCTATTGCGTTCCCCACTCGTGTCCCCGTGTTGCTTTCTCCCATCTGTGCCCTCTGCGTTGCTTCCCCTGCTTGTACCTCCATGTTGCTTCCACCAGCTCACCATGTTGCTTGCTCCTTGTCCACTTGCACTCCTTTTTAATTGTTTACCAATCCAACTTGGATCCGTAAACAAAAAGGAAAAAAAAACAACAAAAAAAACACTTCCATAATTTTGTAGATGTGTCCATGCTTGTTGCACATAGTTACAAAATGGAAGGGCCACGCACACTTGCAATGCTCCTTCTGTAATACAAATCAAAGAGGCTAATCATTTCAGATAAGCAATGAGGCCGTAGAGACAAACTGACTATGGGCCACACAGAGGATGCACACAATCAGTGTTCTACCCTAAGACGCCCCTTGAAAGAGAGGAAAAGAGGTCCCCCCAGGACACAGAGGCAGGTACAGTCACAGCACATTCTGCAGTGGGAGTGCTACCCCCTTTAAAACACAGTCCGCATTTCTGCCGGTAGTGTGGAATATGGACCGGTGGCTTCAAACTGCCCTTCCTCCTTTCACCAAAGTGCTGCACATGAGGCAGGCACAAGTATGTGGATACACTGGAGGCACTGCATTCATTGGTTGAGGGCGCACTGATCCTTTCTGGGCCCGGAGCACCTGTTAAAGGTGTGCTGTAGAGCAGGGCAGTGCCTCAAATCTGTAATATTAGCCCAGATCTAGAAAGGAACCAAATCTCACACTTTTCTTGGCAGGATATCCCACGGGTACTCCCAAATCCTCCCCTACTGCCACCTGAAAGGACCAGAGGGTTTGGACTAGCTGGAGCCCTTAAAAGCCTTCTCACCTGGTCTCACTTCAGCATCTAGGCCTACATTTCAATGTCAAAATACGTTGAATTATTTTCCAAAACACATCTTGTGAGAAGTCGCTATAGCTGCAAAAGTAATCCCCATGCACCCTTAGACTTCTTTAAGGCACTGAAACTTACTGCCCTCCAATCATGTGAAGTTGATCAAAACCCCCTGTAGCAGCTTATGTGTCCCCTTCCAAACTTCTGGGCCCCATCATCCATGCTCTTCTTTCTCTAACAATTTGATCTACCATGTTCCAGTTTGCAATACGAGTTCAAAGTGGAATGCTAGCCATTTAGGGTCATGGGGGCTTACATCCTAATAATTATTAACTGTATGTTTATAAATACTAATAGACCCATGCATACCTGGGAACTGCTTTTTCACAGGCACTCCTTTCCCATCTACCCCCTTTTCAGCTTCCTCCCCGACTCAATTGGGAACTTTCAAAAGGGATACAAATAAATAGCATAAAAAAAATTAAAACGCTGGATGGCCATGCTAGAACAATAAATTGAAATATAAAAAAGTGCAAAACAAGTAAGCGTTCGGCACAAAAATGAAAGCAAGGGCACTCGTAGCACTTTGCAGCTGCCTACACTGGAAGCACTTTTGCAGCTGCTGGGCACTTACGAAATAAGTAAATAACATAAAAGTAGCAGGATGTGTGCAGTGGGATGGACAGTAGGGCGAAGAGAACTTTCGGGGAGCAGGGGATGAAAATCGAGCACATGGGTAAGAGGCTGAAAAAAACCAGGCGTGGAAGAGGTGAATATAAATAAATAAATAAAAGAGTCCCTTCAAATACCCACTGGATGGATACAACTCATCTATTCAGAACAGTGAAATGCTCCTGGGCGAGGCAAACACAATTACAGGGACAAAAACCATCAAATCACGAGCATACAATCGAGATAGGCAACAAAGCCATTCAATCATGAGGAAGGTGCTCACTCAAAAGCCCATTCTAAATATCTGTTATATATTAGATAAATCAGATATGCCTGTAGCTGGCTACAGCTGTCTTTAGCCAAAATCTAAAAAGAGTAAATATTCCATTACCCATGTATGGGCACTGGAATGGGGAATGTTACTTAGAAGGAGAAAAAGATTCAATGTAGATAAATAATGGTGATAGACAAAGAAACAAAATAGATGTGTTAGACCTGGCATCTTTGGTGTGGGTTCCACTAATTTTATCCCTCTGACTTCCTGTTTTACTTACCTTATTTTTGCTGGCTTTTAGTATTCTGGGCACTTTACCACTGCTGATCTGTGCTAAAGTGCAGACTCTCTGTACTCTAAGCATGGCGACCTTGGCTTCTCCACAATTGTCACATTTAATTTGCTTGTAAGTCCCTAGTAAAGTGCACTATATGTGCCCTGAGCCTAAATGCTACTTGTGGGCCTGCACCACTGATTGTGCCACCCACTACAGTACCCTTTCCAACGTGTCTCAGGCCTGCCACTGCAGAGCCTTTGTGTGCAGTTTTCAACTGCCATTTCGATCTGGTAAGTTCACCAACTTGCCAGGCTCAAACCTTCCATTTAATTATATATGTCACCCCAAGGTAGGCCCTAGTTAGCCACAAGGGCAGGGTGCAGAGTATTTAAAAAGTTTGTTGTGTACTTCTAAGTTTAACATGTCCTGGTAGTGAAAAACGAATACATTCATTTTTCCCTACTGCAAGGCCCAACACTGGGGCAGCCTTATAGTGTAAACTTCAATTAGGAAAAGATTGAAATTTGGAGTTTGGTGTCTCTGGACTTACAATTTAAAATCACACCTTATGGTGAAGTCGGATTTTTAATTGTTAGTCCACAAATGCCATGTTTAGAAAGTTAGCATTTTCTTACTTTAACAATTCTCTGCCTCTACCAGTCTCTGAATACATGTCTTGGGTTGTTGACAGCTGAGCTTTGTGCATTCCCCCTGTACACTCACATTCAACAGGAGCTTAGGTGTGACTTAATGGGCAAATCACAGGCTTGGTGCGGGGCGAAGCTTAGCACTGCCTCACTTACGCCATGATAAGGACTGTGCCTCTCCCCACACAAAGGGCTGCATAACCCATTGTAGAATGCCTGGAGCCAGGGAAGTAAGGGCAGTGACCTTATGATCTTAAAGGCCTCTTTGAAGTCTCCCCCACTTCAAAGGCACATTTGGGAGTAAAGACTGGCACCCAAACCCCACCAAATCAGAACACTGCTGGAACCGACGGCATTCTGCCAGGAAGAAGGACTGCTGTGTTGCCAGGAGGGACTGTCACTCTGCAAATGCATTGCTGTGTTGGCCTACTGCTTGCTGTCTGCTGTGTTGTAGGAGGGAATGCCACTTTGCTACTTGCTTTGCTGTGTTGGCCTGCTGCCTACTGCTGCTTGCCAGGAGTGAGAAGGGCTGGACCTGTTCTCTACATTCTTGAACCCAAGATTCTCCAAGGGATTGTTGGCTTGCCCTCTGTTCTCCAGACTGCCTGCAACTCTTCTGGTGCAGCTGGCCTCTGCCATCTTTGATTCCTACCCTTGCCTTATGTGCCCCTCCAGTCCTGGCCCTCAGAAATGGGTTCTGCAGCTGATTTCTGCAAAAATCAATGCATTGTGCCCTCGGTGTTGACACTTTGCTCCATCAAAGGTACTGTTTGAGCAGACCCTGCGTGGGTTCTGTAGGTGGCTTACCCTCCATCGCGGTTGGCCTGAAATTTGGATTTCCACCATTCCCTCTCACCCTAAAGTAACCTTTTGACCACCAGTGACTTCTAAGTACTGTTTTCACATTTGATCTTTAAAAATTCACATCTCAACTTCTACTTATTCGATTTTTGTTGTGTTGGTTGTGTTTACTCAGATAAATATTCTCTATTTTTCTAAACTTGTGGAGAGTCTTTTTGTGGAGTCTTTCACTGTGTTACTGTAATTAAGTGTTACACAAATACTTTACACATTGCCTCTTACGTTATGCCTGACTGCTCTGTGCCAAGCTACCAAAGGGTGAGGGAAACAATGGGTCTGCCTGCAGCTAGCTACAGCAGTCTTTCTAAAAAGATAAATCATCCCTTCCCCGTGTATGGGCACTGGAAAGGGGAATATTTTTAAGAAGGAGAAAAAGATAAATTGTAGATAAATAATGGTGATAAAGAAAGAAAAAAAAATAGAAGTGTTCATTTTTAAGTGAGATTTATTCAAGGCTTAGGCAAAAAACAAACCTTTGACCCATCATGAATCTGAAGCGCTTCCCGAATTGAATTATAAAAATAACTTACTTTATGCTTCCAAGCCAATTCCTTCTCTACCCTGTTGGCAACCTCAGAATGGCTTACAATATCAGTACTTAGATAATACCAACTATCTTTACATTTTACTTTGCCACCATACATGATACTTTTCAATACGAGAACTTCGAAGTGGCATGTTGTGTCTGACAAATATTACCATCATTACTGCATGGGTTGAAAGCAGTAACACATCAATGCCATTTATACCAACACATGATATTTTTTTTACCAGATAGCAGCAAGAGCCATCTCTCATCTCTTTGCCGAGGCATTAAAGTAGGAAAACTAATATATTCACATAGACAAAACAGAAATCCCGACTAGGCACAGAGTAATATTAGAGATTCGAACCATCCTTTAAGAATGGAATATATACCCTCAACTGAACGCTAGCCTCTCACCTCGGATGCCTGTCTCTGTGTCAAGCTCCTTGGCTACCATCTGCTTGTTTAACAGCTCTCCACTAGGTCGGAGCACCACTCCAACTTCCTACACTTCCACTGAGCAAGCAAGAACCACTTCAACAAAACACACCCATTGTTCAACGATGGCAAGCTGAAAGCATCATGGACAAGGCTCTAGTTGCTTGCTCATAACAGCAAAGCACCACTACACAAAATCCACTGTTAAACTTCGTGACATCTTTCATCTTGAACTATTACCCTCCAAGGAACCTAAAGACCAAGGAAATAATTTAAACGAACATTCCTGAATGTCAAATTGATGCTACAAGCAAATAACTACTTCTGAACTTCCACAATAAAACCAAACATATTAAGCCACCGTGCAAATGTGAAAGGATTCAGTTCTGATGGATATTACACACAAGCCAGCATCTACAGCATTACAGTAATCTTCTCACACCACACAGCTGATGCAGCTCTGACTTGGGATGTACAGTGGCTGCTCTGTCTGACGTATATCGATAATCATCAGCCAATTGGTGTTTTTTGAATTCTAATGTTAAAGTTATATACACACCTCTGTGACCAGGCACTAAATATAAACAATCCATGAAGTTTGGCAGGTAAAACAACGTGTTTTTACTCATTAAACAATAATTCTGGCATGCAAGCATCACAAGGGCATTGGAAAGCACAATCACGCAGCATTCGCCTCATACGTGGAACCCAAAAGCTCTGCTGTACTGTTCAATCTTATTTGAAACCTCACACGGGAACTGAAAACAAACCTACTAAATTTGTCTGAAGAACTTATCTGCTTCAGGGACAAAGAAAAGACCTGTTCCCAGTCACTCCTCAGCCTTTGATACCATCATCCATATAGCGTAGTTAACAGGAGGCAGAGCATACAGCACAGCCCTACCAGAGTTTTCACTACTCCTGGAAGTTACAACCAATACATAAGTCTATCTTTATTCCTCACCAAAACCACTTACCACTTACATCACATAGAAAGTTCTGTAAGGATCCATCCTACCACTGATCTGTTTGAATTAATACTCTGCACGTCAGTCTCACCTTCTGGCCAATTGCAATATTTCTTTTCACATGCATGCCAATAAATGAAATGAGTTATAAAATCTTGTTAAAATGGTTGTTAATGAAGTGGTTGCTGCAACTAGAATATGTCTGTACCAGATATTTCGCTACCAAAGGTAAGTAACTTGTACAACTGATAGAGACTTCGACTTGCAGATTCATTACCTTAGAATAGATCCCCAAGCAATACCATCCTCGGTGGTGGGCTGCGAACTAAGATCATACTAGAAAGTCCTGCAGGACTGAACGACCAAAGTAGCCGTCCCAACGGACCTGACTATCTAGGCAGTAATGCTTAGCAAACGTGTGCAGGGATGCCCACGTAGCTGGCTGACCGATATCCAGGAAAGGAACTCCGCATGCTAACGCAGTGGATGCAGCAGTGGCTCTGTTAGAAAGAGCCCGCAAACCATCAGGAGGTTGCTTTTTTGCCAAATCGTAGCACATTTTAATGCAAAGAAGCACCCATCGAGAGATGGTACGCTTCTGCACCGCCTTCCCTTTCTTCGCACCCACATAGCCAACAAAGAGTTGATCGTCTACCCGGAAGTCTTTAGTACGATTGAGATAGAACGCCAACGCTCTTTTTGGGTCCAGACAGTGGAGTCTCTCCTCCTCATGGGAAGGATGTAGAAGGTGCGTAGAAGGTAGGCAAAGTGATGGACTGGCCTACATGAAATGGTGTAACCACCTTAGGAAGGAAGAAAGCTCTAGGGTGTAACACCACTTTGTCAGGGTGCACAGACAAGTATGGAGGCTGTGAAGAAAGGGCCTGAAGCTCACTCACCCTGCGAGCAGAGGTGATAGCGATGAGAAAGACAGTTTTGAATGTGAGGAGCCGCAAGGGACAATTATGCATTGGCGCAAAGGGGGTACACATCAAGTAAGTACGTACAAGATTAAGATCCCACTGAGGCATGATGAAGGGAGTGGGAGGGAATAAGTGGGTGAGCCCCTTCAAGAACCTACTCACAAGAGGAGATTTAAAGAGTGAGGGCTGATCAGGAAGCCTAAGAAAGGCAGAAATGGCAGACAGATACCCTTTAAGGGTGCCCAATGCAGAGCCCTGCTGGGTTAAAGAAAGAATGAACAGAAGAACCTCTGAAAGAGGGGCAGAAAGGGGGTCAACAGATTTGTTGGTGCACCACGCCACAAATTTATTCCAACGACAGCAGTAAACAGTTTTAGTTGATGGACGCCTGGCTGCCAAGATAACATTGCAGACTTCGGGTGGAAGGGCAAATGCCATAAACTGTTGCCGCTCAATCTCCACGCATGAAGGCGGAGGTTGGACAGGTTTGGGTGGAGGACCGTTTCCTGCTGCTGCGACAGAATATCCGTCCGAAGAGGCAGTCTGAGTGGAGGATCGACGGACATGCTCAATAGCTCTGGATACCACATTCTTCAAGCCCAGTCCAGAACCACCAAGATAACTTGGGCCCGGTCGTACTTGATTTTCTTGAGAACTCTGGGCAGAAGAGGGATAGGCGGGAAGGCATAAAGGAGGCCGGAGTTTCACTCGAGACAAAAAGCGTCTCAGAGCGAGTGCCGCCTTGGAAACTCCAACGAGCAAAATAGCTGACATTGCACGTTCTCTGCAGAGGCGAACAGATCTAACCAAGGCTCTCCCCACTTGAGAAAGAGACCTTGCGCCACCTCTGGATGGAGACGCCGTTTGTGATCGACAATGCGTCAGCGGCTGAGTTTGTCTGCTCTGGCATTGAGAGAGCCTGCCAGATGTTGGACCATCAGGGTAATGCCCTGATGTTCCAGCCATGTCCAGAGGCGTAGTGCCTCCTGACAAAGGGTCCAGGACCCTACCCCGCCTTGTTTGTTGGAGTACCACATGGCGGTAGAGTTGTCCGTGAACACCTGCACCACTTTCCCTTTGAGAGAGGGAAGGAATGCTTTCAACGCAAGTCTGATCTCTCGGAGCTCCAGCATATTTATGTGGAGTCCCGACTCCGCCGGACACCAGAGGCCTCTGATCTCCGCCTCTCCCATGTGGCGGCTCCAACCCAGAAGCAACGCATCTGTCACTATAGAGAGATCTGGGTGGGGAAGGGAGAGGGATCTGCCATTGACCCAATTGGAATTCGAAAGCCACCACTGCAGGTCTTTCGCAGTCCCCTACGAGATCTGGACCATGTCGGAGGGATTCCCCTGATGCTGCGCCCACTGGAACTTCAAGTCCCACTGCAGAGCCCATATATGCCACCTGGCATGTGTTACTAGCAGGATGCAGGAGGCCACGAGGCCCAGCAGCCTCAGAGTTTGTCTCACTGAAACCCAAGACCAAGGCTGAAAGATCGGAATCATAGCCTGAATGTCTTGGACTTGCTTTTTGGGAGGATAAGCCCGAAACAGCACTGTGTCCAGAACAGCTCGGATGAAAGGGAGCGCCTAAGGTGGAGTCAGGTGTGACTTTGGCACGTTGATAGTGAACCCCAGCTGGTGCAGGAGATCCGCTGTAGTCTGAAGGTGGGAGACCACTGTCAGACACGAAGGTGCCTTCAACAGCCAGTCGTCTAGGTAGGGGAAGAGTGAGACCTCTAACCTGCGCAGATGAGCTGCAACCAGAGCCATCACTTTCGTGAACACCAGAGGGGCACTGCTAAGGCCAAAAGGGAGCACTGTAAACTGAAAGTGCTTGTGACCTACCACGAATTGTAGGTAACGTCTGGGGGCAGGCAGGATGGGGATGTGGAAATAAGCGTCCTGCAAGTCAGACGCTACCATTTTTATTTGTACTTATACTTACGAAAAGGCAGTGAATATTTCCATTTTAGATATTTTAGGGCTAATATAGATAGGCAAGTAAGAGAATGATAAAATTATCACAGAAACGCTACTCTGGGTCAGACTGGGACAGAAAACAGGCCCGGGAAACAAAATAAAAGTGCACCCCTTTTTGACTTAGATAGCTAAAAAAGTGGCTCATGTTTCCAAATTTGGGCAACTTGGAACTTGTAAAGACATGCTGTGTAAGTGTTTTGCGATCAACGGAACAATGCATGGAACCAGCTTGCTGCAGGCAATGTTTGCTTGCATAGGGAAATCAAGAATACAAATCAGCTGAGCAAACCAAAAAACAGGCCCATTAACAAACGAGCATTGGCAATACCAAAAGGTCAGGCTTATGAATGCACTGTAAATGCGGACCTAAAATCCATGTACGTTAATGAGTGCCTGTTCCCATAAGTACTGCTGCCAGAAAAAAACAACATAAATTAGCTAGTTCTCTAAGACACCTTAAGAGAATTACAATGGCATGTGTGTTACCTGAAAGTTCAAGTTCAAACAGCTGTGTGGAGGACAAGCAATTGTTTTGTGCAAACACAAAACGTGTACTCAATCAAAATGTATGCTTGGCTCCCAACATGTAGGTGGAGAGAAGCACCTCTTCTGGTGGTTCTCACATATTTGTTAGGCGACAGCTGTACTGTTAAACCAGATCATAAAAATGGTCCACACAATGAACTGTCAGAGTACCCCTTTGGACACTTCCCGAGGGCGCCCTATAGGCCTGTTGGTCCCTGGAGCTACTTCAAGGACTCTACAATGCCTTTTTAAATAGGTGCCATTATAAGGAAATACTGCAATTTCTCGTTTACTAGGAAGTTGATCATCTTATTGACAAGATCCAGCTGACCCATGAATGACGTAAATGTGTTTTTTTTTTTTTTTTTTTAAGTCTCACATAAAACTAACATTCTTAACAACTTGTCTGATAATTACATTAGCAGCAATGAAGTGCCATCTATGGCAATCTCTATATGTACAAAATTGCAGGAAGTCTTTCTTCATATGGTGCACTTTTTTTCAATAGTCTTCAAAATTTGTACTTCTGACAAAAAATATAATCAGGAACCGAAATAGACTAATTGATATTCCAGTACTTGAAATCTAGCCAATTTGTGATGAAAAGGGAGTATTGCATACTTAGAACACAATGATAAATCACTGGTTGCCAGATTAAAAAGTCAGACTATTATTTTATGAGAGTATATTTTCCTGTTGAACAAAAACACATCTGAGGTAATGTAAAATACCGTGCAACCACACACCTGATCAGCAAGTAAATTGCAGAAACATACATCATTGAAAATATGGAAAATAACTTAAGCTTCTGACATAATGATTCTATTTTGAAAGAACATATAAGCACTGAAAGGAAACCGAATAATGAATCCCTGATGCTACAGGGCATGGAATGCAACGAAATCTGGTTTAACAGAGGCTAATTTTATGATTGGCCAGGGAGGAAGGATGACATTATGTATGCAACTTGCTTATTGTCCCTTACAGCAGTAAAGTAAGAATAAAGAACTAAGAACGCATACACTTTCCATGACATCTCTAAATAAAAACTGTGTTCATTATTTAACAAACTGGGAGAATGTTTACAAAGACCAGTGCTTCCCAAACTTTTTAGAAACCACAACCCAATTTTTAGAACTACAAACGTTCGCGACCCACTAGCTTTAATGAACGTGAGGTGGGTAATTTTTTAATGCAACTAAAGCATCGTGTGGTAGCCCAGTGTCATTTGCAGTCAGCACATTTTCCATTGAAATGGCCACTACATTTTCACAGACCTATAGACTTGCTGATAAAACTGTACTACACTCAAACAATAATCTGTGGAAATCAGGTTTCAGAGAATATTTATCATTTCTGCCTAACCAACTAAGGTGTTGTGACTAGTTTTGATCGTACTAAAATCTTTGTTTCCATCACACTTCAGAATTACCAAAAAACTGTGCTTCATTTTTGCTTTCCTAACTGCTGAATGTGTATGGTTTACTTACAAGTATTTACATTTTGTGGTTTCTACAAAAAAACGACATCCTACAGCCTCTCCCTTCACACTCCTTTTTTCCCCAGAAAGACTGTCACATAATTCACTTTACTTTCTCTGACGGAAAAGTGACAGAACTTTGTAAAAAACACAATCCCTATGTTAAAAAAAAACATAAGTGGCAATTTGTCAGAAGACCAAGCCTGACAGAGCTCTGTCTTTGAAACACAGAAGATGTGACAAAATAAATCCAGAACTTAAGGGCATCTTTTTTTTGTTGTTTGGACTTTGGAGACCCACCACAAATCTGCTTGTGACTGACAGTTTGAGAATCACTGACAAAGGCAGTTTCGAGAAGCAAAAGTAGTACTTCTGTATAACTCTTTAATGTGCACTTACACTCATTTGTAAACGGGCCCCAAAACATGTAAAATGGCAATATTCATAGACAATTGGTTCAAATAGAAAGGCTGAAACAGTTGCTCAGAATCAGGCAATGGAGATCAGGGAAAAGTAAATGGGAGCATACTACGGCGGTATTTGTACTAAGAATCAGAAGGGGTGTATTTTGTGGATCCTGTAGGAAAGATTCTGTTTGATCCAACTTCAATGCAGCCTCATTATCACCTGATTGTTGCTTGACACAGAAAAGTGCTGAGTGTGTGGAGCACTGGTTAGGCAGAAACATATGTGTACAGAAGTAAGGGTCAATATGCACTCAAAGACCAACCTTGAGAATTACAGTGCCAAATAAGATTGTTTGACTTACATATGGATGTAAATGTTTTGTCTTTTTTTTAAGTCTGGAAGAGATTCACGTAAGAGTCGATTGAAATTTACAAAACTCTCAAGACAGCCTCTTGGATGTGTTCAGGCCCCTTCAGAAGGTATTCAATATAGCACAGAAGGGAAACATTCAGAGGGAGGGATTTGGCATGAGAGCCAAGGCAACAGGTTCACACAGCTGGGCAAGGAGAACACAGCATACAGATAGGAGGATGAAGCCTTCAGATAAAGAATCAAAGTAAGTTAGTGTGTCTGTCTGGAAATTAAGGAGGTTTAGAGAGGTAAGACGGGTTTTTAAACAACATTGTAAAACGAAGGGAAGAATATGTTGGGGCCTTTATGAGTTATTGTAAAGTACAGATAGATATTAAGAGTACCAGCAGAATGTTAGTTCTCCAGCCGAGGGCGAAGCTTCAACAGGACTTTGTGAGCAGTTACAGACCCTATATTCTTTTAGGAAGCAGTCAGTTCTATTCCTTACACAGAGACAGAAGCAATAATCCCAAAAAAGTGAGGCAAGCATTAGCAGCCTCAATTGCATAGCCCGGACACTTCTTCCTTTCCAAAAAGGCCGAGAGGCATGCACTCTTTATGGATATGGAAAAATATTACATCAGCTCCTTGGATGATGGAGACTGTACAAAGCTATAGGATTGACTCTGAGTGATTTGCCAGTACAAAGATCAATGTGCTAGCAAATAGTATTTAGTACACAAAATAGGATACATAGCTCCTTTTGGATGCACAGGAAAGTTTAAAATAAATAAGGGTGAGATCTGAAGGTTACTTGTCTGGCTGCCAATTTGGGAGAAAATGATAATTATCAATAGTTATCTTGGGAAAGTTAGATATTGTAGGATGACCTATCGTCCAATTAGTCTGCCATTAGTTTCTTAGTGTTTCAAGAAGGTGTGTCAGACTGCAATCCAGTTACGTTCCAAGGGAGTGCGATTAATAATTTATTTGTATGAAATATTAATTATGGCCAAGGACAGGTTTAAACTGAAAAGGCAAAAAGTAAAGGCAATGCTGCTTTTGCAAGTTTTGCACATGGTAAATTCGAAAGAGTTCAGTCTACTCATACAGCAGGAGATTACATTTGTACTATTTTTGGTGGAACCAAGTGAGTCTCCGTTGAAGTTTGCAAGAGTGGTGGTGATCTTCCAAAGTCTCTTGTGCTACAATGTACTACAGAGGTTGAAGGCATTAGAGTTACTTAGAGGGGTGTATTATTCATAGATAATTCAGTGAACCGAGAAAGACTGAAGACAAAACGGACTGGAAGTTCATCATATGGAGTTTTGGAATAGATGGGAGCATGTCTGATTTATTCAGAAGCAAGCAGACATGATAAGGTGAGGTGCTGTTGAACGTGACCACAGATGAAAAATGCTATGAATATAAATTCTTTAGAATTATTAGTGAGGCAATTTACAGTCAAGAGCTTAGCACAGCCAGACTAAAGGCAGGACCATATTTGAAAGGTCTGGTAGAGTTGACCAAAGAGTTGTGGTATGACTATGTACAGGTGGATTGCTGGTCAACAACCTTTGTTTCAACTGTCTTCCTGCCTATTGCAGTCTTTCTAAAGTTCTATACTTTTGGTGCACTTTCCCATGCCTTTCTGGCCAAGTTGCATTGTTTGGTGACTACTACTCCATTTTTCCATTTGGGAGTGGAAGGGGGAGGTGGGGGTTAGCTCAGTTCTCATGTGTAAGGGATCATTTCCTTCTGAACTGCCTACTTCTTCTTGTTCTGACATTCTGCCTAAGGTCTGTCTCTTCTTCATCTTCAACAGGATGTTGTCATCCTTATGTGTCAACCTTTTTTCCTGAGATGGTACTCATGCACACTGGATTTCTACTGGGTGCAGCAAATATTTTGTCCTATACTACTTTTTTTCTCTCCTCTCTACAGATGCTTTTCTTCAACCTTTGCTTTGAGAAACTGCAGTGGGAAGCCTTTGACTTTGATACTGAATAGGTAGGCGTGGGCAGCAATTTCCGTGTCCTATTCGCTGGTCAAGATTGCTCTTCCTTCATGCTGTTTTACAGCAGTGCACCAGAAGCACGGCAGATTTCTGGGCTACAGCCAAGGATATTGCCACTCAGGACATTTGTCTGTCTACAACCTAGGTCCATGTCGAGCATTACACTTGTTGGAGTTTGACGTTGCCTTTGGTTCTATAGTGGCAGTTTGAATGTTTTTCTTTAATTTCTAATTGAACAGTTTAATGTGTGCTGCATCTTTTTACTTTTCTATCTCTTGTAACAATGACAACAGATTTGCTTTCTATAACCTCATCTGATACGTACAACAACGAGGAAGAAGGGCTACGGGATATTAGCTTGACTACTTGCTAGTATTCTTTATCATTCAGGGTCATACTAGTCTGCGTCATAGTTCTGCTTCCCTAGTTCCTGCTCAGGAAGGGAGTGCATTAGAGGCGGGTTTAACTGCATGCTAGTTTTTCAGGAATATTACTTTTGGCTTGGGATGTCCAGAATGAGGTGAGCGGATGCGTTCTGGATTCTTTGCAGCTTTGTTAGGAGTTTTGTTGTTATTCCTGCATATAAGCGTTTCCGTAGTCCAATCGGCTGCTGACCAGGGCGTGGGTGACAGTTTTCCTGGTTTCGACGGGAAATCCACTTGAAGATTTTGCGGAGCATGTGGAGAGTGTTGTAGCAGGAAGAGGAGATGGCATTGACCTGCTGAGTTATGCTGAGTGTGGAGTCCAAGATGAAGCCTAGGTTGCGTGCGTGGGTGGTGGGTGAGGGCACTGTTCCTAGGGAGCTGGGCCACCAGGAGTCATTCCAAGTTGAGGGGTTGGTGCCAAAGATGAGGATTTCTGTCTTGTCTGTGTTTAACTTGAGGTGGCTTGATTCCATCCAGCTGGCGAAGGCGTGAAGTCCGTTCTGGAGGTTGTTCTTTGCAGTTGTAGGGTCTTTCGTGAGGGAGAGGATGAGCTGAGTGTCGTCTGCATAGGAAACTATGTTGATGTGGTGGGTTCGTGCGATGTTGGCGAGGGGGGCCATGTAAACGTTGAAGAGCGTGGGGCTAAGCGAAGATCCTTGGGGAACGCCACAGATGATTCTGGAGGCTTCTGACAGAAACGGTGGGAGGCGGACTCTCTGGGTTCTGCCTGAGAGAAATGACGAGATCCAGTCGAGTGCCTTGTCACGGATTCCAGCATTGTGGAGGCGTGTGCGGAAAGTGTGATGACATACTGTGTCGAAAGCTGCGGAGAGGTCCAGGAGGATGAGTGCTGCTGTTTCTCCTTCGTCGAGCATGGACCTAATGTCATCTGTGGCAGCAATGAGTGCAGTCTCTGTGCTGTTGTTTCTGCGGAATCCGGATTGGGAGGTGTTGAGTACCTTGCTGTCTTCCAGGAACCGGGATAGTTGGCTATTTACGATTTTTTCAATGACCTTGGCTGAGAAGGGGACGAGGGAGATCAGCCGGTAGTTCTTGGGATCATCTGGGTCTGCCTTTGGTTTCTTCAGCAGGGCGTTAATTTCTGTGTGCTTCCATCTTTCTGGGAAGGTGGCTGACTCGAAGGAGCTGTTAATAGTTTTGCAGAGGTGGGGGGCGATGATGATGTTTGCCTTATTGAAGATATGGTGTGGGCAGGGGTCCGATGGTGATCTGGAGTGGATGGAGGCCATGGTGGTGGCGGTGTCCTGTATGTTGACGGGGGTCCAGGTGTGGAGGAGGTGGGTGTTGCTTGGAGCGTTGGGTTCTTGGGTGTTTGTAGTCAGCTGGTGGGTCTGGGGATTGAAGCTATTGTGGATTTCTTTTATCTTTTGATGGAAGTGGGTTGCCAGTGAGTTGCAGAACTCCTGTGATGGCGGGTGTTCGTTGGAGCAGGTCCTCGGGTGGAGAGCTCATTGACGATGCCAAAGAGCTCTTTACTGTTGTGAGCGTTGGCGTCGATGCGGTTTTTGAAGTGGGTCCTTTTGGTGGTGCGGATCAGTTGGTGATGTTTGCGTAGGGCATCCTTGAAAGCAATGTGGTTGGAGTTGGTAGGGTCAAGGTGCCATGTTTTTTCCATTCTGCAACATAGCCGTTTGGATTCCTGTAGTTCTGGGGTGAACCAGCTGGCCTTGATTCTGTGGGAGGCGTTTTTTTTTTTTTTGAGTGGTGTGAGGGTGTTTTGGCGCAATCTTCTTTCCAGCGATGCCGGTTGGTGGTGGCTGTGTTGGGGTCTGGGGTCCCATGGGGTGGGCCCCATGGGGTGGGGCCAGGGCGAGAGTGGAGATCAGTTGATCCGTTTATATTTTGCTCCAGTTGCGTTGGGGGGGTTGTGTGCATTGGTGGTGAGTGACTGGTTTCTGGTAGGAGAAGTGTATGCAGCGGTGGTCTGTCCAACTGAGTTCGGTGGTGTGGCTGAAAGAGACGTGGTTGCTGGCTGAGAAGATGGGGTCGAGTGTGTGGCCTGCGGAGTGGTTGGGTGTAGTGACGAGTTGCTTAAGGCCGAAGTTGGCGAGGTTGTCGATTAGGTTGGTGGTGTTGATATCGTTGTTATTTTCTAGGTGTAAGTTTAGGTCACCGAGGAGGATGTAGTCTGTTGAGGCGAGGGCTTGGGAGCTGATGGCGTCAGCGATGTCGTCGCAGAACTGCGGTCTGGGTCCAGGGGGTCTGTAGACCAGTGTTCCTCTGAGTGTGTTGTTGGCGTTGATGTGGATTTTAAAGTGGAGGTGCTCGGTGGAGTTGATGGTGTTGTGGGAGTTGGTGGAGACTCTTATGGTGTTTTTGTGGACTATGGCGATTCCTCCTCCTGGTCTGTTGATTCGGTCTCTTCTGGTGATCTTGTAGTTTTCTGGTATGCTAATGGCTACGCCTGGTTCCGAGGCCGAATTCATCCAGGTTTCGATGAGGAATGCGACGTCGGGCGAGTATGTGGTCAGGAGGTCCCAGCGTTCAATTGCATGTTTGTGGACGGAGCGGGTGTTAAGTAGGATGCATCTTAGGCGGTTGTCTGTTTTGATTTGGAGTTTGGAGGTTAGGTTGCAGGTGAAATTGCAGGCTTTGCAGGAGAAGGGTCCTTTGGTGCGCGTCGGTGTGGACTGGAAGCAGTTTGAGGAGCGTCCTGGATTAAGGGCATGGAGTTCGTTGGCAGTGTAAAGGGGTTCGGTGGCGCAGGAGGCGTGTTGGCCAGGGGGTCTGGCGCTGGGCGCGGTCTTGGCGCGGATGGGCGCAGACGGGCTGGCGCGCCAGCGGTGCGTCCGTGCTGCGGCCGGCATAGGAGGGGAAGTGGGAGGGAGTGGAAGCTGGGAGGAGGGAGGGAAACCTCCAAAGGGAGTGCGGGGGCAGCAGAAGTCAGGAGCGGGAAGAGCTCCGAGGAGGAGGGAGGGGGGGCAGGGCCTTCCGGGAGAGGAGAAGCCAAGAAGCCCAAACAAGCCCAAACAAGCCCAGACAAGCCCAAAACAATGGCAGCACTTACCGGAGCAGTCGTGAGGAGGAAGCGACCTGCCGGCAAGGATGCAGGGTCAGAGGTTGCTTCTAACCTCGCGCTGCGGATGGCATAAGAGGGGAGGTGGGAGGGAGTGGCAGCTGGGAGGAGGGAGGGAAACCTCCAATGGGATTGCGGGGAGCCGAGGCAGCAGAGTCAGCAGCGGGAAGAGCTCCGAGGAGGAGGGAGGGGGGTGGAGCCTTCCGGGAGAGGAGAAGCCAAGAAGCCCAAACAAGCCCAAACAAGCCCAGACAAGCCCAAACAAGCCCAAACCAGTGGCAGCACTTACCGGAGCAGTGGTGAGGAGGAAACAACCTACCTGCAAGAATGCAGGGTCAGAGGTCACCCTGGTCACTCCAGAAGTTGAAGCCACAGAAGGTCTGCTGAGCTATATCTCAGATTTTACTCCTTCCTCCATGCATAGGTTTTCTATATGAACACAGGAACTACTGATTAATCAAATTTGTCTCTCATAACTTCTGTTTTCTGAGCTTCTGCCAAGGAAAAATGAAGGCAAAAAAATAATTCTGGACCGGATGCAATTCATAAGCACCTCCTCTCCCTGTACCCTAGTCATATAGGGCGAATACACTTTGTCAAGAGCAACATAGTGAGCATTGATATGAACGTCAGGGGAAGAGTCTTTATACCGCAAACTTCATTCAATGCTTTTCATCTCCTCATTACATTTTAAATGTCTTTTAATAGGTATATTTAAAATGGGGCTGATCAGCATGCATTAAATTAAGGAAGCACAGCCTCCACTGCATGGAGTCTGCCAAGTTCTTGCCTTGGGGTGATTCACATGGAACTTGGCGCTACAAAACGCCTACAGATCCAAGCTGCATTAACTATGAGGAATGTATAGCCATTTAGACATATTTTTAGTTATGCCTCCGTAGTCACAAACAAATAACTTCAAAGTCGGAAGGATTGTTTGCTCTTTTCAAGCCGGCTAAGGAGACACCTGTTGGCTAAGGGAGGCTAATTGCCTCCCCAATGACATCTCCCATCAACAAGTCTCTGGTGTGCTTCGGAGAGATTACCTAGTGTGAAATGCATAACAAAAAACCTTCGCTATCAGATTTTAATTAGGAGACCGTGAGAAATGCAAACAGAGAAAACATTATGTTTGGCATTTCCCTATAATCACGCTTTTAACATGTAACAAGATACATTTGTCAGTCTTGCAGCTGTATTTTTGTGCTCTAGTGTTGCTTAACTATATGAGACTAAGCCATGTAACTGCATCAAAGTTATAAGATGCTTAGCGTATAGGCGGAAATAGTAAAAACCGATTTGTTTGTATTGCAACATAATCTGGTTTCACTGAATTTCACTTAGCGTTAGTGTTTATTTTCAAATAACTACAAAAGCTGCATTGAATACCAATATATGTATGAATGTGTGTGTATATGTATGTATACATTTTTATGTATGTGTGTGTGAGTGTGTGTGTGTGTGTGTGTATATATATATATATATATATATATATATATATATATATATATATATATATATATATACACAAATATTTATATATTGGAAGATGCAGGATCACAATAAAACAACAGCCAAATATTTATATATGATACATAAAGCGTAATTGTGTAAAACGTCTACTAAGAGTGGGAAGAGATAATTTTTTATAATTTTATTGCGCCCCTAGGTATGTCCTCTGACGCAATCACATACGAACTGCGCTACCTGGGAACCGGTGAAAACTGAAGCAATGAATCCCCTAGTTTAACTATGATGAGTGAGAATGTCCGATTTAGAATAATTGCTACCCTTCTTTTTAGTTTTTACCTGAGACAAAGTCACTTGCAGGATATATATTTTTTTAGCTTAAAAGGAGCATAGAGCTCACCCATTACTTACCATTGGCTGCATTCCTCAAAACTCTCATTTCCTTGATTTTCATTAGTCAGCGTGTGCCACCTTCATTTCCTCTTCTGTTCTGTGCCCTTCATTTGCTCGTTGCGAGTTTTTTCACATACCATGTCCCTCTCCCCTGCCCCTCTTCTCTTTTTTTGTTCCTACACCTTATCCCCCGCCCGTTACTGATAGAAAAAAAGAAAAAGTGCTTTGAAGCAGCTGCGTAATTGCGCTTTTTCTTAACTTTCACATGTGTTGCTGTGCACGGATAAAATACATTGACAAAGCCAACAACTCCCACAGACAAGGCCTATTGGCTTTGGTAATGCTTCTATTTACTTCTAAATATTTAAAATAAATGACATCTACTTCAATTAGCAATAAGCACATTGTATAAATCAAGATATTTCTGGATTTAGTAACAGTCTTCGTGTTAGCACTTCACTTGGCTATTCCTATGGTGTCGCTACACAGTGTCATACGTTTTAGGTGTTTATAATATAGTATTATATTAAACATCATACTATCTACTGATATCATCGGATTTCATGGTCTCCACGTGGTTTCTTCAGTAGTCTCATCATTCACACATACTTCTGAAGCAGTACTGTTGAAGACCAAAGCTAATGAATGGCATTGTTTTGTTAGCTAAGATGACGCATAGTAACATGAGACATGGGGCCAGATGTCGCAGATCGGGCCACTGCGACCGCAAAAAAACATTTTAGGTTGTATAAATGATATTTTGCGGTTCGGTAATCTAGTACTGAATTGCAAAATAGGATTACGATTTGATATTAGGAAGGGGCACATTAAGGGCGTCCCTTTCTAATAGTGACTGGCAGGGGGATGAATGAATGTTTTTATGAACGGAATGAGGTCTCAAAACATTCACAGTTTACCACCAACTTCAGGTCGGTGGTAACCCATTCGCAAATGGGAAGGGGTCCCTATGAGACCCCTTCCGCTTTGTGAAAGTGGATGCAAATATTTTTTAGAGCAGGCTCTTTAAAAATGAAAAGAAAACTTTTCAGTTTTCTTTTTGAAAAACATTAAAAAATATATATTTAAAAAGCAATCACAGACATGGGGGCCTGCTGACCCCAGCAGGCCAACATCCCTGTGGTTTTGGCCATTCCCAATGGGTCACAAATTACAACCTGCCTCATAAATACCATTTGCGACCCACTGGGAATAGAAAAAAGTGTCAAACACACTGTAGTACTTCGCTGTTTGCAATTTCCTAATAGCAAACTGCTAAAATTCAGTATTGGAAATCAAAAACCCATGATTTCGTACATCTGGCCCTACATTTCGTGATGTCAAAGAAGGTGTTGTTGGATGTTATGGTTGTACGACAGTTGTCTGTATGTATGTATGTATATGGGCATTTATATAGCGCGTTCCGGCCTTGGCATCGAAGCGCTTGAGGACATAAAGGATAAGAAGACGACTGGAGCCAATAGTCCTACTGAGGAAACAGCCAGGTTTTCACCCTTTTCTTAAACATCGCGAAGTTCTGTTCTTTCCTGATATCAAGAGGTAGACCATTCCAATATCTGGCACCCGCCACTGTGAATGCTCTATCTCCCCACCTAACTCTGCGCGTCCTACAGACCTGGATCAGAAAAGACTTCTCCGATCTTAGGGCGCGTCCTGGACAATACCATCCGAGTCGGTCCACCAGATGTTTTGCACCAACCCCATATAGTGCTTTAAAGGTAAGGCAAAGAGATTTAAAGATAATCCTCTTGCCCACCGGCAGCCAGTGAAGAGACTTTAGGCTAAGGGAAGCCGAAGCTAAATGTGGGAGTGCCAGAATCATACGAGCTGCATTATTCTGAATTAATTGCAGTTTCTTCAGAGTGCACTCATCAATATCCAGCAGCAATGAATTGCAAAAGTCCACTCTGGACATAATCAATGCCAACATAACCGTGATTCTTTCCTCCTGCTTCAAGAACGGTAAGATTTTCCTAAGGATTTTCAGGGTCCAATAACAAGACTTCACTAAGGCATTAACCTGTGGTTTAAAACTTAATGCTTCATCAAAGATCACACCTAGGTTTCTAGTTGCTCCACACAGGACTGGTAGTTGCCCACAATCATCCGGCCACCATTGCGGCCCCCACAGATCCTTACTGCAACCGTACAGGACAATCTCCGTCTTGTTGGTATTGAGCTTAAGCCAGTTCTGTCTCATCCACTTATTAATATCATTCATGCAGCTATTAAACTGCTCTGCCACTTCCTCCCAGTTGCTCCTAGACACTGGAATGATGATCTGAGTGTCATCCGCATAGGAGGAAGGCATAAAACCATATGATCGAATAAGTCTTGCCAGGGGGGCCACATAGACATTGAAAAGCGTAGGACTCAACGCCGAGCCCTGGGGTAACCCACATGGCAAATGGAAGGCCGGAGCTTTAAAACCTTCCCAGCTAACAATGTTAGATCTGTCCCTTAAAAATGACTCCAGGATTTTAAGCGCGGCCTGTCTTATTCCAACATTGTGGAGGCGAGATACCAAGATATCAGGCGAGATGGTATTGAATGCCGCAGAGAGATCTAATAGCACAAGAACTGCGCCCTGGCTCTCATCCAGAGACTTCCGGATGGAGTCAGAGGTAGTTAATAGCGCTGATTCCGTGCTATGAGCCCTTCTGAAACCATGTTGTGACTGATCTAGGGCTCCAGCCTGATTAAGAAACATAGATAGTTCATAATTAATATGTTTCTCAAGTATCTTCGCTAGTGTCGGTAGCAGGGAAATAGGTCGCAGATTGCTTAAGTCAAAGGCGATATAATCGGCCTTCTTTTTAAGGGGAATTAAAAAATTCAGCTATTTGATTACAGGTTGCCTGAGAGTTCGACGAGGTTATGGGGGGAACAGGAGGCGTGATAAGGGAGCGAACTACCTTAAATAACTCTTTAGGCGCATTAGATGCATTTTTAATTTTAGTTGTCTTACAGATAACAGAGTGAGATAAGTTCTATGAAATATCGGAGCACTGATTCAACTTTTATCCTTCTGGTGCTTATGAACTGAGCAACTTTTGATTGGATAATGACAGTTATTGTATAACACTACCCAACAACAAACTGTGGTTGCAATTGATATATAAAACTAATGAAGATTACGATAGATTTTAATACCATTACATTTAACATGTCAAATAATATAGGATGGTGTCAAATCTTCATGGTTGTATTCTCTTTGAAAGTGAAACACAATGCTCTTTCTTTATTTGAGACAGGCAGCTCTTTTGCTAGGGTTGAGTGCCTAAGAGATTTAGAGCCTGTTCTAATATCTCTGTGGGCTTTTGACCATGCCCACTCTTGCTATTCATTTGTTGTTGTGCTCATCTTCAAAGCTTCATTTTTATTGGTGCATTTTGTGAAATGTCCCTCCTTTGTGTGCTGAGTTCCCTCCCCTGGTGTATTAACTAATTGAATGTTCCTGAACATTTCTGTTAGCCAGTTTCGGTTTGCCTTACATCCCAGCCGTGATCCTTTCTAGATATTCAGACAGGGATCTAATAACTCTTGTGCTCATGGCGGCGATTGTGCTTTGAATCAGCTTACTTCTGTCAACTGTTTTACACTTCATTTTCAATTCATGTGGCAAGAAAAGTCCAGATAGGAATTTACAACACCAATTGCTCTAACTCTAGCAAATGCGACACCCGTTGAATTGAAAATGCTTGTTTGTGGTTTCCTGGGGTTGAAGGCTAGGATGAATTGTATCTGCCCTGCATTTTACCAGCGATGCCACCAATTTGGACTTTTTAAAAATACTGTGAAACATGGCCGCAACTTGGAGCCGCTGTTTTACACGTCTTTTTAGGATCGACAAGAATAAACATGAGATTCCTAGAGTTGGTCCACGAGTGATGAGCGCAAGGTATATTTAAATACAGTGATTCTAAATGTGATTTATTTCCACAGTAGATGGCAATCCTAAAGATCTGGCCTGGATTCAGCCTCAGTGGAACATATTTGGGTTCCCCTAATAGTAAGTTAGTTGGAGGTGAGGTCCAGAAAGTGCAGTATGCCACAAAACTTGAAGTCCTGAAAGGTAACATTTGACTTAACTGGAAGTTCTCTTCCCACTCCGTAAGAGTGCATTCCTGATCAAATTAAACAAGCATTTGCAATGCAATAGGTCTTGCATCTGCATGAGTTAGAGCTATTGGCGTTGTATATTCATAACTGGACATTTCTTGCCACATAAAGTGGTCAACCTTGCCTCATAATTTCGTTTTTTCCTGCCATATAATTCAGGTGGCCCTGCATATAACTAAAGCACTTCCATTTACCTTCTTCCTCTATCTGCAGAAAAAATGAAAATGTTGCCATTTAGCATCCTAATTTAAATCTGCCATGCTAATTCCAAAAGAATACCACTTTCACCACTCCACCATCAGAGTTGTTGGCTAGCTAACACAATTACATTAATTATGGAGGGACCCCGAAAAAGTGAAATTAACTGTGTAAAGCGTTCGACTTCTGCCAAGCGAAATCGCGCTAGGAAAATAGAGAAAAAGTAGTCCACAATCCGACAGAAAACAGCGAGCCTCGCATGTTTTCTGTACTTGGTCGCTGCGCTCGAGGAGGGCTAACCACCGGAAAAGGCATGATGTGAGCATGCCTTCCACTAATGAAAGCAAGCAGATTTTACTAGGCAAGCCCACGAACCAATGAAACAGACTGACTTGACGTCGACAGGGGTCCGAGGCCTTTTCTAGTAACTAAAGCGTCTCGCTGCGATACGCATGCGCGAGTGCATGCAACGCAGGCTCGACCCTAAAAACAGGAGAAAGTAGTGCAGTATACCATATACTTAGCCCTTAGAGGATGTTTTAAGGGTTAGCAGGCCTACTGCAATGATATTACAAAAAAGGCCTTTAAAACAAAACTTCTCCCAGCTGTAAGACTAAAGTTGTAGCCACGAGAAAGCTTAAAAGACACTGAATGGTGGGCAGGGTTATAACCTAGTGAGGGGACCCAGAGATGATGTAGGTAGAAAAAGCGTTTTGAAGGTGGCCCATTTTCCTAGGACCACCACCGGCTGAGTTATGAGCAAAATTGTTCTGTAAAAGTAATGACCTGCAAAACATTATGGGGAAGTTTTCATGCCACAAATATTATAGTATGTTGACTGCAATACTCAGAACAGGCCCTAGAGGACACCGCAACAAAAATAGCATTTGGAAGAAACATGGTCATGTAACCATACAGTCAGCCCTTAGAGAGCATAACCACATGAAACAAGAATGGGAGAAAGTAATGCAGCGTAACCATATATTTAGCCCCTAGAGGACACAGTGCATTAGACGTTTTCAAGGCTAACTGGACTATTGAAATGGTATTACAAACAAGGCCCATAATACATAACTTCTCCCAGATGTAAAATAGTTTCAACCATGAGAAACCTTAAAAAGATAATGAATGGCGGTAGGGGTTATTATTTTGGAGTCTCCACTAACATAGTGTGAGGACCCAGAGATGATGTAGAAAGAAAGAGCAAATTGTGGTCAATGTTTTGAAGGTGACCCCATTATCCTAGGACCACCACAGACTGAGTAATGAGCAAAAATGTTTTGTAAAAGTAATGCCCTGCAAAGCGTTATCGGACAAGTGTCCATGCCACAAATATCTTAATGTGACTGTAATGCTTAGAGCAGCCTGTAGAAATGATATCCATGAACAATGTGTCTTGAAGTCTTTTATTTGATCCAAGATAAATATCTCATCCACAGAGATCAGCCAGCAGCTCTCCACACTTCATCTCCTTTCCATCTCCACAGTCTCAACCCCCTCATCTAGAATCCTCATCAGAACATTCCATGTACTAAAGAGTATTCCATGAATAGAGATAGATAGGCTGCATACACTACAGATGTAAATACCACACAGCCCCTAGAGGGTCTACAATGAAAACAGCATTTGTAAGAAACATCGTCATGTAACTATATAGCTAGCCCCTAGAGGGCATAATGACACAAACAGAAAATGGCAATAAATAATGCAGTGTAACCATATATTTAACCCCTAGAGGACATAGTGCATTACATATATTCAGGGGTATTAGGCCTATAGCAGTGAAATTACAAAGAAGGCCCTCAAAACAAAAGCTATTCCCAGCTGTAAAACAAATGTTCCAGCAATGAGAGAGCTTAAAGAGACACTGAACAGTGGTTGGGGTTATTATTTTGGGGTCCCACTAACCTACTCTGGGAAGATGATGTAGACAAAAATAGCATTTTGTCGTGAACGTTTTGATGGTGGTCCCATTGTCCTAGGACCAACACAGGCTGAATTATTAGCAAAAATGTTTTGTAAAAGTAATGCCCTTCAAAGCATTATGGGTCGAGTTTTCCAGAGTGCAGTGAATATTGTAGTATCAGCTCTCACGCTGAACCTGGAGAGTTGCTCTCACTTTGAGGATTTCTGTTTTCACATAAAGCATTCACCAATTTCCGGTGTTTTAAGGGTCGAGCCACAAGAATTTACTCTGGTTAGGTAATTGTGAACAATGTAACTGGCGCTCCAATTTTGAGTTCACGCTGTTTGCCTGTTCACACTGTTCACATGGCCGTAATGCAGAACAAAGGGGAGAGACAAAAGAAACAGTTTGCCCATGCTGAAGTATATCGGCAATCGTGCAATAATCCATGTAACAGGGGCTGTGTGCAAGGCGTGACAAAAACAGCCTCAAGGCGGGACAAACGTAAAGCATTTACCAATTACATGAAGGGATTTTTTAAAGGTAAGCCCACGAACGAGTAAAGGTGATGGGCATGACATGGGCGTGGTTAAAAGCCAACAATACTTAGAACAGGTCAAAGCGCTTGCAGGATCTACCTAAAAAAAGAATGCAAGCAGCAGTGTCATCTTAAACCACAAACTCAGTTCGAATAGTGCAAAGTTTATTATCTAACCAAATTGAGTACAAATAGAACAGTGTCTCCGCCTGCCTACATCAAGCACATGTTGCAAGTAGAACACTGTTGCCACTGTGTCTCCCTGTATTTAAAGGCATGTTAAAAAACGATGCAATAAGCTCGCTTCAACAGTCCATTTTTATAGACTACCTACTCGAAGTCAATGATGCAAAAAGTAGTGTTTGCAGTGTCTAATTGACAACACAGTGCGACCATACAGGTCAAGCGACGTTCACAGTTTGTATTTGCATACCTAAGCATTTGGGAGACACAGTCCATTATTTATTGGAGTCTGTCTGCAGTAAGTACGCTCTATAGATAGAGTAGCGTCTAGTCTGTCTGCATGCACAATAGTGCATTGCTTGCCTTAAGTGTCTGGTTGCAGTACAAATAGAAATATTTCCATGACAAACTTAAGTAATTTATTTATTTGTTATCGATCGGTTTGTGTGTCTGATAGTATCCTTTTCACTTTTTCGGTCTCACCTGAGACAACGCATGCTTTTTCACTTGTGGGACATTTTGTTAGGTTGTGAAGGGCTTAGAGGCTGGCCATTGCTTAACTTTGGCTGGCTTCATCGTCAAACTTATTTGCTGGCTCCTGTTTAGTTACAGCGTGCCAGCTTCGCTTCTTCTTCATTTGTTTCTCCTGCCCCTGGAGCATGGCCTACGTATAGCTTCCCTTCTTTATGCGTGTCTTTCCACTGCTTGCGCATTCTGGCCAGGCTACTTTTTTCATCTACGTGCATCCACTTACTGGACTCACTAATTGAGCATGTGTTTCTACTCTGTCTTCCGCCTGGCATAGCTTCTCATTGTTTCCTTTACAGCTCTATTATTGAACAGGCCCATCAGAATGCTTCAAGGCGCACACACACACTAGTATGAGAAAATGTGACTAATTTTGCAGCTTTGTTGTAAATCACTCCAGGGCTGAAGACGAGCTGGCAGTGCTGCTCTGCAATTCACTGCTGTTGACGTACTCCCAGCTTCCGCCTAATGGCGCAGCTGAGGCTCCAAAGGTAAGTACTACTGCCTGGGTGGAAGTATCAGACGTCTGGAACTACAGAACCATCGACATGGCGCACAAAGAGACTGCTTTCTTTGTCTTGTGGATGGCCTGCCACCTTACTCGACAAGAAGAGGAAAACATATTGAGAAAAAATCTAAAGGACAGAATGCATTGTTATGTTAGCACAGCTTTATGGACGTTCACCACTCTGCCTTCCTGTATGGTGCAAATCACACTGGCATTGGCAAAGGCAATAGGCCTCCTCTATGTGAGACCTGTTGGCTTTGTCAATATTTTTTCTTGTTCATTTAGTACTGCAGCACAGCTGTTGTGCAGCACTGCTGAAAGTAAAAATGAAAAAGTGCAATAACGCGTCAACTCTGGCTGTTTCATTTGTTGTTTTTTAATATACTTTTAACCATGGTGCAGTAGAAATTGAACAAGATTCTTTTTTTTAAAACAGCATACTGCAAGCAGTCACACTGCTGTACAACATGGCAAATAAAATCACTCAATTCCAAACAGCTCTACCATTTCTCATTGTCAGTTTTTTATGCCATGTTGTATAGCAGTGCAACTGATGTGTAGCATGGTTGAAAGTATATACAAGTGCTATGCCGAGGTCAGCGTTGACAGCGTCATAGTTCTTTTTTTCCTATTTTCAGCTATGCTGCACAGCTGTACAATGTTGCTATAAAACATTGGCAAAGCCAACAGATCTCACATAGGAGAAACCATATTGGGTTTTCAAATGCGTACTAAGAAATACTTCTTGTCAAGGGGAGTAATCAGTCTAACTCATCCATTCCCAAACAGGCAAGGGTACTCATTGTTGGTTCCATTTTCATCTCTCTACACAGTTAAATATTGTCATAGAGGGATCCTACTGACATCAAAAACTATGGGATCGCAGGCCTAGTGGTTTGTGATTGTCAACATAACCCCAGAGATACAAATATAGAACCATGGGCTATATGTACACATTTTAGGAATAGAGATTACCTAATTGTTATTTTCTGCAAATCGCATATAGGAAATTACTATCCTAATGCATGAGTTTCATTTAGTGATTGGTAATGGGTTCATGTTAGAAATGGGGTCTCTAGCTGGCAGTTGATTGTAACCCTGTCCAAGTAGGGACCCTCACTTTAGTCAGAATAAGGGAGCTACCGGCTCAGATAACCCCTGCTCACCCCCTTGGTAGCTTGGCACAAGCAGTCAGGCTTATCTCACAAGCAAAGTGTACAGCATTTGCACAAAACACACAGTAATAAGTGAAAAGAATACAAAAGGACACCAGAACAGCTTTAGAAAAATAGCCAATATTTATCTGTGTAAAATGACCAAGTACGATAAAAATCCACCATACAGTAATAAATATATGAATTCTGCAAGATTTACTCAAAAATACAGTTCCTTGAAGTCAATAGCTCTACCTGGGGCTATCACGGCGTTGTGATCAACAAAACCAACAGTTCAGGCCGGCCGCGGCATCGCAGGCCAACTACGGTGTCGGGAAGACCCGCAAACAATACCTTTGGAATTGCAGGGCATCGTGATCCTCGCGGGGAGCGCTAGAGAGCGGCGTCTCTGGCATCGCAGTGTCGTTCCGGAGTCGGTGCGGGAGTCGTCGCACTTGAAGTCACACACGTTGCAGATCGAACACCGAGCTGATGAAGTCAGGAGCGCTGGCGGGGATGGCGTCAGGGCTGCGGTGCAAAGCAGGACGATGCGATGTGCGGTGCCCATGGGTCACGGTGCAGGCAGCGGCTCGGTGAAGGCGTCCAGCGGCGTTAGTGAGACTAGGTCTGCGGAGTGAAGCAGGGTGGTGTGAAGAGCGGTGTCACCAGGTCATGGTGCAGGGAGCGTCGTCGTCATTGTTGAAGCGCTGTCGTCGGTAGGCCCAAGCCAGCAGTGCGGGACGGGACGGTCTTCATGACCCTCATGAATGGTGTTCACAGGCCACGGTGCCAGCAGGATGCCGGGAGACAACACTAGAGTCAATGATGCTGGCGTCAGTGGACCGGGGCTGCGGTGCAAGATGGGACGGTGCTTCGTGTACCTCATGAGCGGTGTCCACAGACCACAGTGCAGGCAGAGGCGCCAGTGTCAGCAGGAGCATCGTCGTCGTCGTCAGGGATGCCCAGGCAGTGGTGAGAGCTGGTGCTGTTGGAGTGCGGGGCACACAGGTCGCGGTGTAAGGAGCGGCTCAGTGAAGTCGTCCGAAGACGGCATCATTGAGACCAGGGTCACGCTGTGAAGCGGGCGGTGTTATGGTGGTTACTCCTCTTGAACAGCACAAAACACACAGTTCCCAGTGCTGCAGGTCAAGGAAACTGAAGTCTTTGGTGTCCCCGAGACTTCCAACAAGAGCCAAGATCTACTCCAAGCCCTTGGAGAACTTTCTCAAGCACGACACACAGCAAAGTTCACCCTTTTCAGGCAGAAGCAGCAACTGCAGGCCAGTGCAGCAAAGCAACACAGCAAAGGGACAGTACTCCTCCTCCAGCTCTTCTCCTTGGCAGAGATTCCTCTTGATTCCAGAAAGATTCTAAAAGTCTGAGGTTTTGTGTCTTCTTCTTATACCCCTTTCAGCCTTTGAAATTGGGCCAACTTTAAAGCAAAGTCTCAAGTGTTTGCAAGATCCTTCCTTGTCCAGGCCAGGCCTCAGACACACCATGGGGTTGGAGACTTCATTGTGTGAGGGCAGGCACAGTCCTTTCAGGTGCAAGCGACCACTCCTCCCTCCACTCTAGCTCATATGGCTCATCAAGATATGCAGGCTACACCCCAGCTCCCTTTGTGTCACTGTCTAGACAAAAGGTGTGAACAGCCCAACTGTCAAACTGACCCAGATGGGGAATCCACAAACGGGCAGAGTCACAGAATGATTTAAGCAAGAAAATGCCTACTTTCTAAAAGTGGTATTTTCAAACTCACAATCTAAAAACCAACGTCACTAAAAGATGTATTTTTAAATTCCATATTTCTATCTGCCCTCAAAGGGAATCTGCGCTTTGAAGTTATTTAAAGGAAGCCCCCATGTTAACCTATGAGGGAAGATAGGCCTTGCAACAGTGAAACCTGAATTTGGCAGTATTTTATTATTAGGACATGTAAAACACACCAGTTCATGTCCTACCTTTTAAATACACTGCACCCTGCTCCTGGGGCTCCCTAGGGCCTACCTTAGGGTTGCCTTACATCTAACAAAAGGGAAGGGTTGGGCCTGGCAAGTGGGTACACTTGCCAGGTCGAATTGGCAATTTAAAACTGCACACACAGACACTGCAGTGGCAGGTCTGAGCCATGTTTACAGGGCTACTTATGTGGATTGCACAATCAGTGCTGCAGGCCCACTAGTAGCATTTGATTTACAGGCCCTGGGCACCTCTGATGCACTTTACTAGGGACTTACCAGTAAATCAAATATGCCAATCATGGATAAACCAATCAACAGTACAATTTATCTAGGGAGCACTTGCACCTTTGGACTGATTAGCAGTGGTAAAGTGAGCAGAGACAATAAACCAGCAAAAACAGAGTCCAGTAAACCATAAAAACAGGAGAAAGCTAAAAAAGACAGGGGAGACACGTCAAAAAGCTGTTAGGTCGCAAATAGACCTAACTCATGGTATGTTAATGAGGTACGTCACAATTTTTGACCCATTAGGATTTGCAGCCATCACAGGGATAGTGGCCTGCTGGAGTGGGCAGATCATCATATCAGTGGCTCCTTTTCAATAAAGCAACCTTATCTTTTAATTACAGCCTGTTTTCCTTAAAGGAAAACAGGAATGTGTTTAAACAGAACAAAATTAAATGCTTTAAAGTTTTATTTTTTGGAGTACGTAGTGGTCCATGGGACCATTCCCTGCTCTTAAAAAATATTTGGATCAACATTCACAAAAGGGAATGGCTGCCATGGGGATCCTTTCCCATTTGCAGATGGTTCGCATCTCCTCTTAGGTGTCTGTAAAAAATTACTTTTTTGAGACTAATTTGGTCGCAAAACATTCATACATACTACTGCGAATCACTATTAGGAAGGCTTGCCCTAAGTACGCCCATTCCAAATACCGATACACAAACCCAAATTGCGATTCAGACGAATTGCATTTCGGCTTTTGTACATTTGAAAAACCTTTTTGCGCTAAGAAACTGTTTGGGACCTCAAAAAATGTTTTGGTGCATAGGCCCCATATTACAGGTTACCTGTTATGTGCATATTTATTTTGAAGGTTTACCATGATAAAGACTTTTTCCTTCAAAGTGCAACTAACAAGGGGCCCTGATTGGAATGTTTAGGTTCTGTTTACTTTTCATGAATATATGATTGATAAAACAATGGACAGTAGCGATGGCCATTGGAGTGAAGTGATTTTGTGGCAGCAGAGTTCACCACATAACTATGGATTTACAACATGTAACAGGTAATTTACAGATGTA
Organism: Pleurodeles waltl; assembly: GCF_031143425.1. Taxonomy (NCBI): domain Eukaryota; kingdom Metazoa; phylum Chordata; class Amphibia; order Caudata; family Salamandridae; genus Pleurodeles; species Pleurodeles waltl. The sequence goes on from NC_090448.1 coordinate 517,863,514, forward strand.
ACATACCATTTTGTTTCTAGGGGGTGTAGTCTGAGTGGCCAACATAGCGGATATGCTCTGCTGAGATCCCGTCCACCATCACTGAAAGACCACTTGCCCGGGGGCTGGCATGCCTCTCCGAGTCAGAGAGGAGTGCGAATGGCCCCACCCCTGACCAAGCAAGGTAGCCCCGAGGGAATTGACGTGCAAAGGCCCGGTCGTTAGGAGGGCCAGCACATCTTCAACTGCTCCAAGTTGGTGAAAATGACAGGGAGCTGAAAGGCCTCTGGAGGGCTGCTCGAGGCTCACTGGATTCACGTGGCAGGCAGTTGGGGCAGTTGGGGCAGCTGTGACTGGCCCCGGAGGCCACAGGAATGAGAGCGTGTGAAAGCCAACGGATCTGAAGGCACTTTCTCAGGTGAAGTGGGGGATAGGGGAAGGGAGACACATTGGTGCCTGCTAAGCCCCAACCCCTATTCTATATCCACGTCCCTAGCAGAAACACTCCCCACTCCTCCTCTGCACAATCAATATAGCGCGTTGGAGGGAGCGCTACAATAGCCGAGGGCATGTGCTAGGAACCCAATGCAGAACCCTACAGCGATTCAGGATAGACCCCACATGTCTTCCCTCCCCCAGCAGACATCTCCCAGAGACCTGAGGTGCCTTGGCAGGGCATGGGCCACTACGTCCGTGGTGGGGCCAAGGACCAGCGGTTGGAACTGACTGCTTGTGCTGCACAGCTGGACAACCCTGGAGCAAGGGGGTCTGCTCCCCACCGTGCTGGACATAAGCACTGCTCTGTACAAAGTAACAAGGCATGTAACAGAGACTGGTACACTACTGTCTTCCACATACAACGGTGCTGGGTGGCTCACAGGGACTACAAGTGATTGCTGAACCGAAGCCTTGCAGGGCAAGCTGAGACAAACAAGTAAAGTACACAGCTTCGGTAGGGGGATCAAAGGGAGCCCCAGGTGGAGACCAGGAAGCCAGGGCTCCACTACCTGGATTATAATATGCATTGCATCACTTTTTTGTGATTTTCCAGAACAAAAAAATGTTTTGTGCTGGAAAGTAAATAAGTACAAAAAGATTTTGCATCACATTTTGTGACATAAACACGGTGCAAAATTGTAGTAAATATACCCCTTAGTCTGTATTTGTTTCATACTCCTGATGAGGTCTCGGCCTGGCTCACTGAGCAGCGGCCCCTACCTGTGAATCATCTGCCAAGATGGCAATTGACCACTCTATCTATGAGAAAAATCAACAAAACATTGGGGCAAGGGAGAAAAGGCACAGGAAATGGTCTTGTCAGAGACAAAAAGGGCAATTGGCTGCGACGGGTCCAACCAGGGACCAATGGACCCACAAACCAACTGAACCCTATTTAAGACAAGGCAATAGGCCTGAGCTGTAATTCCATTGCTGACTAATAACCTATTCCTATTCTTTTCTGTACGCCAGCACCACTGTATCCTACAACACTATTGATATGGTTCCTCAGGGGGGAGAATTGGTGATTCACCCACACCATCTAACCATCACCCCCTAGTTAGGTCTCTGTTTAAGTTGGGATTGGGTGACAGTGCTTCTTCAGAATGGATAGTATAGGGTGGGGGATATGGCGGGTTGTTTTTCTGTTGCATTAAACCGTTTTGCTTTATCTGTTTGGTTGCTTTATGAAATTGTGAACATCATTAGATTCTTCCTTGCTGATATTCTAGGCTCTTTATGGTTGCAGTGACGTCCTCCCTTGGAACCGTCCCAATAGAGAAGGGCGGACAACCTACAGGGAGACCCATTATACCATGTCACTACCAACACCATAGGTACGCACTCAGTAATGACTTTTAATGTCAACTGTCTGCAAGACCAGATTAAAAGGGTAGCCGTATTACAGTTTGCAAAAAAGGCATAACACCCAGACCTTGCTGCTCCAAGAAACCCATTTACAAGGCCATCCCTGCCATTTCCCAGCCTGCAAGGGCTACAACAGATTGTTTCATGCAAGATTAACACGGGGCTCCCAAGGAGTGGCCATCATTCTGTAAAGGACACTGCCCCTGGTAGTGACCACTGTCACGCGAGATGATCTGGGCTGATATGTGATCCTTGAGGGATCCATGGAGGGAACCACATACAATATAATCAGTGTATATTCCCCACCGGTCACACCAGTCTACCCTGGTGACCATTAGGGACCTGATAGCTGCTCCAACCCCATGTGACAATCATGTGGGAGGGGGCCTTCAATGATGCCATTGGCCAGCAGGATTGGTATAGACTCTAAGGGAGGCCCGTGAGGCAGGGGGAAGGGACTGGTGGAATGGTCGATGGGACTGGGACTCAGTGACTCACAACACAATTGCAATCCAGGACGTCGAGAATACACCCACCCCTTTTTGACTCGCTCTCCTATATAGTTCACCAATTCTTCCAAGCTTCTGATCTTCTACACACTACAGAGTCTCAAATACTCCCTCATGGGATTTCAGACTATGCCCTGGTGCTGGCTCGGTTCGGTACCCCTCACACAGGGCACTGTCCCATGTGGCGTCTCAATGCCTAGTTTTTATCTGATCAAAAATCTGCGGAATAGCTGGCTGAGGAGCTAAACCAGGGAACAGTTGCGGGGATGTTGTGTAGGGGCTTGTAACACCATAATGGGAGGTATCGCCCACTCCTAAGTAAGGGGGATGGACTGCGAGAAACAGTCACATCACGGATCTAAAAGCGTCAATACTGACAGAGGAGAGAGGGGACCTGAGTAGAGTGACTGATTTGATGCAATGACAACTTGAAATACATAGAAAAACTCTGTGCCACTTGTGCCTGAGGAAGCTCGCACGAGCTGGATGGACTCCACACAAAGGGCTTACGAGTGTGTGTGTGTTGAGGGGGGGCTGAGGGGGAGACAAATCCAGCAGGCTGTCACACTGGTTGGCCATGAAAAATATGGAGGCTACAATAGTACCCCATATTGTGGATTAGGGGGTGCAGGTGGTGCAAGATGCGCAGCTGAATTCTCTCAATATTATGAAGCGCTTTATGCAGCCCAGGCATGCCCGGATTATGGATGGTGGACCCCACTGGTGGTGCACATCCCGATGTCTCGATTAACTGCTGCTAACAGAACAGTCTTAGGACAAACACTGACACTTCAGGAAGTGGGGGATGCCTTAGATGATCTTAACTCCGGGAAGATACAGGACTGGATGGTTTCCTGATGGAGTCCTACCAGAATGTCCGACCAGACATACCGGTCCATTTTCCTTATTAACACTAAAGTCAAACTGTATGCGAAACTCCTAACCAATCAACTGCTACAAGTCATACCCTAACTTTTCCACCTGGACAAATGGGGCTTTATACCAAGCTGCAACACTATAGACTACATCCAGAGGGTACACCTGGTGCTGGCCCGTACTAAGGCCCTCGTGGGCCTGGTTCCCTTCCTTTTGATAGATTTCGAGAAGGCATTTGACACCATAAACTGGTAGTTTCTGGACAAAATCCTCACCAAGATTGGTGTGTAGGCCCAAATGCCAAACCTACCTCAAGGTTCTCTATGCTACTCTGCACGTTCAGGTGCATATTAACAGAGTTTTGTTTCCTCTGTACCCCATCAGGAAGGACACTAGACAGAGCTGCCCCCTCTCACCCCACCTCTTGCATTGTCTATTGAATGTTTAGGGGTCTGGTTCGGCGGTGATGTGCAGGTCGGGGCTTTGATTCAGGACTGGCGAAGGATGATGGAATAGCCTTCTATGCTGATGACATGCTATGTTCCTCTCCTGCCCTGCAGAAACAAGGCTTCGACGGATTCATGTCTTGGACGCATTCGGGGCAGCCTTCGGCCTAAGAGTTAAGTGGGACAAGTCCCTCCTGATTCCTATTAGGGGTGACCGCTACAACAAAATTTTGCACCCACTGCTCCAATACGCCACCTTAGTGTCCTGTAGCTTGGAATTTATATCCTCCTGAAGCCAAGCCTTAATCTTTTCCCCCTAGTGCAGCAGGCCAGGAAGGACATGGCCCAGTGAGGTAAGCTGACCCCCAAACTTATGGGTAAGATAGCCCTTTTTAAAATGATGATCCTTCCAAGGTTTATGTATGTCCGTCAGCACTACCCCCTCCACATCCCACAGACCTGGATCAATGCAGTGGCACCCAAAGGGACACAGATTTATTTGGCCATGTAAACCATGAGGATGGCCTTTGGAAAATGCGCCCGGTCAGTATATGATGGCAGAGTCGCCATGGCAGACGTTAGCCTTTACTATTGGGCAAACAAATTGCTGACCATAAATGAGTGGGTGCACGGGGTGTGGAAGATCCAGCATTACACGACGAGCTCTCCTTCCTGACTTTACAGGGCACCCATCCAGACTTTCCTCCCAGAGGTGACCCAGGTAGTGCACTGTATATGGAGAGTGGCACTGAGATGGGAAAAACAAAATCCTATGGGAGAAACAGTGGCTGGCCAAGTATCAAACCAACAAGGCTTCAAAGGGTCGGACTACATAGGAATATGGATATTGATATCAAAGCCTACATGAATACTTCCAAATGCCTGCTTCCCAATTCTTCCGGTACCTACAACTTCACCATGTGTTGTGTGAACAACAAGAGACCTTGGATGATGTCCCGGAGAGTAATCCACTGGATGGGCATGTGCTCATAGGCTGCCTGGGAAGAGATGGGATCTCACAGATCTACAAAACCCTGGCACTGAATTCCCCTGACCTGCAGGGCCCTGAGGGAGAAATGGGAGGGGTGGGACGGAACCCTGAACAAATCTGACTGACGCAAAGCATCCATGGCCTGGCGATATCTGCACGGCTCCGCCTGGTGCAATTCAAATACCTTCATACGGCATGCCTTACAGATCTCCGGCTATGAAGACTGGTAACTGCAGTTTCCCTGCATGCAACAGGTGCCAGGATCCATGTGGGGAATTTCTACCATATGGTGTGGTCATGCCCAGTTATACACAAGTACTGGAAGACCTTCATGAGTCCTTATCCACAGTGGTGGGGACACATATTGAGGCACATCAGTGAATTGCGCTGCTGGGCATACTGTTAGACAGAGGAGGGCCCAGGGGAGATAGGACTCTGGTGGGAATAGGCACTGTGGTGGCCAAGAGGCATTGTCAGGCCATGGATGTCATTGGCAGCCTCAACTAAACCAATGTGGACCAAAAGCATGGACTTGTGTTCCAAAATGGAGGAAATTATATAGACTGTCAGGGGCTGTCCCTGTAAATATGAGAACATTTGGAGGAAATAGTGGATACATTACGGCCTGGATGGTTGAGACTGCAATTGTTAGGTTCGAGTGCCTGCTACAGGGTGGAGATGTGGGGGGTGGAGATGTGGGGGGTGGGGGGTGGGAGGGGGTGGGGGGGGGAGGGAGATGGGAAAGGGTTGTCCTGTTCATAAGTTGTATATCAAAGAAGAGCAGCTGTTTCATTGTTGCTAACATAAGTAAAGCAATAAAACATGTTCTATAAAGAAATGTTGTTTCTATCTGAAATTGGGGAAAATGATACTGGTAAAGAACGAGCTGCATATTTTAGATAACCGTGCTGCATAATTTATATTGCCTATAGCATAACCCTAGTGGCCATGACAAGGGTAAAGCACTGCAGAGTGGTATTAGTGTAGGCATTATTTTAATCAAAGACATTTTTCATAGGGAAACGGGTACATTCACAAATGCCGGCGGAGAAGTGCAACCTCTCTTGGACATGGCATGGGGTAAGGGTGCTCAACAATCCTCCTGCCCTCTGACAAGGCATTAGGGTGACATATATCAACACTGCACTTGAGAAAGGCAAGGACGGGCAGAAATGGAACCAAGGTCTCTAATAAAATATGAAAATACAAATACAATAGATTTTATAATACATACACTGTACAAATAAATCTGACTAAATCTACAAAACATACATTTTAAAAGTATTCTTCAAGTTACACAAAAACGTTCCTAGAGCAAACACAGTTTCAGAGTTTTTAATTTGTTTAAATAATTTCAATATCTGTGTATGAGTAAAGCAGCCGTATCTTATAAACACCGGACATAGGGATAAGCGTCTAAGCCTAAAAACAACGAAAAAACTAAAATCAATTTCACAGAGAAACTTAGATCTTGGGTTGCAGCTATAAATGTTGATGGAACTCTTAATTCTCCAGCTATAATTAAATCCAAGACGAAGCCACCGGACGTCAATACACATTACTGGATTCGGGAAAAATTCCAAATATTTTACGCGTACCAGAGCACTCAAGTAATTTTTGTTAGTTTAGCTGATGGTCTGGCTGATAGTCTGGGTCACATTTAAGACTTTCTAAATTAATTAATTTACGAAACAGCTTAGATTTTGATTCTATTCCACATTATTCTAATACTTGGGTACAAATTATGCAAAGCCTACCCTGATAAACTTTCACCAAATTACTCACAACTTGACATTCTAAAAAAAATAATTTGTACTCACTTTAGTCATTAATGGCCAGGAGCAAAGCTCAGACTATTTTCTTACTACATGGATCATGGACAACTAGAGAAGGGAAAGCACTCTTCAATACCAGTGCTTTTTAATCACATCATAATGTAACAACCATGTAAAAGAGGAGGAAATACTTTCCTCATTATTGATTTAAAAATGGGGGCTAATGTCAGCAAATAAATTGCTAAATCGTACCAGACTTGTCATCTCATACCAATGCTAGATGGGTGATAAGTCGCTTGTGAATGTCATAGCCAAGGATTAGTAAATATGGACAACATCGAGGTGCTTATTATGAAGCCATCACGAAAAAGACACTCTTTTTCCCTACATTACATTTTTTGGGTTATATGTATGGGAAATTTCCATTTCTTTTTATGACAACAGGAGTATGCTGCACTGATTTCTCTGCAAGCCAATAGGCATCAGAGCTACCAATACAAAGTCATCAGCAAAGAACAAGAAACCAAGGTGATTACATTATATCCTACCTAGGAGAAAACAGTGGCACATACTCGGACAGCGAGGAGGCGTCAAACTAGTGCAAGCGATGGAGACTGAACCGTCCATGACGGCACTAGCTTTTTCTACAACTACCATATTGGAAAAGGATTTCAACTCGAGCAGAGAGGATCCACTGTTTAGGTCGAGCACAGAAGCGCACAAGGCTGCTTGTCGGACCTGTTGGTATATATGTGGGCTTCCACGGCAAGCCCATCACTATCCCTTGTTCAGTGGCTTGCCTTTCAAAAATCCTTTGTTATCATTGGTAAATGCTTTATGTTTGCCCCTCCTTGGGGCAGTTTTGTTACCGCCTTGGCCATCAACCCTGTTATATGGATAATTGCACGTTTGCTGATATGTTTGACTGAGAGCGAACTTCTTTTTCCTTTTGAGACTCACCTCTGCACTCACGCTGATGGCTCTGAATCGGCTTGCTTACGTCAACTGTTGTACTTTTCATATTCAATTTATGTGGCAAAAAAGTCCACTTAAGAGTCCACTAGTCCACTAACTCGAGCAAATGTGAGACCCATTGCGTTGCAAAAGCTTGTTAAAAGCTTTTGATCGAGACAAAATAGGAGGTTTCCGTTAGTACAAAACAACCAAATGCCCTTCCATGATTTAACCGAGAGAGTTTTATACGGGGAGCACCATCGTTCCTGGCCGACTGTCACCCACCAAGCATTCAATCAACCTCAGATGGAGGTTTCAGAGGCCTCAGAAGGATGTCATATTCTATATTTGGAGGAGGCAGTGAGATTTTCCAATTTTTCATTGCTTTTGTCTAACGTGTGGTCACAGGCACTTCTTTAATTTCCTTTGTTGTGTTTGCCTCCTGGAGGAAGCTGGCTGCAGAAACACTGCCACACTGTGCTGTTAAGAGCCAGAAGCTAACAGTGGCTCCATTTCAACTGCTGCAGCTGCTTGGGTGAAGTTGTGCTGTTTCAGCTGTCTGGAGTGACTGGAAAAAAAACTACTATATCAAAACAAAAATCTTTATGCAGCACAACAAGATATTATGAAAACACTACAGCCGTGGTGCACTACGAATAAAGGGGAACTTTCATGCCTAACTGCTCGACTCCTAGAAATATTAAGGAAATGAGCTGAGAGCCATTACCCTTAAACATTAGCGTACGAAGAATGGACTGTTTTATGAGCATGTTCTACAAGTGGAAAAACGTCCAAATGCGAGTCAAAAACCCATCATCCCAGTATTATTTTTGGGGCTCTTCCAAAGTCTTTCATGCATTAAAAACTGTTTTAAAAACTGGTTTATAAACTAGTTCATAGAGTCCACAATATGTTCATTGATACATGATCCTGCCCAGCCAAACACCGTTCAGTCTCTCTCACCTTTTCTACCCAGCTCATAGGAGAGCCATAAAACAAAACATTATGTAGTGTAACGAATATTCTATATAAAAGGATACACACACGTTTTCAGAATTCAACTTTATGTTTTAGAAATTTCAAAAAATTGAAATGTGAACTAGATACAGCTCCAGACTATAAAAAGAATCCCTAAATACAGGAGGCTTTGTAACCGACTGGGAATTTATTGTGAAAGTCTGTGTTCTTACAGGTTGACAGCACGTTTCTCCTGAGATAAACAACTGCTCCCTTTTGAAGATTCACTACAAAGAGAAACATCCTTTGTGCAAAACCATACAGGCATGCGTGTATCCTCAACACACAAGATTCCATTTACTTACCAATATAAGCAGATAGACATAATTTTATTAGATAAAGTAATCCGAATTGTGGTTATCCAAATTTCTAGGGCAGTGAAGGAAGTTCAACCAGTGGATTCTTCTCGGGGTTTAGTACTTCCTATAAATATCTGATTAATTTCCACTACAATCCAACTTTAATCAGGCCCATAGTTTCCTATAGAAAAGATGCATCTCTTGTACCTCTGTAGGACTGTCATAGTTTTGCAACATGGCGTATCCTGGTGTGGCTGTTACTTTATCGCTCTGTTTTGGTGTACCATTCTTTGTCTTGGCATGTCTCACTTAGGCTCTGTTTTTGTACTGCTGGATTCTTTGAGGTGTTCTACTTGGTGCAATCTCCATATGACGGCCACTATGCCACACAGTATCTTGCTTTGTGTCTCGTACTTTGATGCCAGTGACCCTGTGGTGGTCAGTATCTATCTCTTTCTGTATTTTGCTCTATCTTTGTTTGACGTTTGCAGTCTATGCACCTGTCTCTATCAAGCTATTTGGCTATCTTTCTGTGTTTTTCTCATATATCTAGCTTTTGGCTATTTCCCACTTCTCCACCTTCATTTCATGGTTAATTTATCAGTCACTCCACATGTCGAAATTTGACTCCCTATTCCTCCAGCTTTATGTGTCTCTGTGGCTATGTCGTTCTTAGGTGAACATCTCTTCCCTTCCGGTGATTTACAGGCTTTGCATGGCTCTGTTACTACATCTTTATGTGTTACTTCCAGCTCTAGTTGTCTTGCATGTTTTTCTCTGGCTAACTCTTTGTTTCCCAAGTAACCTTCCTCTCCACATATATAGCTGAAAAATCTTAAGTTAAATGAAAGCTAAAGTTTATGTGGGTGTAGTAGTGACTACAACACTAAACCTCAAAACGCATGAAAATCGCAAATTGAGGTTGTAGCTTAACCTTACCTCTGACCCTCATAGTCATTGATTATCCTTCGACTCTCCTGTGCATTTCCACTGAGGTGCGTTTTCAACAGATTGTAATTTCATTATAGAAAAGCTTATCTTAAGCGAAATTACACTGTTTCTGAAAACGTACTGTCTTAGCCATTTGCAGGAGCTGGAGTACTGAATGACCACCACCTTCACTAATGGGAAGACAGCATAATAGTCCAAAAGCTTCCTGCATAGCTGTAAGCCCAGGAGTGAGGGGGAGAGATATTCCTAAATGTCCTTCCACCTTCCTAAAAAGTAGAACTTTTTCCATACTGGCCCCTGCCTTGCTCAATGGGGGGGTGATGCTATTTATTCACTCGCCCCTCCTTGGTTTACCTAAGGGTGTGGAGGTTTTTAGATCTCCTGCCTTGCCCAAGGATGAGGGGAATATATTTTAGACATTCCCACCTCTCCGTAGGGCGTGGTTGGTGCATGTGATCCCTACATGCCTTGCCCAAGAGTGGGAGGATCAGAGGGCCCCTTTACCATCAAAGGTCAAAAAGGGGGAGGGGGAAGGGGAGTGGTCGGACTTCTCAAATTGCATTTGGAAAGTTTATACCAGGAAGCTATCAGCTGCCCCATTCTTATATGGTCTGTAAACTGATGCAGGCAGCTGTGCCAGTTTAAAGCAGGGGCCGAGGATGCTGTGAGGTGCCATGTTGCTCAGTGCCACACAGCACGTCGTCACAGAGGATCTGAAAGCCTTCATTTATTTTTTAAACCACAGCCTGGCATGTTCTGGGTGTTTGTAGCACCCCCACCAAGGCTAGGGCTTAGGAGAAAGGGCCATTTTATGTTTAGATCTTTTCCGGGCCTATGTAAGTCGGGAAGGGCATGGAAAAATCCATAAAAGTAGGCAGACGAAGGCCCACCCACTTATACATTATACTGCATCAACTCTACTGCTGCGTTGCATTGTTGGTTTGGTTAATTTTCACCCAATGCGGGAGGAAAGCACATGTATTGAGTACCTAAATTGAAAAAGTGCAGTATTTTCACCTTTCCATTGTTAGTGATTAATTGTTTTTCAGAGGTCACAGTATTTTAGAGATACAGCATTAATGCAAGCTCAATGGACAACACTCTCTTGCCTTACATGTCCAAAATGGTGTGATGAAAATTTACCAAACCATGAAATAAAGAAAAGTCTGCAGTGTTGTTAAAATATGGTGGAGTTTCAAACAGCAGTTTTGGTTGTACTCACGCAGAAAACTGCCTATGGGAAAACCCTTGTTGTTTGTAACATGATATATTTTGGAAGACCCAGCCGTACAACAAATCTGTACCAGCATCAGGTTGAATTGTGAAAGACATTTCCTCCACATGGGCCAGGGTGTCCGCATACCACTACCCCTCTCTTTAATATGGTGTTTTTTTAAACATTTTCAGGAAACTGAAATAGGTCTCTCTGTCCTGTAATGTTGGCTGCATCATTTCTTCTGATATTGGGGCCTGCAAATCAGAGAGCTCCCTCCCATGGGATCAATCTCAGTCTCACGGGAGAGAAATAAGTAACTGGACAAAGTGCCTGCTTAGTCAATCACAACACTTTATTTTCTAAATTCCCAGACACATAGGACTCCCGAGGGACCAACTGTCTATGTATCTATATTTTTTAGCCTTAATTTCTCCAAACCTATTGAACAGATTTACACTAAAATGACAAAAAGCATACTTTCTGAGGAAAGATTTCCTCCAAAGTTGGTGTAACTGTGTTGAAATGCTTTTTCTGTATTGTTGTCAAATGTTCTCTTTAGAAATAGCATGGCAAAACTTTTGTTGGACCCTGCTTGAGGTATATCCCTGAAACATTTCAGGAAGTAGCAGAGCAAAGAAAAAAGTTCTTCCCATGGAAAGTATGATCTACCTATAATTACACAGCAGCAACCACCACTGTGTAATTAATATAAACACATTGATACCCTAATTAGGCTAAAAAAAGCATTTATTTTCAAGCTTTCATTAGGCCTGTCACTCCTTCAGGTAGTCTTTTAATATCAACAGGAGTGTAACCACTTATCCCAGTATTCACCAAGGAGTCCCTCTAGTTTCTTTTGGGAGACCCTCACCAGCTATTTTCCACCACAAGCATATTATTACTCTGGTGTACTCATTGCTAATAGCATCATAATGGGATCTCCTTCTTCCCCTAACTAAGGGGGTAGTTTCACATAAGTCCAAGAAACTATTAGGGATCCGTGAACAAAATTATAAAAAAGTGCAGTGAAAGTGAGAAAGTGATCTACAAATGCCTCTGTCACTCAGCTACAATCCAAATTTACTATGGCTGGGATAGGGTATGTTTAAAAACAAACATAATGTGATAGGAATGAACTGCGTGTCCTTCACACTCCTTCAGGTAGGCCAAGACTAGTCAACCAAGCAAAGGCAATGGCAATCGGTGTTTCTATTCAGCCCTTTGGGTTTGCCAATAGCTTTTAGTGATTCTGTGTGGCATCCCAGATGCTGTGTAGCATAACTAAAGAGGAAACACAAATAAATGATGCAGCTGCATCATTTTGTAGGCATGCACACCACACAGGTGTGCACCTATAAAATGAGGCAGGCACTTTTTTTCTCTTATTTACCAACCTAAATTGGATTGGGTAGAGGAAGCAACAGGGAGGATGCAGATGCAGGTAAGCAACACAGGATGCGGGTGGGCAAAAGCAACACGGAGGGCGTAGATGGTGAGACGCACCATGGAGGTGTCATGTGGGGAGATGCAACAAAGAGGGCATGGGTGGGGAAAGGAAAGCCCACATAACATAACAAATAAAAAGTAAGCAAGTGAGAGTAGCAATATTGTCATTCAACGGTAAGCAATACATGTGCTCTAAGACCATTGTAAGCTAACACTATACCTTCTTGCAAACAGGAGTTTATAATGTCTGGTAGGCAAGACCAAAAATAAAGTTTAAATGACTAACCTTAGTTGTTCACTCTTGAGCGGAGGAATGTGCAGATTTTTTTTTTTAAATCACTCACTGTTATTTTGGGGGTTTTGTTCTATGTTTAGGGATAATTATTTTAAGAGCGTTTTTTTTAAGAGGTGGGTCAGGGATTGTTATGTGATACTGGCTTATTTTTTTGGCATTTTCTCATTCTTCTGATTAGATTTTTAATATATCTTTTCATCTTTCCGAGCTGCTTTGCTTTAGAGATAATTATTTTTATATTATTTTAAATTATCTTTTTTTTTAAAGAAAGGGAGATAGGATATTCACCTCTTTGCACTTTATATGTGACTCCTTATTTCTATCTTGGCAAACCTGGATTGAACTGGATTGCACATAACCGCAACAAAACCGCAAGTAATATTTCCATTTTCTTTTAATATTTGGACTTGATTTTTCTGCAACGATTTTGTATTGAACATTTTGGTTTGAATTATTTTATTTTTGTGTTCACTTTTTGTTAGAATTTTTTAATGGCTGGACCATTTTGTGAGAGGGAAGTATTTTAAAATGTGTCTGCTATTTTCTATGTTGATGTTACTTTTGTGAAGTATATTGTAGATCTGGGCACTATTTTAAATTGTATTTCAGTATTCTAGGGTGTATGACCTCATTGTTAAGTAATCTAAACCGCTAGCCTTTACAAAAAAAAAATCTTAATTTTGGGTGTAGGCAGGCATGCATTACTATGACTTTTTCGAAACTTTAAGATTTAGAGTACTTACCAATGATTGTGGTTCACAAATTTCTTGAAACTGTTCTCTTCCTGCATGGTTTTAAGAAATGAGCATAAGCTGGGATGGCTTTTGCTTATGGTAGCTAAAAAGAAACTGTTCCACCTTTCTACTGCTCTGTTTGTTTTTGGCTCTCCCTACATTGTGTTCCGGTAGCAACTCCACGGTATTAGCAAGCAGTGGCAAAACCAACAGGTCTTGCCTATACAAGAGCCTTTGGCTTTGCCAGTGTCTTTAAGCTATGCTGTGCAGCAGTGAACAGCATGGACAAGAGTGTGGAAGAGATGGAGCATAACGACAAGGAGGGAAGAAGCAGCAAGGACAACATGAGGGTGGGATGGAAGAAGCAGCACGGACAACAGGAGGTGGGGAGGGGAGAAGCAACACGGACAACGGGAGGGGAGAAGCGGCACGGGCAACGGGAGAGGGTGGGAGGGAAGAAGCAGCACGGCAACGGGAGGGAATAAGCAGCACGGCAACAGGAGGGTGGGAGGGAATAAGCAGCACGGCAACGGGAGGGTGGGAGGGAATAAGCAGCACGGCAACGGGAGGGTGGGAGGGAATAAGCAGCACAGCAACGGGAGGGTGGGAGGGAATAAGCAGCACGGCAACGGGAGGGTGAGAGGGAAGAAGCCGCACGGACAACGGGAGGGTGGGAGGGTAGAAGCAGTGGGAGGGAAGAAGCAGCACAGACAACGGGAGGGTGGGAGGGAAGAAGCAGCACAGACAACGGGAGGGTGGGAGGGAAGAAGCAGCACAGACAACGGGAGGGTGGGAGGGAAGAAGCAGAACAGACAACGGGAGGGTGGGAGGGAATAAGCAGCACGGCAACGGGAGGGTGGGAGGGAATAAGCAGCACGGCAACGGGAGAGTGGGAGGGAATAAGCAGCACAGCAACGGGAGGGTGGGAGGGAATAAGCAGCACGGCAACGGGAGGGTGAGAGGGAAGAAGCAGCACGGACAACGGGAGGGTGGGAGGGTAGAAGCAGTGGGAGGGAAGAAGCAGCACAGACAACGGGAGGGTGGGAGGGAAGAAGCAGCACAGACAACCGGAGGGTGGGAGGGAAGAAGCAGCACAGACAACGGGAGGGTGGGAGGGAATAAGCAGCACGGCAACGGGAGGGTGGGAGGGAATAAGCAGCACAGCAACGGGAGGGTGGGAGGGAATAAGCAGCACGGCAACGGGAGGGTGAGAGGGAAGAAGCAGCACGGACAACGGGAGGGTGGGAGGGTAGAAGCAGTGGGAGGGAAGAAGCAGCACAGACAACGGGAGGGTGGGAGGTAAGAAGCAGCACAGACAACGGGAGGGTGGGAGGGAAGAAGCAGCACAGACAACGGGAGGGTGGGAGGGAATAAGCAGCACAGACAACGGGAGGATGGGAGGGAATAAGCAGCACAGACAACGGGAGGGTGGGAGGGAATAAGCAGCACAGACAACGGGAGGGTGGGAGGGAATAAGCAGCACAGACAACGGGAGGGTGGGAGGGAATAAGCAGCACAGACAACGGGAGGGTGGGAGGGAATAAGCAGCACAGACAACGGGAGGGTGGGAGGGAAGAAGCAGCACAGACAACGGGAGGGTGGGAGGGAAGAAGCAGCACAGACAACGGGAGGGTGGGAGGGAATAAGCAGCACGGCAACGGGAGGGTGGGAGGGAATAAGCAGCACAGCAACGGGAGGGTGGGAGGGAATAAGCAGCACGGCAACGGGAGGGTGAGAGGGAAGAAGCAGCACGGACAACGGGAGGGTGGGAGGGTAGAAGCAGTGGGAGGGAAGAAGCAGCACAGACAACGGGAGGGTGGGAGGGAAGAAGCAGCACAGACAACCGGAGGGTGGGAGGGAAGAAGCAGCACAGACAACGGGAGGGTGGGAGGGAAGAAGCAGCACAGACAACGGGAGGGTGGGAGGGAATAAGCAGCACGGCAACGGGAGGGTGGGAGGGAATAAGCAGCACAGCAACGGGAGGGTGGGAGGGAATAAGCAGCACAGCAACGGGAGGGTGGGAGGGAATAAGCAGCACGGCAACGGGAGGGTGAGAGGGAAGAAGCAGCACGGACAACGGGAGGGTGGGAGGGTAGAAGCAGTGGGAGGGAAGAAGCAGCACAGACAACGGGAGGGTGGGAGGTAAGAAGCAGCACAGACAACGGGAGGGTGGGAGGGAAGAAGCAGCACAGACAACGGGAGGGTGGGAGGGAATAAGCAGCACAGACAACGGGAGGATGGGAGGGAATAAGCAGCACAGACAACGGGAGGGTGGGAGGGAATAAGCAGCACAGACAACGGGAGGGTGGGAGGGAATAAGCAGCACAGACAACGGGAGGGTGGGAGGGAATAAGCAGCACAGACAACGGGAGGGTGGGAGGGAATAAGCAGCACAGACAACGGGAGGGTGGGAGGGAATAAGCAGCACAGACAACGGGAGGGTGGGAGGGAATAAGCAGCACAGACAACGGGAGGGTGGGAGGGAATAAGCAGCACAGACAACGGGAGGGTGGGAGGGAATAAGCAGCACAGACAACGAGAGGGTGGGAGGGAATAAGCAGCACAGACAACGGGAGGGTGGGAGGGAATAAGCAGCACAGACAACGGGAGGGTGGGAGGGAAGAAGCAGCACAGACACCGGGAGGGTGGGAGGGGTAGGAGGGTGGGAGGGGTCGAAGCCGCACGGACAGCGGGAGGGTGGGAGGGGTCAAAGCCGCACGGACAACGGGAGGGAGGGAGGGAAGAAGCCGCACGGACAACGGGAGGGAGGGAGGGAAGAAGCTGCACGGACAACGGGAGGGAGGGAGGGAAGAAGCATCAAGGACAACATGAGGGTGGGATGGAAGAAGCAGCAAGGACAACGGGAGGGTGTGAGGAAGAATCATCATGGACAACGGGAGGGTGTGAGGGAAGAAGCAGCACGGACAACAGGAGGGTGGGACGGGAGAAGCAGCACGGACAACGGGAAGGTGGGAGGGGAGAAGCAGCACGGACAACGGGAAGGTGGGAGGGGAGAAGCAGCACGGACAACGGGAGGGTGGGAGGTTAAGAAGCAGTGGGAGGGAAGAAGCAGCACAGACAACGGGAGGGTGGGAGGGAAGAAGCAGCACAGACAACGGGAGGGTGGGAGGGAATAAGCAGCACAGACAACGGGAGGGTGGGAGGGAATAAGCAGAACAGACAATGGGAGGGTGGGAGGGAATAAGGAGCGCAGACAACGGGAGGGTGGGAGGGAATAAGGAGCGCAGACAACGGGAGGGTGGGAGGGAATAAGCAGCGCAGACAACGGGAGGGTGGGAGGGGTCGAAGCCGCACGGACAACGGGAGGGAGGGAGGGAAGAAGCTGCACGGACAACGGGAGGGAGGAAGAAGCATCAAGGACAACATGAGGGTGGGATGGAAGAAGCAGCAAGGACAACAGGAGGGTGTGAGGAAGAATCATCATGGACAACGGAAGGGTGTGAGGGAAGAAGCAGCACGGACAACGGGAGGGTGGGAGGGAAGAAGCAGCACGGATAACGGGAGGGTGGGAGGGAAGAAGCAGCACGGACAACGGCAAGGTGGGAGGGGAGAAGCAGCACGGACAACGGGAGGGTGGGAGGGGAGAAGCAGCACGGACAACGGGAGGGTGGGAGGGGAGAAGCAGCACAGACAACGGGAGGGTGGGAGGGGAGAAGCAGCACGGACAACGGGAGGGTAGAAGCAGCACGGACAACGGGAGGGTGGGAGGGGAGAAGCAGCACGGACAACGGGAGGGTGGGAGGGGAGAAGCAGCACGGACAACGGGAGGGTGGGAGGGGAGAAGCAGCACGGACAACGGGAGGGCGGGAGGGGAGAAGCAGCACGGACAATGGGAGGGGAGAAGCAGCAGCACTGGAAATAACAAGCAACACAACAGAAAGATTAAATAAAAAAAACAATTCAACGCACAGAAAGAGAGAAAAAAATAGTACTTGACCAGCGGAAGGATAGTAATCAAGATGAAGCAATCGGTACTTGGTTCATACTCCACACAAAAGAAGTGAAGCAAATTATGAGTCAGAAAAAGTGTCAATCAAGCCAGCGAATAGTAAGAAGTGGGTGGGCTCCAACTATCTTATAAAAAACAATATCGCTTTCATGTGATAGATCATCTGCTGTTGCATGCAAGATGTAAAAACTGCCTTTTAGATTTCTCCATAATAGTTTACCACATTTCAGAGTTTGTCTACATAACTTACACGCATAGCTGTAAAAGAAGATAACGTTCTGTCTATTGTCAAGATTTTTCTTCATAAAATGTACACTACAACTTAAGGCCTTAAAGTTACACCTTATTACAAAATGCAGTCACTGCAAAAGTGATGGGAATTATACGATTTTGCGGCTGATGCGTTTTCCGCGTAATTATGGGTTTGCCGCATTTGCCACATGATCATTCATTCACCTGTTGTATAATCAGCAGATTTTAACAAAAAATGTGTTTTTAGCGCAAACAAATCAAAAGTTACTAAAACCTGGTGAGAAATTCAGCCACACAGTAGAGGGCCATTCACAAAGTTTGACTAGTCACCTGTCTGTTGCTTAGTGCTATATTTGGCTGTTGAATGAGTATTAATGAGGTGAAATCTAATCCCAGACTGTGTTAAGAAGTCTTAAAATTACAAACTAATAAAGTAATACTGTCACAAAATGTGCAGCAAGACGCCGCAGAATTTGCCTTTCCCTTACACTCCATTTAGTCAATATGCTGCATAATTTTGTTCTCCCCTGCCGCATAATTCCAGTGCCCCTGGTTATATTGGACTGGTTACATTTCTCATTATTTTTCAGACAACGGCTCTAACATGTTCATTATTTGCTTGTACATTGCCATTTCGTCTTCCTAAGACTGTCGCCTACAGAGCCTGCAAACTAAAACTCTAGAACGGTCTTCCCCAGTTGACTGCATGAGTATAGAAGTTGTTACCTGTGTATAGGTCTACTTCGAAGCCAAAATAGGGCATTTTCCAAAAAGGCTCAATAATATGCGCCATATAAAAATAGTTGTACTTCAGCATTTATGGGGGCTGCGGGTGTAATACTCTCCTTTGCGCACACCGCATGCTTCCCAAAAAGGCCCCGAGACTGCAATGTTCTGCAACTGATCCAGTGGTGGCATTGACTCCATGCCGGTCATTGCAAACAGCCATCAAAGAATTCATGACCATTACTGACTTATCACACAGATTCGTAGTAACAGGCCCACCTTCACGTTTGTGTAACAAGATTGCATTTCACTGTACGGTTTTGACCCCTGGTGATTTCTTTGAGCTAGAGGCCATCCAGTACTACAGCATGTTATTTAAACGTGGATAGGAATGCATTTTCCATCTTTTTTTGTGTGCATTTCCCGCAAACTGTAACAGGCTCACTGTTGCCATTAACACATCAAAATTAACAGTCTGGTGAACGGGGGAGGAGTCAAAGGCCTCCTGCACCGCCACTGACCTTTACAGAGGTAGATACAATACGGGTGGAGACATGTTTCTGTCAGAGGGTGGGTATACGGTGCATGGCTATGCCCGAGGGGAGGTGGGGTCTACGCATAAGATGCAGTACACCACTGGCAGTGAAGTGCAATAAAGGCAGCGCACTGCTGTTTTCAGTGTTATTTTTTCAAACGTTTAACCCGGGGATAGACGGTGTGAATATGAGTTGTATGGTCACCTTCTAAGCAATAAACATGTATCAAATATGCTAAATGAGCCACGTTAAACCGCTCTTTGGAGTCGGCCCCTCATACACATTTAACAACGTATCTTTCCAAACACACAACAAACACACCACGTGTGTGACTATTACTGAGAAGTCTCTACTGCTGTATTGCAGACATGTGTAATTAAACATACCATGGTGTTCGAGCAGACACCAAGGGAAAGTGATCTGCATGCCTCGACCCTGTAAGCACTCTCACTTTGAAGTCAGTGAAAGCAAAGTAAACACCAAACTCCCTGGAAGACACAGCTTGACATTAGACCTCTGTCTGTCTTTGAATGACCAGCAAATGTGACAAGATAATAACAAGATTTAAAAGCCTGTTTACAGACAATAAGCTTGTGGAAGGATTTAACAAATACGGTTTGGGCAAAGTGAGGGCTAAACTAAACTTAAAAAGACTAAAGCAAATACAGCCAACAAATGGAGAGCAAGGAAACATGAGTTACAAACCAGAAAGCTAATAGCAAGCAACAGCCGGAATGTATTTCTAGGTCAACTTTCTGAAAGTCCCCAGGATGTCTTCAGCAAACCTGACTGGTAGGCTGCAACCTAAAAACCATGGTAAACAACTGTGTACAGAGTGATGTACATGCCCTATGCAGGCCCTCTTGAAGTACTTGAGAGTAGAAGACAACCTTTCCTTGTTTTCCATTACTTAAGTTTGTGTTTATATGCGCTGTTTTTAATATGTCCTTCTGCTGAAGCCATTTTTAGTTAACGCCAATCCCATTGGGTGCAGTGGGAAACAACACAGCTGTCAATTTGGGTACCGGGCTATAAGTTTTTTGTAGTTTGGAGCACTGAAAGCTCAAAATCGATTATGATTTTGAGAGGTGTGTATTTTTTTGTTTTTGTTGGCTTGTTAATAGGAATTCAAGGTAGGTAGCTGAGTTAGTTAAATAATAGACAGTAGATTAATGCCATTTTATTCTTTTAGTATTTATTATGGACGGTGTAAACTTGGGTACAAATATTTGGACACGTTTTACTTCCATAAATTTTACCCCTTGGCAGCCAATGATGTAGCGGTTACGTCCTTGACTGTGGTGCTGAGGTGCCAAGGACGTAACCATTACGTCCTTGACCTGGCTCATGCCCATGAGCCTCACCCACCCCCAGTGACGTCTAATGACTTCAGCGCATGATCGCGTGCTGACGTCATCAAAGGCCACCCCCACCACGCTGGAAGCTCAGCTTCCAGGGCGGATCGGAAGAGAAATGCAAAAGCATTTCTCTTCCGATCACGTGCTGGGGCAGGAGAGGCATCAATGGAAAGGAAAGGCATTTCCTTTCCTTTGATGTCTCTAAGAGCATTTCTGATGCCCGATCGTGAAGCGATCAGACAGCATAAATGCCCACTAGACACCAGGGAGTTTATTATTTTAATGAAATTGGCATGAGGGGAGCGGCCCCTTGGGCAAGGGCCGCTCCCCAATGGGGGCATTTTGTTTTTAGAAGGCCTTTTCTACCCCCCTGGCAGCAGACCCGATTATTTTAATTAGGCCTGCCTGCCTCGGGGTGGGGGTGCAGACCCCACTAGACACCATGGATGTTTTTCTGTTTTGTTTATACTATACTTACCAGGGGAGCGGCCCCTTAGGTAAGGGCCGCTCCCAAGGGGGGGGGTGAGTTCATTATTAGGCCTTTTCCACCCCCCTATTTTAATTAGGCCATTCTGCCCACAGGGGTGGCAGAACCCACTCAACACCAGGGTTGCTTTTTGTGTGTAATTAGGTTGATCTGCCCCTGGGGTGAGGAGGGGGGGGGGGCAAAAACTTCTCGAAACCAGGGATCATTTTTTTTGTTTGGTTTTATTTTTTTACATGTGGGGGAGGTGCAAATTATCTTTAGGCTATTCTTATTAGGCCAATCTGCCCCCAGTGGAGGACAGTAACCACTAGGCACCATGGATTATTATTATTATTATTATTTTTTTACAGATGGAAAGCGACCCCTTAGGCAAGGGTCGCTCCCCTGGGGGCAATTTTATTTTAGGACATTTCTGCCCCCCTTGGGGGCAGATCGGCCTATTTTCCTTAGGACAATCTGCCGCAAGGGGGTCAGAAACCACTAGACACCAGGGATTTTTATTATTTTGTGACAATATCATGCAAGGGGAGTGACCCCTTTGGCAAGGGTCGCTCCCCTGGGGGGCAAATTTATTTTAGCCCATTTCTGTCCCCCTTTGGGGCAGATCGCCCTGTTTTTATTAGGCCAATCTGCCCCCGGGGAAACCACTTAGGCATCAGGGATTGGTGTGT
This sequence comes from Pleurodeles waltl, assembly GCF_031143425.1. Taxonomy (NCBI): domain Eukaryota; kingdom Metazoa; phylum Chordata; class Amphibia; order Caudata; family Salamandridae; genus Pleurodeles; species Pleurodeles waltl. The sequence continues at coordinate 517,884,868 of NC_090448.1, forward strand.
GTTTTGTTTGGGAGGGGCAGCCCCTTGGGCAAGGGTCCCTCCCCATGGGGGTACATTACAGTTGGCCATTTCTGCCACACTTAGGGGCAGATCGGCATATTTTTGTAAGGCCCATCTGCCCCCAGGTGAGCAGAAAGCCCACCAGAGACCAGGGAAGATTTTTTTTTTTTGTTTAAAGAGGGTGTGGGTATCGCCATATCCCCACCCCAAATAAATGGGGACAAAGTTTTTCTGACCACCAGTGGGCAGATGGGGCAATTACCCCCAATCCACTCCCCGGGTTGGGGGGGCAGAAAGCCTACTAGATGCCAGTGAATTTAAAAAAAAAAGAAAATAGTGGGGTGGTGGCTATCAACCAGTATGGGCATGCTTATGCCCCCACCCCAACTGAAGGGGGGTAACAGTCTTTCAGCTATCCCCCGCACACTAAAACATCTTACCCACGGCAAGCAAGAGGACATTTGATTATTTGGGGTTTTGTAGAAAAATGTACGAGACCTAGACACATCTGAAAACTAAACATCTGGGTGAGTCCAGGGTTGTGTGCTTCATATGCATCCGCACCATTTTCTTGCCCATAATGCCCTGCAAACCTCCAACATTGCTGGAAATCACACAGTGTTCCCACATTTTTGTGATGGAACCTTCCGGAATCTACAGGAGTCCACAAAATTCCTACCACCCAGCATTGTCGCAGCTATACCGATAAAAATTCTGCCCCACCTGTCAGCCTAAAACTTTTTTTTTTTTCAAACTGCCCTGTCACAGGCACTTGGCCCACCTACACAAGTGAGGTATCAATTTTACCGGGAGACTGAGGAGAACGTTGGGTGGTAGGTAATTTGTGCCGTGTGCTGATCCCACACAGAAATGTGGGAAAAATGTGATTTTTTAGTTACATGCGGGGTTTGCTGAGGATTCTGGGTAAGAAAAACTGGAGGATCCACGCAAGCCACACCTCTCTGGACTCCCTAGGATGTCTAGTTTTCAGAAATGCTTGAGCTTGGGAGGTTTCTCTATATGGCTGGTGAGCCCAGGACCAAAAACGCAGGTGCCCCCCGCAAAAACAAGTAGCTTTGTATTTAATCATTTTGATGTGTCCATAGTGTGTTGGAGCATTTTCTTTCGCGGGCACTAGACCTACTCACGCAAGTGAGGTACCATTTTTATCGGGAGACTTGGGGAAATGCTGGATGGAAGGAAATTTGTGGCTCCTCTAAGATTCCAGAACTTTCTATCACCGAAATGTAAGGAAAAAGTGTTTTTTGGTTCCAAATTTTAAGGTTTGCAAAGGATTCTGGGTAACAGAGCCTAGTGAGAGCCCAACAAGTCACCTCAACCTGGATTCCCCTAGGTGTTTAGTTTTAAAAAATGCACAGGTTTGGTAGGTTTCCCTAGGTGCCAGCTGACCTAGAGGCCAAAATCCACAGCTAGGCACTTAAAAAAAAAAAAAACACATCAGATTTCAATGTAAAAATGTGATGTGTCCATGTTGCGTTTCCTGTCGCTGGCATTAGGCCTACCCACGTAAGTGAGGTATCATTTTTATCAGGAGACTTGGGGGAACACAGGATAGCTGAACAAGTGTTATTGCCCCTTGTATTTCTCTACATTTTTTCCTTCCAAACGTAAGACAGTGTGTAAAAAAGACGTCTATTTGAGAAATGCCCTGTAATTCACATGCTAGTATGGGCAACCCGGAATTCAGAGAGGTGCAAATAACCACTGCTTCTCAACACCTTATCTTGTGCCCATTTAGGAAATACAAAGGTTTTCTTGATACCTATTTTACACTCTTTATATTTCACCAAATGAATTGCTGTATACCCAGTATACAATGAATACCCATTGCATAGTGCAGCTCCTTTATTGGCTCTGGGTACCTAGAGTTCTTGACGAACCTACAAGTCCTATATATCCCCATAACCAGAAGAGTCCAGCAGAGGTAACAATATATTCCTTTGAAAATCTGACATGGCAGGAAAAAGTTACAGAGTAAAACGTGGAGAAAAATGGCTGTTTTTTAATCTCAATTTCAATATTTTTTTTTATTTCAGCTGTTATTTTCAGTAGGAAAACCTTGTAGGGTCTACACAAATGGCCCTTTGCTGAATTCAGAATTGTGTCTACTTTTTAGAATTGTTTAGCTGTCTGGGATCTAGCATTGGTTTCATGCCCATTTCTGTCACTAACTGGAAGGAGGCTAAAAGCACATAAAATAGTAAAAATGGGGTACATCCCAGCAAAATGCCAAAATTGGTTGAAAATGTGGTTTTCTGATTCAAGTCTGCCTGTTCCAGTAAGCTGGGAAGATGGTGATTTTAGCACCACAAACCATTTGTTGATGCCATTTTCAGGGGGAAAACCACAAGCCTTCTTCTGCAGCCCTTTATTCCCATTTTAAATTAAATAAACAAAAAACGAAATTTTCGCTGTATTTTTGCTAATTTCTTGGTCTCCTCCGGGGAACCCACATACTCTAGGTACCTCTAGAATCCCTAGGATGTTGGGAAAAAAGGAAGCAAATTTTGGTATGGGTAGTTTATGTGGACAAAAAGTTACGAGGGCCTTAGCGCAAACTGCTCCAAATAGCCAAAAAAAGGCCAGGTACCTGAGGGGGAAAAGGTCTGGCAACTAAGGGGTTAATTAATGCAGATGTTTGGAAACATTCTGTTTCTGTATTTTTGGAGCCATTTATAGTAGAAACTGTTCCTAGCTGTGACCTATTTTAGTCAATCTGGCATATTAATCGAGTTGTATTTCGCTGGGGTGCTGGAAGGGCACTCCTGTACTAGAGTGGTTAAGAATATTTGTGCCTCAATAAGTTACCACACTTTTATATTAAATCATTTATTATTTCACTTGCGTACAGTGCAGAAGTACTTGCTTTATTTTTCAGTTCTTTTACTGAAAATATTCTTCCATGTCTATAGCAGATGCTGTGTGATTGTGTCCTGTGGTTTTTGTTATATTTTTCTCCAATAGTAAAAACTATCCTTGTACATTTGTCCGTTGTTTGTTTCACACATTTCCACTGAAGACATTCATTTACCTTCACTTTTGCTATAGTTCTACTGCTGCATTGAGAGTATTCTCTGGTTGAGGCTTTATCCTTGGGTGAATAAAAAGTATTTTCAATGTTCTCTCATGATAATAATGGGGTAGGCTCTGTATTTATTTGTGGGTTCCAGACAATACCCAAATTTGAGAACTTTTGTAAATTCTATTTCTTGGTATTCACACATATCTCGAGGCTTAGGTAGAGGGCACCATTGTCTGTCATCTAAGGCAGATCAGGCACGAACTTCCTGTCAGCACCTTTGTCTGCTCAGACTGACTAGAGTTTTGGTGGTGTTCACAATTATATTGACATTATAAGGCTGTTTGCTTGTTGTCACAGTGAGATTGATCATTTTAGTTTTGAATTACGATTCATTTACTAAAATAGCTAGTTCTGTTAAAGGTTTATCCTCAGTTATAATGATTTGTTCTGCATGTCTGTGGTGGCACAATTTCTAGTAGAGGTGGGAGAGCTAACACATTACCAGGGAGAGTCGATACACAGCTAAGACAAGGGTCTGGCTTGGCTCTTTGAGCCTGGGCACATTTTGAGCCCTGAAAATATTTACTATGTAATTTGTACAACAAACAGCATAAAAAATATGATGAAGTCCCTTCAAAATTAAAAAAATTATATTTCTTTAATATGTGCTTTGACACAATATGTCACATTATAGCGCTGTACTAAGAAGTACTTATTTAAAGTGATCGTTTTAAAACATGAACCATTAGTGAACTAAGAGGCAAGATGATTGTCATGTAAACCCTGTATGTGGCACAACTTATTATAGAGCAACATTATAGTCTATTAAATCAAACAAAATAGGTTTTTGTACAACTGGAACCAGAACTCCCTTATTTCAAAATGCTTTCATATGCACTAATGAAGGAAAAGTAGTTGTGACGAAATAACATATTTGCCTAAATGCACACAATTTAAGCGGGAAGTCCTGATTTATCCACGTTTTCTGGTTTCATTTTGTACAAGTCAGCCACTACATGGGTGTCTGTTGGGATGTCCTTTTTATGTTAACGCTTTGTTTTTACCCCCTTGTGCTTATTTCTGCAGTTTTATTTTAGCACAAACTCAACCGAGCACAAGTTAGATTACATAAGGTCACATTCATTTTTTATAGGGACGATGAGATTAAATTATTTCCCCAACACCTCTGCCGACACCGAGACCTGAATGTTGTCCCTCTGTTCCAACGTCAGCAGCTTTGCCAGTAACGCCACAACCTGGGTAGTGGGATGATGACACACATAAGTCGCACGAAAGCTCGTTCGTTATGGGCTCAGGGTTCCAATCAGGATCTCGAACTGAGCATTTAATGTCAAACCACTTTCAAATGATGAAAAATATATATGTTTACAAATGTCCCGTTAACCCTATCCATGAAAAAACGACTAAAAATAGTATGCGTAAAAACGCATACGAAATAAAAGTTTACTCATTATAAATATATAAATCCAACATATGCACAAACAAAATTAAATATCCAAAACTAAATTGTAACTTATTGAATCCAAAATAGAAACTTAAGACTTTCTGGCAGCCACTATCCTGCAGTTTCTGGCAATAAATTGTAAGCACTTTAGAAATGCGAATGGGATGGAGGTGACGAGATCAACTCTAAAGAATGGGAACGGCACATTCAGGAGTAAAAACTACAGCCAATGCAGGTCTAAATAAGACCAAGTCTAATGCCACTCAGTAGGATGAATGGCAACGTAAGTAGTAAATGCCCAACTCTAGCTCCTCCGACAATTTTGCACTGCTCTAGAATAATGAAACATTCACGATTTACTGGGTACCTGGTCCAGATGATTTCTAAGGCATGCTTAGTGGGCATATCACCCGTTCCCATCTAAAATAAGACACACAAAAATCATATTTGTGGCCAAGCGGAGAGTGGCTAAGAGATACATACGCAAATATAAGATGCCCATTTACTGGATGAATGGCTGAGAGATGTGGAGAAAAGGTCAAGTATAGAGGAGATATGTCCTTAAAACTGAGACAGGAGGATGAAGGGCTGGTCGCTGGCAAGACAGGCTGGACAACCTATATTCAGGGCATGCTGCATCCTCGCAGCCATATGCCACGCTGACTGCCTATGAGAAATGGCACGCTTGCATCATTTCTACCTTAGAATGTTGACACAATTATTCTAGCTTGTTGAGAGAGGTATCCTTGCCCTGCGGCTGGAGTGTGGGTATTCAGTATTTTATTAAATAGGCTGTTGTTCTGTCCCCCATGCTCTGCTAACTGCCTGGATCATATGCATGTGCTAGGTAATTCGCTTGGTTTGGCTTATTAATGTGTACCTTCTGTTTGATACACTGTAATAATGAGGAAAAAAAATCCAAAAACGGATTCTACGAAATTAAAGGAAAAAAACTGTCTTTATTAGTGCCATAAAAAAGCAGTTCCTATGTAATCTTCATTAGTGTTATTACAAAGCAGTTCCTATATAGTCTTAATTAGTGTTATTACAAAGCAGTTCCTAAATGTCTTTATTTGTGTCACAAAAGGGCAGTGTCTAAATTGTATTAGTGTTATTAGAATTAGGCGAATAGGTGCATGTTGCTTTATTGTTTAATAGGGCGCGCGGTGGATGCTTGAATTGCTTTAATGTTTATTAGAATTTGCGATGGGTGCTTGAATACACTTACTTGCATCTTGATGTGTTTCGTTTTCCTTTCGAACGCATACATGTAAGCAGAGCTACCGAGAGAACAAGTGCCAATATACGACCAGGTGTACGTTAGATAAAAATAGGGAAGGGGGCATATATCAGAGTACATAAAGGGGTCTGTCAGCGGAGCACAGAGAAGTGATGATTAAAGCACGGCTCCTAGTTTCAACCCTAAAGGGAAAGCCGGGGGGAAATTGAGGGCGGTAAAGAACTGCGCAGGAGCACCAGTATGGTTGTGTTCATGCTCCAAATGTTCAGGGTCCTAAGAGGCCTGCTGACAGGCTAACTTAAGGAACGTGTACTTTCCGGAATGATGGGAGGTGCGCAAGGAGGTGCACAGGGAGCAACCTTCAGTGGCCCAGCAGAAAATGATGGCTGCAGTCCTACAGATGAAGTTGAAAAATCAAAGAGAGATATGTTTTAAGGGACACAGGAAGTGACTGCACTCTACCCCTCCGGCCAGGCGATTCTCTGTACCATTTGAATGCAGCTATGCATTTAGAAGGAGCAGGAAGAAGCATCATCTTGTATGTGAGAGGAAGAAACCACAGGACAATTTTATGTCAGACAACTACACTTCAGGTTTGGGGCTGTGGTTGGGGGGGGGCGAGTAAAAATAGTGTAGTAGTTTAGAGCTAATCAAAGTGACTCATCAATGCAGTGGGAAACCATGAAAAAATGTAAATCCAAAGAATAATAATCTTTCGGAATTGAATACAATTGAACTGAAATTGCCAAAAACAGGATGTCTACTTTGAGGATATAAATGTCACCAGACCTGCTAAAAATCAGGAAAGAGCAGTGCCACATTCAAAGAAATCGTTCTGGCCCTATCACTAGGTGAAAGGCAAGGCGATATGGTCTGGTTCACTGAAAGCAAGCGCCGAGAGGGGCAGTTCAGAAATACGGGGAAACGTTTCACAGCCAGTGGTCCATGAGCCCAAAACAAATCTAATAATCACCAAAAACGACAAAGTTCTCCTTAAGAAACTCACTTACGAAAGCGTTGTCATGCCTTTCCCTAAAGCTATGTGTCGTACTCTAAAGCTGTGTTCAGTTTGCCTCAATGCCAAGCGGGCTCATAAACTTTATCTGCGTTAGAGCATTTATAATGCTATGTAACGCAATAGCATGTCGTCATTAAGTTACAGCAAATGCAGACAGTACAGCTCTTTGCATAGTATGGGACACTTTAAAAGTCATTTTTAGGTCGTTCAGTACAAGCAATGGGTCTAAGAATGGCCAGCAGAATAAAACTGGATATATGTCTCCCAAAGAATCTCTTCAAACCCTGTCTGTCACCATCTTATCACCCCATAACACACTGGCTGCAAGGAGAATACTAGATAAAATTACCAACACTGTGTGTGGTAATACAGGTTCTGGTTTACCTACAGGAGAAATTCTGGTGCACACAATGCACATATGCGTTTGCAGCATTTGAAGATAGTCAACATTTCCAGTAAAGGCTAGCTTTTATATCACAAGACAGCAAATCACTGGAAAACATTCAAGCTATCGAATATGAGATGGGGCGGGGAGCGGGTTTATAGCAATCAGACCCCTTAGTAATCCTGGATGTATTTTTATATTTCTATAACAGTTCCTATCACAAAGAGGCAACTCCGATCAATACTTGCTTCTGGACAACTTCTGATTTATGTTTAAGAATATAGATAGGTTAACGGGCAATTGCCTACAGACTCCTCTAAGACTCTCAGTTTATCAATTATTAATGTGGGGTACAAAAAATAAAGTTGCTGGGTAAGACCGGTGATCAGTAGAACTGCACAGGGTTTGTAAAGCTTTTCTGAACTCTGCCTTTTTAACAGTTGTTATAAATGCTAACAATACAGCTAATATACTGGATAACTTGGGACCTGCTTATTTTTTTGGCAAATCGTTTTACCATCCAAAAAGAAGAAAAACACAGATAGGCACGTTTTATCATCCTATCTCCCTGTTGAATGTGGGTGAGGAAATGCACACTGACATTTTGGATTACCCAATCTTCCCGCCCTGCTCTCAATATAACCAGAGAGTACCTTACACCGCACAATGTGACGAAAGTCCTGCTGGATATTGCACAGGCCCATAAGATTCCTTTGGCTGCCAGCTCCTTGGGTGCTGACAAGGTCTTCGAATGGTACAATGAGGCTTTCCGTGGAACAAGCAACGTATTTCTGAAATAAAGGGGCTGTATCGTTGACGAGTCACAGCTGTATTTAATAATCTGAACTACTTTATCTGTTAAGCATCTGTACCTATAACTACAGCATGCATTATGTGTGGACAATATATCAATTCTCAAATTCCTTATAAGCTTAAGGTGTTCATATTTTATTACATACCAGTAGGATGGCTTCTACTCGTGCAGGCTTTGCTTGACAAAGAAATGCCATCACCAGCTACAGGTTCAAGCATTCATAACTTTTCTTTCTTTTGAGCAAAATATATTTTGTGCCAGAGGCCTATGTTCCAAATTCAGTTGAAATGTCAACCTAAGTATGAGAACTAGGAGCTACATACAACCATGTCATACTATGACGTATCTAATTATTCATTTATTTTGCTTTCTCTGCGTTTTTTGTGCCCGATTCTTTTTACTCTCTTGCTGTCATAATTTTGTGTTAGGTTTCTTCTTGTATTACATGTTATCTCTATTTGCCAAATTTTCATACCTCAAGAACTAAAAAGAAAATCTAATGCTTCAACTGTCTCTTATACCACAGCTCAATCATTGTACCTTTGCACTAAACAGGTGCACAAATCTCTATCTACCTAGGACCTCATTTATTTGTTTACTTACTGTCAGGACTGAAAGGTCCTCTACATGGTAATAGACGTTCACCCCTGCCCTAAATGCCCAACTGTACTGATTTCTGGATCCTCAATCCTGACTTTTGTGGTCATAAATGAACATGGATCATGTGTGCGTGCCATGATATGGGCCTGTCTCAAGGACTGCAGCCTTGTTGGACTACAAGGGGCGCCCAAAGCGCTACTTTCGTACAGTGGAAGGCTATTGTCTAAACATATAGATTCACTCATTTTGTAAAGTACCGTTGTTTTGTGCTTAACTCACCCTTCGCCTACTTCAGGTTGGTGGGAAGTGCTGCACATCGCAGAAGTGGTGTATTTGCATTGGGTGCATGTGTGCCTGAGAAGGGCACAATACAAGAACAATGCAGCATTGAGTAGTACTTGGATGTGCATGTGCTGGATATACATGTGCCTATAATTGGGCCAGTATCTGAAGGATGTAGTGCTGTATACTGCATGCACGATAAATGCATTTGCTGGGTGTATGTGTGCCTTAGAGTGGTACAATACATGAAGGGTACAGTGTGTTTATATTAAATGCATATGGTGGATGTATGTGTGCCTCTGAGTGATACAACAAATAAGGATACAGTGCTAGGCAGTGCACGCATGTTAGGTGCAAGTGCTGGATGTAGGTGGGCTTCTGACTGGTACAGTATATGGAGGATACAGTACTGTGGAGTGCGTAAATATGCTGTATACTGGGGCTGGGAGCCACAGCCTGCTACTCTCCCTGTTGGGTGAAAGGACATCAACCAGGGAATCAAAAGCCACCTGGTCTGGAGCTTGGAGCGCCAGCCCATGCTTGCTTACCAAGACCCATGTGCCCTGTGAGGAAGAGGAGAGCTTTAGGGCTGTGTGGTCTAGTAGGGAGTCCTGCAGAATGGACTCTCGGTGTGAAGAAACAGCTGCTGCACCAATCGGGTTGTTGCCCCTGTGCAGGACTGAGTCAGTGACACCCGTATGTCAGAAGAGGGTTGCCATGAAGACAGCCATGTGAAAAACTGCTGTGCAGTAAAGGTGGAAGCCTTGTGCAGTAGCAGTGCAGCAACCCCGTATGCCAGGAGGGGCCACAGCGGAAAAGACTGCCATGCGGTAAGAGCCAAAGCCTTGTATGGAAGGTGTGCGACAGCCCCCGATGCCAGGGGTCGCAGTGGATAACTTCACTGTGCTGATCAGGCCGGAGTGCATGGACAGAGAGTCGAAACTACCCCGTATGTTAAAGGGCTCACCAGGAGCACCAACGATTTTGACTTGTTCTTTAACCACCGTTGGAGAAGTGAGGACTCCATGGGAGCGACTGTGTACTTTCATCTCAATGAGGGATCCAAGGCGGGATCATCACAGCTATCCTGCCACCGGGAGCCAAATGATCACTTACCCCGCAGGAGGAGCTGCCAGACGCCGCCAGTCGCTTCAGAAGTACGAATGCAAATGAGAGAATCTGCACATCCTGAGTGCAGGAACATCGGCAGCATGTGGCTCAATTACCCAAACTTTGCTGCAGTCACTGTGACCACACAGACAGGGAACACTATGGAACCCGGGACACTCCACACCCGCCAGTGAGGGTAACACTTGCTTCGGGCCTTATGGGCCGATAGGGGAAACTTGTTGCTGATTTGAGCGTGAAATTCGAACTACTAGTGGGCATAAATGGGGAATGTGAAACACACAAAAGGTGATGCTTGTAATCTGTCTAACTACTGCCAATAGCTCAGGGTAGCATCCCAACCCATTGTTCTTTTGCTCACCATGCCACCTTTCTGAACCAGAATACAGGCAACCCAGGACTGTTCTTTTCCAGACAATTTGTAGGCTCATCAGCTGGGTACAGTTCGGTTCCAATAACACTGTGAACATGTGACCTTTATTTTGGCATACCCATGCCTCTTAGGGCAGTACATTAAACACACCAAAGGTGATGGGAGGAATGCTTGCAATTTGTCTAACCACTGGCAATCGATTGAGGTAGCATCCCAATCCAACTGAGGTGGCATGGTCCGCAAAAGAACAATGGGTTAGAGTGCTACCCGAGCTATTGCCAGTGGTTAGACTTATTACAAGAAGCGTCCCATTGCCATTTGTGTGTTTCATAAATGGGGAATATCCACGCTCATTAACATGAGGATTGAGTGTGACTAGGGACAGCCAAAGAGACACTAGAACTCCAACCTTAGGTGAGGACAGTATAATTGTTTGTGAATGTCGTATTCTTTCTTTGTGTGGGTAGTGGTAGAAATAAAATACCTATTTTTTCACAAAAGGTGAATATTTGGCAGGACAATGATTTATTGCTGTGCACAATTTGCATTGTGAGCCTGTGTTCACTACTCTGTATCCACACCTCTCCCCGATAAACCCTTGGATTGCTCGACTATGCTTATCACTGAGAGTCAAAGTGACAAAGGGGTACTTGGCCCAGTTGCTCAGAATCCGTAGAAGGCCTGGCCCCAGGACATCATGAGTAAAAGGCCCCAACCCCAACAGTTGAGCCCAATAGCCTCTGTGTACCCTGTGGCCCTCTGTACGTGGGTCTGACCTTTACTAATTTGTAAGGAGTTAAATTGTTAGCAAGATCACTTCATGAACAGGTAGGAACTGGCTGTAACACAAAGTCATTCATCCCATTTTAAAGTAGTTCTAAACTAGATAAGACCCATTAGTCGGAACCTCAAAATCAAGAAAAACACAGGTTGGGTGGGAAGAGATTGAGGAGGAGCTTTTACAAGATGCAAGGGCATAGCTCCAAAATGGGAATGAGTGGGTCCTAAGTTACTTTAAACAGGTTTCCCTTCAATGCTTTTCTGAAGGAACATGAGGTGTCAGGAGCTTGCAGAAAAAGGAATTCCAAAGCAGAGTTCCCCAAACTGTCACTGTTTTCCCACTGCACCTCTTTCTTCTGTGCTTGAGGATTCTTATGAGATTGGTACTACTAGGTCTGACATTGTGTCCCAGCATATAGCAGCTAGTGGGTAGGTCAATATTCCATTTGTGTACATTCTGCTTGTCAGAACTGTGAAGAACGTGGAGATGGTGGAGCATGGCCTGGTTATATGACCAACAAGACATGTTAACCTTTGTCTCCAGGCCCTCATCAAAATGTACTCCAGCAACCTTATGTACATGGGGTAAAATATTAGCAAATGCTACAAGCAACTGAGTTGTCTAAGTCCTTGGTACAATGTTGTGCTGAAAATACCTGGGTGAGAGGACCTGCACACATGCTGGGCGCCTGAAGCCTGAGCTGTCTGAGCCGATCTGAGGTGTGTCAGCACTGAACAGGACTGGAGAAGTTGCCTACCACTTGCACCGGACAGGAAGCTAGGTGGAACTTGTGACCCAAGAATAGCGGCGGTGAAAGAAAAAGTCAGGGCCATGGGCCTCCACGATATGCTACGTTTCCCAGTCAAGTTCTCTGTACTGTATGAGGGGATTTTTTTCACTGACCCTGATGATGTTTGGGACTGGCTTAAAGTATACCTCAGGCCTCGGACCCAAACGGACACTGGAGGCTTCCTGAGGTAACGTAGAGGGCAGGGATTGACCAGAGGGCTACAGACCCGTTCCTCCCCATCAGCATTCTACAGACAGAATGGTGGTGATGGATTATTGTACGCTTGCAACTGGCCAGGATGAGGAAAATGCCTTTTTACTAAGTTCAACTGTTGAAGGAATGGAACAAGAGCCATGAGAAGATAAATGCAGCGAGGCTGCTGTGACCCCTAAGATGAGGTTATGGGCTGCACAACTTGGCAACATTGACTGTGGGCATCTGAGGATGGGAGGCTAGTCACGCAGGGAGGCACATTACAAGTGAACTGATTGTTGGGTTTTTCTTCTTATAGAAAAGTCAATGCTACATGTTATACCTATCTCCCATCACATCATGTTATGTGTATGACAGCTGTTTGATGGGGGCCGGGAATTCCGCACCCATAGAAAGACAGTGGTTGTTCCAATCCAACCTGTATCGGGTAAGATTAAGGTCTTTCTAGTACTCTATTGCTCACCTCGCTGGGGAAATGATGATGGAATGGGCAATACCACTCATAGTTGTGGGTGGCCGCCTGTAAGACGCCGTACTCTCCCGCCCACAGAGTATTTCATGTGCCAGTTTTATTGTCTCTAGTAATGCTTACACAAGCAACATAAGCCTGCACCTAGCCTACACCAGGGGACAATGGGGGGCATTCGTTTTTAAGTTGTGTTTATATGTTCCGGTGGGGAGGAAAGGTGGGAGTATGTTAGATGTTATTTATTTTTTTATTCTAACATTTTCTTTGGCATTTTTAATAATAAACAAAGTGGTACATGGCTAAAACAAGCAAAAAAGATAAGGGAAGAAGCATATTAACGGATTAATATATTTGGCAAGACATATATTTAGATGCTGCACAAGTGAGCATATCCTCAGATGTTGAACAACAGTGTTAAAATGAAAGAATATATGAGGGACTTCAATATGCGGATTAGGTAATAAACAACATATATTGGACATCAGATATCATATACTGAACATATACAGAACATCAAATATTGAACAGCATATAATGTTCATTGGAGGTAAACTTGACCAGAGAATCCGTGAGATACATGCCGTTAGTAGCATAATGTGACTTTAGGAGTAAAGGGGGAAGGGAGAAGGAGTGAGGAAAGGGATGGGTAAGGTAGAGTCATGTGATCTGTTAAAGACGGTATGTATAATGGGGAGTGTCTGAAAATGGATACACATAGTCGGGAGGGATTAGTATTGTTGGATTTCCCGTAGGAGGATGGGTCAGTATAAAAGCGATCTAGTAAGTCCCATTTGTGTTGGGAGGCTGGAGGTTAACCTTTATTGAGAGACTGGTTTATATACGCACTTCTTAGATAAGTAACCCTGAACACCAGGTACGGTATGACATGTTCTTGATAGATTTCCAGAGAGAAATGTCTGTCTCAGAGAGATCAATTGGGGGGTTTGCACAGTGTGGACCCTGTATGGTAAGTGGAAAAGATAACTGGATGGTGATTTTGAAATGTTTTGTAGTTGTAAGGTGATGTCTCGCCAGTAAGTGTGCAAGTGAGGGCAAAAGAGTGCTCTTTGTCACCAGGTGATGAGTCACATGTCCAGTAGGTGTCAGAGTCTATTAGTTTTCGCTTGTGACAGTTTTGCAGGAGTAAAGTATAAGAGGTGTGCAACAAATAATTTGGTTTGGGAACGGATCAGTTTAGGTGTAAGCCAATTTGTGACTAGGAGTTCTTTGCTAGGCAAGGCCTTTCGTAGAAAAATATTAAGACCATTTCTGCATGGGAGGGGATGCAGGGTTTTAGTAGAATTAAGTATTTTATAGAATTTCGATGCTGCATGACCACTCAAAAGCATAATTTATAGTTTTTGTAGTATGGATGTACTGTGGAGTAAACCAAGTTTGAATATTTTGGCCTTGATTTGTAAAAAGTCATAAAAATCCGTGTTCGAAAGGACGTTTGTGTTGTATGGCGGAGAATTAGAGTGGTTCAGTATTGTTATAAAGATCGGCTATTGGCAGGATCCCTTTGAAATCTCCACTTTTTTAACCACATCAAACAGAACCTTAATTAAATAATTACACAGGTATCTGTTTAGGTGTTTTTATTCCTTAGTTTAGCTGGATCCCTCTATTTCCAGAACTAGAATTAATTTACGCACTCCCTCCTGTTCCTTTAACAGTGAGGTCGAGTCCGCCCAGGTGGCACTGTCCTACCTGGGTGGGGCTAGGTGGTCATATGATGAAGCATGACACTATAGTGTGTGAGACCACCTAGTCCGTAAAGGAAATTCCCCACCAGACTCTCCACAGAATATGCCTTATTAACTGATACCTCACCTCTAATAGAGGATCACGAGGGATCTGGTGTTCCAATTGATACACCATTGATTCGTCCCTTGATACATTTAAAGAACCCCGTACTCCCTGTTGTGATTTTGTAGTGATTTTGGGAGCAGAGTATGGCTGTGTTCTTCTTTTTCCTTTCCCCTCGCTCCCTCATTCTCTCTCGTTGTGAATTGTTCGAATATATCCCACCATATGTTTAGGTGACCGTGTAGCTAGCAGGTCCTTTATTTTATTTAGGGTTTTACTTTCATTGATGGTGACACATTCAGAGAGGTCCTAACAGAACCAAATTCCAACGTACTTGATATTAGCTTTCAATTGAAAGTTTGAAGAGCCAGTTAGCAAGGGATGACACTGAACATTCAGAGGAAGAATCTCTGTTTGTCAGTGTTCAGGAAAGTTGCCAGAGAATTGGGAGAAACTGTAAATACTACTTAGTATCATGCTTATAGTGAGATCTGGAGATACCGAGAATATTAGGATGTCGTCGGCATATGCTGCTGTTAGGGTTGGTGTATTGTTAGCCAAACCTGGGATGTCTGCCAATTTGTTTAGCATCAGGAGAAGAGAAACAATGGCAAATAAGAACAATGGTGGTGACAGGGGTCATCCTTGACGAGTTCCCTGTTGAAGTGAGAACAATTGGGATAGAACTCAGTTTACTCTAATTCTGGCCATGGTGTTCAAATTTAAGGCCATGGTCATCATAATGAACTCATCTGGCAGGTTGTGTCTTGAGAGAACCGCTCTGAAACATGGCTACAAAACTGTATCAAATGCCTACTCTGCTTCGAGGGCAATAGCCGCTGCTGGGGGAAAAGCAAGCTGGAGACTCTCTCAATAGTGTGGTAGAAAAGGCGGATATCTCTAGCTAGGCAACCTTTAATGAAACGCAATTGTGTAGGGTGAACCAATTTTGGAATTGGGGGCAAGGAGGTTTACAAGGATTTTTGTGTATATCTTTGCTTCCATGTTCATGAGAGGTAAGGGTCTATAATTTCTAGGGTCGGAATGATCTTTCCCAACTTTGGATAATACTACAATGGTCTCTTCTGAGGCAGTCCCTGGCACTAAATCAGAGGTCGCAAAGTGAAAGAAGGTTGACTCTAATGTGTCAAGAATTGAGGGGCCAAAGGCTTTGTAGAATTCAACTGGGACCCATCCGTTTCCGGAGCCTTACCGATGGTATACTTTTAATGGAGTGATTGACCTCTTCTTTGGTGGATTAGTTTGGTTAAGGAGATACATTCACGGTCATCAATTTGCTTAAGTGGGAGAGATTTGAGGAACTCTAAGCTATCATTGAAGTGGGTATTGCCTGCTGGTGTGTATATTTTCGAATAAAAGCCTTGGAAAACTAGGTATTGCATATCTTGAGGTTTGCAATTCATTATGTTCATCTATAATCAGCTGGACAAGGGTGGAATTGAGCTTAAATCAAGAATAGGCGCTAGGGACTTCCCGGCTCCATTCAAGTAAAAATGCTTTTGCCCTTTTGGACGTGGACTCAGTGGTGTGCACATTTGCTGATTGTTGCATGATTTGAGATAATGATAGGTTCTATGGACGTGGAGGTGACTTGCTGAAGAAGAGGGGACTGGTTAAGAGGTAATTGATTCTGGAGAATGTGTTATGCTGGGGTGAGAAGAATGTGAAGTGACTGCCAGTGAGGTTGTGGAGTCTCCAAGCATCTGAATATTTGTGGGCTGAGCAAAGGGCATGTCATTCTTTGTGGGATCTAGGAACTCTGTACCTGAAGGTGGACTGTCTGTCCAAGATGGGTCCATTGGTAGATTAAAGTCACCACCAAGGGTAATCTGTGCTTCTGGGGGTAAAAGCACTAATATTGCTGAGAGTTTGTCCCAGAATTGTGGGTCATCTATGGTAGGAGCATAAATGTTCATGGCATAAATTTCTGAGGTTGCATTCTGTAGACGTGTGACTAGCCATCAGCCATTGTTATCTGGTTATGATGTAATAATTGAGAGACCAGAGTTTTTCGAACTAAGAGTAGGAATGTTTTTTTTGAGATTCTGGGGGGAACAAGCGATGTCTGATATCCATCCCCTGCAGAAAGAGAGAGTTTCTTTATATCCAATTTTGGTCTCCTGCAAGAAGTTCAGGTCCCTCTTAAGAGAATGGCAATAGTTATAGAATTTCCTATGTTTCAGGGGATGGTTCAAGTCTTTGACATTAAGGGAAATCACTTTAATTATCAATGTGTTTTCATCAGCCATTGGTATAGTGCCGAGCTGTAGACGGCATGAGCTTGTAGATGGCCATGAAGATCGAAATGGCCAGTGGTGAATTATGATGATCACATGACTTGGGACAGGCACAAGGAAAGGAGTTACATTTAGTGTAAGGATCGTGGAAAAGGTCATTTTCCTCCAATTAGGAGGGGGGGGTATGAAAAGACAAGTTGTAGAGTGTGGGGCAGTGGGAGTCACTTGCAAGGAGCAACTGATCGAACAGAAAGGGGGTGCAAGCCAGACACAACATTGAACATTTAGTAAAATATCAACAATAAGGATATGGCCCTGATGGGCAACAATTGCATAAATATACCAGTTATAGCCTAATACAATGTAATTCACCTATAGTGCCCTGGCAATTAACTTGTGTAGTTGTAAGCAAAAAAGATTAATCTAAATGTGAATCAGTATGTTAAGACAGCATGAAGGATTTTGAGACAGCAATAGGCAGAGTATGTCTTGATGAGAAGTCATAATTGACATGAAGCATTGTGAGGGGTGTTGTCTTGTATGCATAGTAGGGTACTATAGGTTTTTGACTCCTAAGGTGGTGTGTTTATGGTGTTGTGTCATAATGTGTAAAGTGCAGGAACAAAGTATCAGCCAGTGAGCATAGGAATGTATGTATTTTTGTTTATGGAGATCATAAAGCATGTGACACAAAGTAATTAAAATAAAAATGCAATACTGTAATGCTTTGTGGTGCTACATCGATCAACTTATAAAGCACTTAGTGAGCATAATCTTCTCTGTAGGACATATCAAGAAGACATGATACTCAGTCCACACATGTGAATGTCATATGTGGCATATAACACTGTATTTGGAAAATAGAGTAGGATAAGTTGAGAAAAATGGTATACTATGAATCCGTACAAAAAGCTAACAAGCCTGTTGTGAGGGTGTAGCACAGCATGTCAAACTTTATGGCACGTCCTATAGGACATGAATGCTCCGGTTGTGTATTGTATTGTTCGAGATTGTATTCAACCAAGTCTGCTCTCGAAGTCTTCCATCTGAGTTTCAAAGGCGTTGTCCAGGAAGACGCGTAATTCCTTGGGCTCAGAGAAGATAAGGGTTTTGGCAGGCGAGTTCATTTTGAACTTTGCTGGACCAATAAAGGAATGCTTGATTGATCTGTCAATCTGGGATTTCTTAAGAGCAAAGAATCCTTTCCTTTTGATATCTGTGTCCCTGGCATAGGAGATGTTGATCTTTGCAACATGCCATAATATCGGTTTGTGTTTCTTCATGCAAGAAAAAATAAGTTTGGTCTGCTGGTAGCGCAATGGGAAAAATATTGGTGCACGTGGGGTGGATGCATTTTTATGTTTATGAGAGGGTGTTCTATGGACACATTCAATTTCAAAGTCTTTATTGAATGTGATTCCCAGGGTCGCCAGGATCCATGTTTCCAGGAAGATGATCAGAGAAGGGACTTTGTCTTCTGATCCCTCTGGTTTAGCAAAGATTCTGAGATTCTCCCTCCTATTGCGGGCTTCGAGTTTGGTAAATATGCATGTCATTCTTAAGGAAGTGTTTGGATTGAGCAGAAAAATGGTCTTCTGTCACGCTTATTCGAGTTTCAGCATTCCATGCTCTCAAGCTGAGTTCTTTGAGATCTTTCCTGATTGTGGCCACTTCTGTTTCAAGCATTTTAGTGCTGGCCTTTGTACTTTGAGCAATATTGTAGACTTTGTTTAGTTTTTTAAGAATCATATCCATGGTGGATTGATGTTCCTGTTTTCCCTTGAGGGGAGACTCAGGGGTCAGAGCTTCATGTCCTGTTCTTTTTAGGCCGGTTTTCTTTATTTATCCTTAAGAGTTTTGTGGTCCCTCTGGTCTTTCATGTTTATCCAAAGGATGTAGGTGGAAACAGATAAGCCAAGGCTAGATAAGTTAGTGGTCAAAGCAATGAGAAGTCTGCTAAGGTGATTGAGTGTGAAAAGGCGTTAGGGAGCGCAAGTACAGACAGTCAAATAGGATATGTAATAAAGTCACTTCATTTGTTATTTTCAGTGTACTACCCTTGTGTAAATTAAGCAGTACGACACCTGGATCAATCGCTCCACTTAGCAAGTGGTGGGCAATCCCCTTGGGAGACTCACCTCCAACATTCCATATCACAATTCTATCTATCATCTAGCCATGTTCACCCAGTGATATTGGTGCTGCACCTGATGACGACTGGTGTAGCAGGAATTCTGTGGTGTAAGTGCAGATTCTAGCCAACCTCTTTCATGGAGCTGAGTGCTCTACGAGCTCTGCAAGCGTATCTGTCCTTGTCTGATTCATAAGCGGGTGTCAGGAAGCACGCAGTACTAGCAGTCACAGTTGTGGGATCAGCCTCAATTCAGCTTCACAGTGTTTCACATCCAGATTTGTCTACCCCGTTAGCCACAAGAGCGCATGTGAAGTTGCATATGAACACTTCAGAACCAGTCCTCGTTGGAGGAAGCAGTTGGCATAATTTTATTAGGCAACTTATCAACTGTGCAAATTCCAGTATATCGTGCTAATATTCAGGGGTGTAGAGGCCTCTGCATAGGTCACCAAGAGTCCCGCAGCAGTATCCATTGTGAGAGCAGTTGCAGTGGAGCCTCACAGTGAGTGCTGCATCATGTTAATTGTTACATTTCATAATTGTTCATTATGTTAGATTCAAAATGTCATAACTGTGGGGGGAGCCGCTAGAGAGGGATTTACTGCAATACTTGCTTGAATGTACGCATAAAGGAGTGTGTACAAATAACTGTGTTAGTTCTCATCCAGGAAAGCAGATGCCACCATATTGTCGGCCATGCAGGTCCAGGTGGCTCTCAGCAGTGCCCTTGAAATTTCGGTCCCACAAAGTCTCGGTTTGACTAGGGATCTGAAGATGGATGCACCTACATAACAGGATGTCTGTCCCCATATCGGACCGTTGGGGAGGTATTCAGGACTGGGAAACCAAGCCAATGGTGCGACTGACTTGCCTGAGCTTAGAAGGGAGCCACCATCTTGGATGGACCCTAGCCACACCTTGCTCAGGACCTTGTGATCGAGCCAATGGTGCCAAGAGCTTGCCAGAGCTTATCAGGGAGTCACCAGCTTGTGAGATGCTGTTACTTTTGTTACAGTTATGGCAAGTTCCAAGTACACTATTATGGTGCCTTATGTCTTACAGAAGTCTACCAGGGCTAAAACACACAATAGAACCACACCTCACCGTGGGCCTCTTACCTACAATGGAACAGAAGTCACATTTCCAGTCCTTTTATTTAATGCTACAATGGAGGGAACCAAAAATGAACTGGAGACAAAAAAAGGTAATACAAAATATAAATAAGACGATTAACATGTTATAAAAAAAATCACAGTATCTAGGGCACTCCAATAGCCCATTAAAAAAACAATTATAGTGATGCTTCCTAGACAGGGAAAAGACCCTTTAATAGCTGCATCCTATGGACCACTTTTATTCCTGAAACTAGACTATAAAATATTAGGGAAAATGTTATCCTGCTGATGCCATGCTTGTTAGTCCAGACAGACCAAAATGTAATACCTTCAGGCCACAATTCTTCACCAAATTTGAGAAGCCTTTTTCATGCTTTGCATGTAGAGAAAAAGTATTTGGCTCACACAATAGTGATACTTGTTTGCTATCCAGAGAGAATGTAATTTAGTTCTGTGAAGTTGAGCTCAGTTAAGCCACTCTATCAATGCCCATTGGGGAGAGTGAAGACTGGCGGGTGCATTTGGATTACTTGGACAATGAGAGTGCAGGAAGGTGGCTCTCTATATGGTGCACTAAATAGAAGTACACCGTACACAGAATCGAGTGGATCCCCAATAGGTTTGCAGATTTAAAAGTGGATAGTTCTAATGCACGATTTTGTATTAGTGTGGGCAAGCAGTAAGGCTTATCAGAGAGTAGTGCTAAGCGTTGGTTGTACTCAAAGAGGCAATAAATGAGATACAATAGAAGAATAAATCCCAGACCAATCAGAAAAATAACACTTATTTTTATATATACTAGCCCAAGAACTTGGTTATAAGGTAAATACCCTTATAAGTATAATTACTTTTTAGCTGCAAAAATCGACAGTGCAATTTCAGTGTCCTTCAATGTTAACCTATGGAAGGAAAACACATTTGACAAACAAGTACTTATCAACGACTCACGGGACCAATCTTGTAAACTCAAGGTAAGTACTACATTAAGGTAAGGACAAGGGTCAGGACCACCCCAACAGGTCACTTTGGGCAGCACTGGGGTGGCCGGGTGCAGAGGTTCAGTACGTCTCGGAAGCCCAATGTATTTCAATTGATTTAGGCTGCAGGCCATGACTGGCCATCCTGTTTGAGTAAGGCATCCAGTTGGCTCAGGTTTTGGGATGCTCGGGGACTTAGGGACACCAGTGGTCCTCCTCTATTTGGTCCAGAGCATCCAGGTGCTGAGGGTTTTTGGACCGCCGGGTGACCACCATCTGCAGCGGTCACAGTTGAGGGGAGCCCACAGAACAAGCTGCAGGCGTGGACTGGGAGACCAGTCCAGGTAAACTTAGAGGTGGACTCAAGTCTCAAGAGCTGGAGGGGGACAGTGGGGGAGGGGGGGGGGGGGGTTGGGGAGGGAAGGGTGGGAGATTGCAGTGTCAACAGTGGTCTGCTTTTTCTTGGTCCAGGGTGTCCAGGTGAAGAGGTACAGTGGACTGTCAGGGTTACCGCTGATGGCAGCAGTTGAAGGGGGGGGGCCGTACAAAGAGGCTACAGTCGTTGGTGTGGAGGAAACCCATGATGGACTTGGCTGCTGGAGAGGCTGGTGACCAGCTTTGCACCATTGGCCCACTTCAACACAGGCTGGGAGGCTCGGTTGGAGTACTGCTGTCCGGCAGTGCTTTTGGTAGTCCAGACTTTTCTTGAGAGGTGCTTTGGTGCCTGCAGGGATGACAGGGAGCAGCTCAGCTACTCCACGTGAGTCCCTTGGGCTGGGATGAAGGCTGGCAGTCTTCCTGTTTTTTGGAAGTTTCAGCAGCTGGTGGACGAGGTGTCTTTCTCGCAACTGTCGAAGTTCACAGGCAGGCTGGCAGGGTAGGCATCAAGTCCGTCACCGGTCTTCCGTTCTCACCTTTTTCTGTCTCTAGAGTGTGCATCTTCTTCAGGTAAGCAGGGATCTGAGTTCCAGGGTTCAGGGGTGCCACCTAACTACTAAATTTAGGGGCGTTACAGGGAGAGTCAGGTGGCACCCAATGAGTTGCGCACCTTTAGGGTGACTACACCTTTTCTATGCCCGCTTCCGTTGGGAAGTGGGCATAACCCTGACCCTAGTGGTCTAATTCCTTCCAAACCAAGATGGAGGAATTTAAAAAGTGATGTCCACTTCAGATCATCCACCTTAGGGCTGGGACAGTCGAAGTGGGCACACCTCCTAATCTGCCTAATTTTCCTGCCTGTTCTTCCGCCTGGGGTCACGACAGGGGGTTGGTCATCTCCATCATTTGGGAATACCTGGTTCGCATTACAAAGGCAGCCAAGTCTTTCAAGCTTCCCACCCTGGAATGTCCATCCTGCCTGGAGGATGTGCTGCCACCCTTGCCCAGTGCAGGCTTTTGTCTCTGGGCCAGAGAGTGTTAGCTCTCATCTAAGGGGAATGGGTGGTCAGAAATGTTGCTAAGGTGGCTGAACTGCTCAGGACCAGTCAGTTAACACACTAGTAGTCGGTAGGTTTACAGGGGGCACCTCCAAGATGCCCTCTGAGTGCATATATTGGTAAATCTAACCAACGCGCTCGCATACGCTCCCCCTCTGCATACATTCTCACACACACACCTGCATACATTCACACACACACACACCCACACACACACTCCGCATACATTCACACACACCACCACGTATGTATAAAGTCACACACACACCCCCTCCACATACATACACAAACCCACCACATACATTCACACATACACCCTTCACATACATTCACACACATACACCCCCTGCATACATTCACATGCACCCCCCCTCTTTGCATACATTCACACACACCACCACGCATGCACAGTCTCACACACACGCATGCACACCCAATACCGACACACACACACCATGCTTGCACACATACACGCACACATCACACACATGCACCTACCACACACACAGACACTCCTCCCCCCTTCCGGTCTGGCCACCTACCTGTCTGGGCTGCTAAGCAGCCCATGTTGAGGTGGTCGTCCGGGAGGGGGTGGATGTCGGCGGTTCCGCAGCCCATGCAGCACCGCCGTGCACAGACTGCCGTGCCACATTACTGCTCGTAAGTAATACAAGTACATCTGGCACGGCAGTGATAGCGTTGGAACCACCTCTCACCTGCTGTTAGTCAGGTGATGGTGTCGGATTTCTGCCTGTTTATGGGTGGAAATCCACTGGTGACACCTAATACGGTGGTCTTTGGACCGCCAACACTGGCGGTCTTTTTGTGCCCACTTTGATGGCAGTCTTGGCAAGAGACGGCCGAAGTCGAAATGAGGGTCAAGGAGTCCCTGCACCTTCCTAAGAACATTTCCTAAAGGAAAGAGCCCCAGTGCTGTTTGCTAAGCTCTCTGGGAACACAGGCCCTCTCAAAGGCTGTGAACCACTTGGTGTTATCACCACCATTTTTATATTTAAGGACATTCCCTTTGGGGATTTTGGGATCAAAGTGTCCTGCTCTGTCCCTAGTTATAATGTTGCTGCCACCATTCATGGGTTCTAAACCCATTTCTACTTTTTCCCTCTCTATGGCCAATATCTTGTCCTCCTGGGAAATTCTTTGCGCCAATCTCTCTAAAATAATCCCATCTTCAGAGAGTTCTTCTCTGGACCTTGAGGAACCTGAGCCATCCTCACTAGAGAGGTGGGGGCACTAGGCACTTTGGTTTGTCTGTGGGGTGCAGTTTTCTCTTTTCAAGTGGTAGAGGGTCCAGATCCTCCTCCTCACTTGAGTTGCTCTGATCCACGGGGTCAGAGCCCCATCAGTAGGATGGGTCTGCTCATACTCTGCCAACAGCTTCTGGAGCTTTGCAGTGGTAGGTTTATGGTAGTTTTGATTCTGTAGCCAATGCACAGGGTTCTTAACTGCTTAACTATTTTGAGTCCTAACTTAAGCACGTTTTAAAAATGTTACTGTTACGCGACAGGAACCTAACCAGGGCCCTAAAAGTTACTTGTAAAAATTTGGAAAAAAATACCCAATTCAAAAATGCAATTTATCTAAAGGCAATTTTGGGATTTACTTGTGTAATCACTTATTGACCAAGTGGTATCAGCAAATCCAAAGTCGCAGATGCCACCTCTGTTCTGAAGGAAGGTGGCTGTCTACATGGTGCACTAAAAAGAAGTACACTGTGCAGAGATGCCAGTGTATCCACAATTGGTTAGCAGAGGAAAAAGTAGATAGTTCTAACACTCTATTTTGTGGTTGTGCGGGGGAGCAGTTAGGCTTATCACAGGGTAGTGCTAAGCATTTGTTGTACTCACAGAGGCAATACATGAGATACACTCAAAGAATAAATCTAAGACCAAATTAGAAAAATAACACTTCTTTTTATATATATTTAAAACCCAAGAGTTTGGTTATAAGGTAAGTATGTTTTTAAGCAAAAATATGTTTTTAGTTGCAAAAATCAACACAATGTTAACCCGTGGAAGGAAAACACATTCAGCACACAGTACTTATTGACGACTTACGTGACCAATCTTGTAGACTCAGGTAAGTACTGGGCAAGTGTCAGAACCACACCACCAGCTCACTCCAGGCAGCAAAGGGGCGGCCAGGTGAAGAGGTGCAGTATGTGTTGGGTGCCCAATGTACTTCAAAGGGGATTGGTCTCTGTGGATTGAGGCTGTGCCACCGAGTGGTTAGTCATCTCCACCATTTGGGGAGACCTGGGTCACATTACAAAGGCAGCCAGGTCTTTAAAGCTTCTCATCCTGGAATGTCCATCCTGCCTGGAGGAGGTGCCAACACCCCCGTCCAGTGCAGGCTTTTGTCTCTGGACCAGAGACTGCTGGCTCTCAGCGTGGGGGGTAAGAAACATGGCTAAGGTGGCTGAACTGGTCAAGGCCAGTAAGCTAACACATTAGTCGTTAGTAGGTTTTCAGGGGACACCTCTTAAGTGCCCTCTGGGTGCATCTACTGGTAAATCAAACACTGGCATTAGTGTGGGTTCATCAATATGAGATGCTTAATACCACATATCCCTATCTTCAATGAAGCCATCATGGAGCTGGGGAACTCGTAGTGACTAGTGTCCAGCACCTGTATTTAAAATGGTTTCCCTGGCCACTTACTATGTCTGAGAATCGACAAAGACATAGCAGGGGCTTATCTGCTCGTGTAGATATGCCTTCATATGTAATATATCAGACTATGCCTTAGGGATGTAAGACCTGCTAGAGGGGTGACTTACATATATAATGTGCAGTGTTAGGGGACATGGCACAAAGGCTTTGTGCCATGTTATGTTTTCACTTTTACTTTTATCTGCACCAAGACACGCAGCCTGCAATGGCAGCCTGACCTGCTTGATGAGTGGTCCCTTAGAGAGGCACAGTTTGTGCTGCAGCCCTTATGGACCCTCCTTAGTATACCAGGTACCAGGAGAACCATTTACTAGAGACTTATAGAGGGTGCTAAAGGTTTTGCCAATAATCAACTGTGCAGTTTTGGGGGAAAGAGATCTGGCACGGGGGACCTGCTTAGCACGGACCCAGTACACTTTCAGTCAAAATTACATCAGAAACCAGGCAAGACGTGGGGGGCTAACCATGCCAAAAAGGGTGCTTTCCTATAGAGAGGCACTAATCAAGGCTGACCCTTTTCCCCTATTTTATTTGTGATGATAATGGAAGTACTAGCCTGTCATTTGAGAACAAATGGCATGTAGAAGGGTCTGGGTTGACTCTAATGCTCGGTATTTCATCTGGTTTTGTGTCCATTATGTTTTATTATATTTACAGGATTCCAAGGGACAACTGCACCAACATATAGGCATATTAGAAAGATTTGGGTGAGTTTCTCGTTGCAAAATGCACTAGGAGAAATCATGCTTATTCTAAGTATACCAGGCTGCAACAATTACCCTGCTCAATAAAGATCCATCCCACGGTCCTGGGCAAACATTTTCTAACATCTAGAAATTCAGATAAATTATTTGAACTCTGATCTTGTACTATCCAACATAGATGGGGTAGTGGGTAGGATTAGAAACCCAGTGTGCATTTAGAACTGTTACCATTTTCAGGGGTGGGAAGGATCTCTGTTCAAAATTGGGATGCTTCCCTGACCTTTATAAGTTTTATTGTTAACATACAAGTGATAATTATGCACTCATTATTTTGCATTCTCAATTCTATGTTGTTGAGGCTGATCTGAAAAGTGAGTAGAACGAGAGTAGTACTAATTAAGGTCTGATAATAGTTAACTCGAGGGACAGTCGGAACCTCATACTTTGAGCCATACTGCATAGTGGCATAGTTGTAATTCGTGACTAAAAAGGATCCAACATACCAAAGTTTAGAAGCACAATACTTTCTAACTACGCCATTTGATGTGCTCTGTTTGGCAGAAGCACTGTTTGGTTAGAAGCGCTAACAAGACTTCCACCCCCAAATGTCTACAGTTGATTAGATACTGCTTAAACATTATCTAAGAAAGATTGGCAATCATGTGGTATATTTCTCTGATTTGTCCTTGTAGGTCGCGACATGGATGATCAGTACTGTTTGGCAGATGCACTAACAAGAATTCCACTCCCAAATTTCTTGAGCTGATTAGATACTGCTGAAACATTATCTAAGAAGGATTGGCAATCAGATAGTATATTCCCCTGCACTGTCTTTGGAAGTCGTGACATGGATGACCAGAGCATTGACTGGGTTCAAAATAGACATCTCGAAAATATATTTGTTTAAAAATATAGAAGATATGTTCCTTCTATGTTTGCTTCCCTCTTTCCAAGAGGTGAGAAGGGACTATCAAATACCACTCAGTAAGTTTCTACACTATGGGATATTGCCTAAAGCAACCAGATGCTTCAAACATGGCAGGGGAGAGGGGAAGGTTCTACTGAAATTGATAGTAATTTAGTTAGGCAAGAATTACTGCGTCTAAGAGAAAGCGGTAGGGGAGCATCCCGATATAGTTTAGAACATGTCTGGAGGCCAAGCCATTTTCAGACCTTTGGACTTCATGGGAGAGGATGACAGGGCAAGATCTTAATGATGAAGACTGGGAAAATGTAACAGCATAGCTAAAGTATCCAGAAAAATAGATTCAAATTGAACTAGTTAAATTGTTTAAATCAAACCTATGACAGCCAAACTGCAAAGAATGCTTGACTTCAGTCTACTGCCCTAGGTGTCTCGCCTCAGATGTGAACTACATCCAAACGGTGTGAAGCCTCCTGGTATTGTCCGTGTTTTGATGTCTGGTATTTTCCATGTTAAGGTGTATAGTTCTTGATTAAATCAGTGGCACGATCGAGAGCTCCTTGAGCCCTTCCCATTATATATATTTTAGGGTTGTTCTCTCTTTCAAGCAGGGAGAAATATAAAATCATGTTTGAGGATCTAGCAGTATTGTTAATCACAGTATAAAGGGGTTGACAGTATTTGACAAACTAGAATAGGGTGTAGGGATGATAAGGTATCCTAACACACCTCAGTAATATATGTTTTTATTCAGAACTAGGACACCACAAATAAAGAGAATCTGGGTTTTCTTAAGTGTTATGTATATAGATAGATCAGTCAATTTCTCTCCAAAAGTGCGCCCAGGAACACGGTTGAACCATCTTGGTTAAGACCGCTCAGATGCGCGGAGACTTTTGAGCAGGACTAGAGGTTTTGGATGTACAAGGTAACAACGCTGACGTCTGCTGGCGAGATACTCTGAATATATTTTGCTCCCTACCTTGAGATTCTGCCATGGGAACATGGTATTGGACTTTTGCCACTTTGGAATTTTGGTGTAGTAACCTTAGAAGAAACCTGTGAGTTTTGTGTTCTTTGGAACCATTAGGAACAAACATGAAAATAAGCCTTGATAAAGTCCTGAGAGAGGACGAAACACGTGTCGGCTGGAATGTACATCTAGGCTGAAACGTACATCTATTGGCCTGGAAACTTTAAGAGTGTGATCATTAGAGATTTGATATCTTCTTCTAAATAAATTGAATATGAATTGTTATGTTGTTTTATGTATAAGCATTAGAATATCTATTTGTGAATATGTATATTCAATAAATAGATTTGTGATATATGTTATAATTGTAAATATTAATTAGTAAAGATAGCAATCATTTTCAAAATTTACACCCGTACATTTTTATTGTCTTTTTACATTGAAGTAGCTCATATGAGAATGTAACTGACTTGATGCAACTGACACCATTGACCATGTCTATCATCCCTTAGAGCTAGATTTCTCACATTTGAGATATGTGTGCTCCACTATGTTTTTGTTTCTGGTTATTAATGACAAAGCAGAAGTCAGAGGGAGAAGGTGCAAATCATTAGCTTGATATGAAGAAGTACTGGACAAATATATTCAGAAGTCTGGGGTTTGATTCCATGATGTTCATGCAGACCAATAAGTCAGACATGTCTCTATAGGCAACAGGAGAGAGAGAGGAATAAGGGCATGAAACAAGATGGCCATACAAGCCTATTGGATGGTTTGCACCACACCTCCTGCACCACCCTATTAGGTTCTCAGGCTGGTGGACCGTATTTAGACAACTAATCCAAAGCCCAACTCCTCATTTATTGTTAGATCAGGTGGATAATGATACTGAATAAATCTGCATTGTTGAGACACAAAACGATTGCTAGTGTCTCCTGCACCCTTATGGAGAGAAGATCCTTGGGTAGATGTCAAATGTGCAATGTGTGACTGTTTGCTAAGGGTAATAGCTATCTAATGATGTCTACTGCCCTAAAATTATCTGTAATGTTGTTGGCCTTGCCTGTCCTGGAATGTTTAGTGTTCTTATACTGGACTGCATAATTAGTGACCCTAACTGCGCTGCATAATATAACTGATACTGGAGAGAATGTGTTGTATCAAAGATGAATGGGATAATAGAAACATCATTAATGTTTGTATTAAAAAAATCGAATGCATAGTCTGTGCAAGATAGGATAAACGTAAAGGAATACTCAAAGGGCTTACCAACTACAGCCCTGCTTAGGTATAAACTACACATTTGGTTTAGACACAAAGGGGGTGATTCTAACCCTGGCGGTCGGTGATAAAGCGGCGGCCAACCCGCCAACAGGCTGGCGGTCCAAAAATTGGAATTCTGACCCTGGCGGGAACCGCCAACACAGCCCGCCACATTAACACTCCGACTGCCACGGCGGGACCGACAAACAGCGCGGTGGTCACCGCCAACAGCCAGGCGGCAGACAATGTACTGCCCACACTATCATGACCCACCAATCCGCCACCTTTTCCGGGGCGGGAGCCCCGCCGATAAAAACACGGTGGAAACAGACTACGAATGTGAAAACGCTCACCTTTACGCACTCCACGAGTACGGAGGACAGCATGGAACCCGAATTGAACATCATACCTGCTCTCGTCTACCTGCTCATCTACCACGAGTACGAACTCCGGCGCAGACATCAACGGTGAGTACAGCACCTACGACACACGGGAGGGGGGAGGACGAAAGGTTACGGGCACACACATATGCAACCCCCCCCAAATATGTACACACCAATGCAGAGCAACAAGTCACAGTGACACCAACCAAACCCCCGTAAAAAATGCAATGACATTTCAAAATTGACAATAAATATTTATGTCCAAAATAGCCTCCGATAAGTATTGGTCAACTAGCCAGAATATTTACATTTAAAAAGTCTATATACACAGCAGTGGACAACTGAAGAAATCAGTCCTGCACATTTTACGTAGTAACGATTTGTCCGTGGGCCAAAGTGTAGCAACACAAGGGCAAAGCCCACACACGAGACCTGAGTCCTTTGGAGAGAACACTGCAGGGCCATCTGATGACAAAACTACAGGCACCTCAGGGGGAAGGGAAGGGGCGGCACCTCAGCCACATGAGTCCACGACGCCAGACCCACGAAGGGGCCACCATGCCCACTGCCATATCCTGGGGAGTGCAAAGCCACAGTCTCTCAATGTCTCTACAGTGGTTGGATTGCCCACTGCCATATCCTGGGGAGTGCAAAGCCACAGTCTCTCAATGTCTCTACAGTGGTTGGATTGCCCACTGCCATATCCTGGGGAGCGCAAAGCCACAGTCTCTCAATGTCTCTACAGTGGTTGGATTGCCCACTGCCATATCCTGGGGAGTGCTTGACAGGAAGGGCCCAGCGGAGCGGTGCTTGAGACGGCGGGGCCCAGCGGAGCGGTGCTTGACAGGAAGGGCCCAGCGGAGCGGTGCTTGACAGGAAGGGCCCAGCGGAGCGGTGCTTGACAGGAAGGGCCCAGCGGAGCGGTGCTTGACAGGAAGGGCCCAGCAGAGCGGTGCTTGAGACGGCGGGGCCCAGCGGAGCGGTGCTTGAGACGGCGGGGCCCAGCGGAGCGGTGCTTGAGACGGCGGGGCCCAGCGGAGCGGTGCTTGAGACGGCGGGGCCCAGCGGAGCGGTGCTTGACAGGAAGGGCCCAGCGGAGCGGTGCTTGACAGGAAGGGCCCAGCGGAGCGGTGCATGAGACGGCGGGGCCCTCTTCAGCGGTGCCTGTCTTCACGGCGGGGCCCTCTTCAGCGGTGCCTGTCTTCACGGCGGGGCCCTCTTCAGCGGTGCCTGTCTTCACGGCGGGGCCCTCTTCAGCGGTGCCTGTCTTCACGGTGGGGCCCTCTTCAGCGGTGCCTGTCTTCACGGCGGGGCCCTGTTCAGCGGTGCCTGTTTTCACGGCGGGGCCCTGTTCAGCGGTGCCTGTCTTCACGGCGGGGCCCTGTTCAGCGGTGCCTGTCTTCACGGCGGGGCCCTCTTCAGCGGTGCTCTTCTGCACGGCGGGGCCCTGTTCAGCGGTGCTCTTCTGCACGGCGGGGCCCTGTTCAGCGGTGCTCTTCTGCACGGCGGGGCCCTGTTCAGCGGTGCTCTTCTGCACGGCGGGGCCCTCTTCAGCGGTGCTCTTCTGCACGGCGGGGCCCTCTTCAGCGGTGCTCTTCTGCACGGCGGGGCCCTGTTCAGCGGTGCCTGTCTTCACGGCCGGGCCCTGTTCAGCGGTGCCTGTCTTCACGGCGGGGCCCTGTTCAGCGGTGCCTGTCTTCACGGCGGGGCCCTCTTCAGCGGTGCTCTTCTGCACGGCGGGGCCCTCTTCAGCGGTGCCTGTCTTCACGGCGGGGCCCTCTTCAGCGGTGCCTGTCTTCACGGCGGGGCCCTGTTCAGCGGTGCTCTTCTGCACGGCGGGGCCTTCTTCAGCGGTGCTCTTCTGCACGGCGGGGCCCTCTTCAGCGGTGCCGGTCTTCACGGCGGGGCCCTGTTCAGCGGTGCCGGTCTTCACGGCGGGGCCCTGTTCAGCGGTGCCGGTCTTCACGGCGGGGCCCTCTTCAGCGGTGCCTGTCTTCACGGCGGGGCCCTCTTCAGCGGTGCCTGTCTTCACGGCGGGGCCCTCTTCAGCGGTGCCTGTCTTCACGGCGGGGCCCTCTTCAGCAGTGCCTGTCTTCACGGCGGGGCCCTCTTCAGCAGTGCTCTTCCAGGAAGTCTAGGGAGCCAGACCTGGGCTGGACACCCTGCTCACTCGCCCTCCGACTGTGCAGTGGCAGGCCCCTTCGGGGACGGAGTCCTGGGCCCTTTGCTGTCGTCCCTTGCAGGCGGGATGGGGCTTGCGGGGCCCTCCAGCTCCGCGCTCCTCATGGATGACCTCTCCGCCCTGCTGCCCTTTCGCTCCTTAGATGGGGCTCTCGGGCCCTTGCCTCCCCTGGCTGTTGTGGCAGGTGAAGTGGCCGTTGTTGGCTCCTTGGGGGCAGCCGTCTCAGTCCTCTCACGGCGGCCCTTCAGTTTACCTGTCCTCTTGCCTGGGGTGGGCTGGATGTCCCCTTGCTGCTCAGTGAAGTGTCACTGCCGCCAAAGGGTGGACTCCAGAAGCCATGCACCACTTGGACACTCGAAGCTGGGCTGGTGGTGGCTGAGGTGCTCTTGGGACTCTTAACCGATGGAGGGGGTGGGTCAGGGGAGGGAAAGAGGTTAAGATTAGAGAGGTAATATTTCTTAGGACCAAGGTAAAGGGTAGGAGTAGTGGTGATGGAAGTGGAGGAAGAGGATGTGGTTGTAGGAGAGTCAGGTGTGCTGTCTTTGGGTCCAGGTGACTGAGGCGTAGGCTGTCGTGAAGTGGTTGGCTGTTGTTTGGGTGTCTGCCTGCGTTTATGTGTCTTGGAAGAGGGGGTGACAGACACAGTGGGAGAGGACACAGGGGACGTGTAGATGGCAGTGGGGGTGGTGACTGCACGTGTGAGGACTGTAGTGGAGGGTGTGCTGGTGATGGAAGCACTGGCTGATGGTGGTGTGCATGCAGGTGTGAGTGTAGACGTCACAGGGAGGGAGGAGGGAGACGAGGAGGAGGGGGACACAGAGGTGGTAGTGACTGTTGGAATGTCTGCATCTGGGTGTTGCTGGGGTGAATGCTTGTGTGTCCTGTGGTGCTTGTGTCTGGATGATCTGGCCTTGGGTGTTGAGGTGTGTGCAGGCTGGTCTGATGTGTGGATGGGATAGGCTGAGGGACAGGAGACAGAGAAAGGGTGGAGGCAGTTAGAAGAGGGAGGCTGGAGACAGGGACAATGGCTGCCGTCAGTGCTGAGGCCAGAGCAGTGAACGATCGTTGAAGGGCAGCCTGACCCGAATGAATGCCCTCCAGGTAGGCATTGCTCCGATGCACCTCCCTTTCCACCCCCTGGATGGCATTCAAAAGGGTAGTCTGCCCAACAATGAGCGTCCTCACGAGGTCAATGAGCTCCGCACTGAGGGCAGCAGGGGTAACTGGGGCAGGGGCTGAGGTGCCTGGGGCGAAGGAGACGCCCGCCTTCCTGGGCGAGCGGGCACGGAGCGAAGGCTGAGGGGCTGCTGGGAGGGCCGAGCTGCAGCGCTGGGTGGCGGCTGTACCTGTGGAGGCGGGGGGCCCGGATGTTGCCGCCCCCGCTAGGGAGCTCCCAAACGAGGACGTGTCCGTGTCGCTGGTGTCTTCACCGGTCCCCGTTGTGGTGCTCCCCTCGCCCTCCGGATCACTGGTGCCCTCGGTGTCTGTTCCAGTGCCCACCGGGGCATTGTGACTTGCAGCTCCCTCGTGCTCCGACGCCAATTCTCCTCTGCCTGATGATGCTAATGCACAAGAAGACAAAGAATAAGGGTGGGGGGAGAAATAAAACAAAGTTGAGTGTATGCCTTGTCAATACCGTTGGCGCAGAGGACAGACATAGGTGCCTCATGCACTAAGCCGCGAAATTGGGGTACACTACTCAGTACTTCTGACTAGGCCAACAGGTCTAGGGACAACAGACGCGCACATGGGTGATGCAGGACCATGGATAGCTGTACTTGGCACCCTCCAGAGGTGGGGGGCGGGGGCACAGGGCCATGTCTAAGGGAGGGGACTACACTACAGAAAGCGCCCTGGCCTAGTGTCACCCACGGCCCTCCTCCCCCACCCAGACGCCTCAACTGCGCTTAAGGATAGCAGAATGTGCAGGTACTCACCCCCTTGTGTCTGCTGTGATGTCCTCAAGCGCCCATCCAAATCAGGGTAGGCCACCGCCAGGATCCGGGACATCAGGGGGGTCAGGGTACGACTGGCACCCCTCCTAGGTCGGGAGGCCATCCCCAGCAGTGACTCGGCGGTCTTTCGGGTTCCGCGGCGGACGTCCTCCCACCTCTTGCGGCAGTGGGTGCCCCGTCTGGTGTAGACCCCCAGGGCCCGGACTTCCTTGGCGATGGCACGCCAAATGTCGATTTTCTGATGGGCGCTCACCTGTTAGACATGTACAGGGTGGGAAAGAGAAAACGTGAAATTTCGCCATGTTTGGAGTACATGCCCCCCCCCTCCCCAACCTTGCCATGTGGCCCATTCTCTCATCTGTCGTGCGTTGCACTCCTCATTTTCTCCCCACCCCAACAACTTACATCCACCCCACTCCACACAGGCATAACCCATTCAATGTGCACTCAGTGTACTCACCTGTTGGTCTGGAGGACCGTAGAGTAGCGCATACTGGGGGAGGACCCCATCCACTAGTTTCTCCAACTCTTCAGACGTGAAGGCAGGGGCCCTTTCCCCAGTCGCAGCAGCCATTGTCACTTCCAGACCGAGGTCACAGCAGCACTTGCAGTATAGGTCCTCTCCTGTGGATGATCAGGTATCGAGTGATTAGGCAGATAGAAAATGGCGGTCACGGCCGCGGCGGTGCGTACCGCGGCGGTGCGTACCGCGACCGCCGGCGCACATTGTCATTGGCTCCTGAATCCCATAGGGTTCAATGTTAACCAATGCGGGTTCGTATAGCGGTCTTCGACCGCCTACCGCCACGGTGTGCCACGCCAGCGCATTGACCTCACATCCCATTGTCCCACTTCACCGGTCAGGCAGCCGCCATTTCAAGGGCCCACATGGCTTAATTTCAACTGCGTCACACAGGCCTAGGCCTTGCATTGCCACACATCCAAACATAGCCATCCATACCTTTTCGTGTACTGTGCATGCAGTGGTGAACGTACCTGTGACTTGCTTGACTCTGTGCTCCATGTTGTCCTTCCTAGGCACCGTCCGCTGGGACTTGCGAGGAGAAGGATGAATCCTCGCGTGTACCGCCCACTGGTGGACCTGTCGACAATGGAAGAACGCCACATCATACTACGATACCGACTTGACCGAGCCACTATACATGAACTGTGTGCCCAGCTGGAGCCAGCCCTGATGTCCCCCATCCGCCAACCCACAGGAATTCCCCATCTAGTGCAGGTTCTGTCAGTCCTCCATTTTCTGGCAAGTGGCTCATTCCAGACAACAGTGGCCATGTCATCTGGAATGTCTCAGCCTATGTTTTCAAAGATCTTGTCTAGAGTGTTGTCTGCCCTGACGAAACACATGCGGCGCTACATTGTATTCCCTGAGGAGGTCGATTTGGCCACTGTGAAGGGTGATTTTTATGCCCTTGGACATATTCCCAACATAATTGGTGCCATTGATGGGACCCATGTGGCTTTAGTACCCCCAAAAGACGATGAGCAGGTGTACAGAAACAGGAAAAGTTACCATTCGATGAACGTTCAGGTGGTCTGTTTGGCTGACCAGTACATCTCCCATGTGAATGCCATGTTCCCTGGGTCAGTGCATGACGCGTGTGTGATGCGAAATAGCAGCATCCCTTGTGTGATGGAACAGCTACAGAGACAACGTGTGTGGCTAATTGGTGACTCTGGTTACCCCAACCTGCCTTGGCTATTGACCCCAGTGAGGAATCCCCGGACCAGGGCAAAGGAACGGTACAATGAGGCCCATGGGTGAACTAGGAGGGTCATTGAAAGAACCTTTGGCCTCCTGAAGGCCAGGTTTAGGTGCCTACATATGACAGGGGGATCCCTGATGTACTCACCAAAGAAGGTGTGCCAGATCATCGTGGCCTGCTGCATGCTTCACAATCTGGCATTGCGACGTCAGGTGCCCTTCCTGCAGGAGGATGGTCCAGATGGTGGTGTTGAAGCAGCTGTGGAGCCTGCGGAGAGTGAAGAGGAGGAAGACGAAGAGGACGACCCAGACAACAGGGACAGAGTTATCCATCAGTATTTTCAGTAGCACACAGGTAGGAATCACCCACGCCATTTACCATTTACTGAATGCCCCCTGCATCTTTACTTTGTGTATTTCCCCCCAGTTCTTTTAAACTGAAGTTTACTTTTCCCTTCCCTTTTCAGTGCTGTATGACCCACTGCGTGACTTCTGCTTGGTTAGCCCATGGACTAATGCTTATTGACATCGGTATGTTGTCCACACATAAATAACAGAACATTATTGATAAGTAATGTGTTATACATTTGTAAATAATACAGGCTGACTCCAGAATGATTTATGTGCAATGAGTGATTTATTTTTAGTGCTATATTTTGGTACATGAGATTAAAACGGTGAAGGGTGAGGGTGGAGTTATGTCCATGGCAGAGTCCAGTTCTCGGTCGCACTGGTGCATTGTTCATATTGCTGTGGAAGGATGGAGCAGGGGCGGTTCAAGGTTGGACAGGGTGACACTGTGGGACAGTGGAATGACATCCGGGGGGATATTAGACTGGCGGGTGTCTTGGCATCCTACGCTGTCTTCCTTTGAGATCTCAGGTTCCTCTTGCGGGGTGGTTGTTCTTCAGCAGGAGGTGGGGTTCTGGGGGCACGTCGTTCTGTGGGGGCCCCCTGACCACTAGCGCCGGCGGAGGTGGTAGGCTGTTCCTGGCTAGTGACAGGGGCCCTTTGCGGTGCCACATGCTCCCGCATTGTGGTTTCTATCCGGTTGAGGGCCTGGACTATGGTCCCCATTGCGGTAGCGATGTCCCGGAGTTCATTGCTGAACCCCATGTACCGTTCCTCCTGCTGTGCCTGGATCTCAGTGAACCTGGCCAGTACCATCGCCATCGTCTCCTGGGAGTGATGGTATGCTCCCATGATGGTGGTGAGGGCCTCTTGGAGAGTCGGTTCCCTGGGCCTGTCCTCCCCCCCCTGTCGCACAGCAGCCCTCCCAGTTGCCCTGTTTCCCCGGGCCTCTGTCCCGGGACGGTGTGCCCACTACCACTGCCCCCAGGTCCCTGTTGTTGTTGGGGTGTTGGGTCAGCCTGGGTGCCCTGTAGTGGCGGACACACCGCTGATTGACGCGTCCGCGGGACAGAGGCATGGGCCCGCTGGGTGGGAGCTGTGCTGGTGTTCCCAAAGGGGTTTGGGTCTGCTGTGGCCTGTGTCTGTGTGTGGGGAACCGACTGTCCAGAGGTCCCCGATGGTCCGGGCTGGTCGTCAGGTTCGAGGTCGACAGAGCTGCTGTCCTCGCTGGGGGCCTGTTCTGGGGGTGGGATGGACATCTCTGGACCCTCCGTGGCGGTGTGTTGGCGTTCGGGCCCTGCAGGGGTGAAGGAGTATGGTTATTGTTTCTGTGTGTGCCATGGCGTGCATTTTGGGTGCCCTTGTCCCCCAGTGCTGGCATTCCCTTGTGGGAGGTGTTGTGAGGGTTTGGGGGGGGTGTATGGGTATGTGCAATGGTCATGCTTTGGTGGTGGCTGTCTATGGTTTGTGTTGGCATTCAGGGGTTGGTGTTGTTTAGGGTGGGTTGTGCTGGTGAGACATTGGCAGGGAGGTTATGTGCTGGAGGGTGATATTGGGGGGGGGGGTTGGCATGCTGGTGGTTGTGGGGGGTGAAGTAGTTGAGATTCGACTTACCAGAGTCCATTCCTCCGTGTACTCCAGCGAGGCCATCAGGATGCAGGATGTTTACCACCTCTTGCTCCCATGCTGTGAATTGGGGTGGGGTGGGTGGTGGTCCGCCGCCAGTCTTCTGCACAGCGATGTTGTGCCTGGAGATCATCGAGCGCACCTTCCCCCGTAGGTCGTTCCATCGCTTTCTGATATCTTCCCGATTTCTGGGATGCTGTCCCACAGCGTTGACCCTGTCTACGATCCTTTGCCATAGCTCAGCCTTCCTTGCTATGGTGGTGTGCTGCACCTGTGTGCCGAAGAGCTGGGGCTCAACCCTCATGATTTCCTCCACCATGACCCGGAGTTCTTGGTCCGAAAACCGTGGGTGTCTTTGGGGT
Source organism: Pleurodeles waltl (assembly GCF_031143425.1). Lineage (NCBI taxonomy): Eukaryota > Metazoa > Chordata > Amphibia > Caudata > Salamandridae > Pleurodeles > Pleurodeles waltl. The sequence continues at coordinate 517,922,338 of NC_090448.1, forward strand.
GCCATGGGGTGGTGTGGATGAGGTGTGGGGTGGTGTTTGTGGTGATGTGCGTGGTGATATGTGGTGAGGTGTGCGTAGATGTGGTGTGGGTGATGAAGTTGGGTTCCTGTGTGTGTTGGGGTTTTCTAATGCTGTGCTCGCTATCTCTATCTCTCTCGCTCTCGCCTTCGCTCCGATTTCCAACTAGTGGGGGTTTGTGGGTGATGTGGGTGTGTGTTTTATAGTTGATTGGATGTGTGGGAGCGTTGTTTGTATGTGTCTCAGGTGTGCGTATTTCAAAATGTCCAATGTGGCAGTGTTTTGTAGATGTGTGTGTATTTTGACCGCGGCGGTGTGTACCGCCAATGGAATACCGCGGTTGAAAGACCGCCGCGTGGATTCGTGGGTCAGAATGGCATGGGCGTGTTTGTGTTGGCGTGACGGTGGAGGTTTGGTCATCTCCAGTTTTCCGCGGCCCGCTGATGTGGCGGCCTTCCTTGGATGTCGGATTTTTGGCGGTTTCAAAGTTGGTGGTCAGAATGACCGTGGCGGTCTACCGCGGCCGCGGCGGTAGTATGGCGGACTTCTGACCGGCGGTAAGGGCCTTTTACCGCCGAGGTCAGAATGACCCCCAAAGTGTACATAGCAAGGTAGGCATGAAGACTTATGTTTTCTTATCTTTCAGACATGTATGACTTGTGATTCATCGCCTCAGACATGATGAAAATACCTTTCCTAGCTCGTGAAACTGAAACCTTCCAATTATGCAATTTTTAGGTCACCTTTTTCCCTCTAACATTGTCCAATACGTTTGCTACTTAAATATATTTAACATCCAGAACTAACTACCCAACCCAAGCTTCAAAAGTCGTGTAATTTCAAGGCAAAAAGCTTATTTTACATAGTGCAGTGGTTCCCAACCTGTGGTCCAGGGACCCCTGATGGTCTGCGAAGCCTTCTCAGGGGGTCCACAACTGCTTAGAAAATTAACTAATATTAACTGATTAATAAAGTGTATAAAGTGGCAATATGAACAATTGAAAAAATTAAAACATACTGTACATGTCATAGAATTTGAAATTGGAGGCTAAAAATTTAATTAGTATCCTCAGATTGATTCATGGGAGCAGGTCAGGTGCCTCAAACAGTATACAGTATGGATGATGTGTGGTTTCGATTAACTTTAATAAAGCTCCAACCTTCCTAATAAAATTATTTTTTCATTTTATTTGTTTGCAAATTAAATAAAAACATGTTATCATTTGCATACGTTTTTGATGGAATGCTTGTTTCTGTATTTTTTGTGAATTGTTTTGCGTTTTAAATCATCAACAATGTTTAGGCCTGGGTCCCCCTCTTCCAGTAATGACTCAGTGGGGGCTGGGCCCGTATTCCAATGGTGATTCATTGGCTGTCCCCGGGTTCCAGTAATGATAAAGTGGGGGTCCGCAAAAAGTCAAATGGTTGGGAACCACTGAGACTAGACGATTCATTATTTACTTCAGAACTTAAAACGAAATGAAATCAAAACTGTGACAGTTGCGTTGAGGAAAGTATATATTTATACCTAAAAAAAAAACTTGCATGCACACCTGCTGTTTTGTGTCAACCTGCACAGGAAACGATTTTTCCTCCCAATCACGAGTGGTAGTAAAGTGCTTATTAAAACATTAATCATAACCCTATATACTGACACACCGCCAACCGTTCCCATTACATCACTGAAAATATTTATTAACTTAAAGTCGGCTCTGACAAGTTACAGAAGCGCGCTGCTTGGATAGCTCTAAAACTGAAGGTGGTTTCTAAAGAGTTGTTACAAAATTGGTTTTGCATTAAGAATCGAGTGTACCGAATTGTGGTCGCGTCTGACATTTATTACTGAGGTTGTGTTGATTTAACTGGTGTTTCGCCGTCAACCTATTCCAAAAGTATTACATATGTCACCCTCCTTTATTAAAAGCATATTGGGACCCATATTACAAATCGTGGGCTGCATGGGCAGTTTTTAAATGAGGGGGTTCTGACATCAGATGCGCAAGCATTGTGCTTGTTCTAAATATGGCGTTGTTTCGGGATCAGGTCTCACAGGAAATTGAACACCAAGAAAACCGTCTGCACTTTCCACCAGTACTCAGCACACTTCCATCACCCCAAGCGCCATCATCTGTAATTACTCCTCTGGCACAATACGTTTTGAATGAAATGCTTAAAGAAACAACCTTTAATCAAGACGCGTTGACGCACTGAATACCATCCAGTGGCGCAAACTCTAATTGACCAGTCACAAACGATTGAATGAAAGAAACTACACTCCTCCAACCCCTCAATATGGGGCTTTATATCACACAACTAGCAATAACAGTAGTAATCAAAAAGTCTCAAGTGTAGGAGCCCAGCATTCCTCCCTTCCTGCCTTGATTTCTTGGTTTACAGAAAAACGTAAGGACGACCTAGCTTCAGCCCACATATACCGCTCTGGGTTTGTCAGGAAACCAACTGAAGCACCAAAATTATTGTATTCCTCTTGATGGCTTGCAACCCTTCACTCCTTTTCTGGGTCGTACCCCTAATCTACAAGATTTTAGGGAGTTTGCACCCTCTGAGAAGGAAAGCATTCCTGTCAGCAGTAGCCTCCCTCACAGACTCTCAATTGCCTAGTTCCCGAATGTCAGTCCTAGCAAATGGCATCCTCGAGGCAGACCCTAGTATCTTTCAGGAGGACCTGGCCCCTCAGAAATTTGTGCAATATAGTTACCAGTTTTTCACCTTTGGATAGGGGTGAAACCTCCAAGGCACTTACATTAGCAGTCCTCGGGGGATGGCCCAGATGCTCCTCCTTCTGCTCCACCCTAAGCACTGAGTTGATGACATATTTCTGGAAATCCATATGCAAGGATAGTCTCTCTATGTGACCCCAACTTGAAGTCCAAATCCGTAACCTTTTGGCTGTTTTGCCCACCTTTACTTTCCATCTCTGAGATCTTCTATTTGACCACTGACTCATCTTGTAGCAGGTCATTTAAAAGAGAGACCCACGGGGTCAGCTTGCTCAACTTCTCACTCTGCACTTTCAGAATGTCGTGAGGTAGTCCTCAAAAGTCAAAAAAATAAATCTTGTCTACCTTTGCCCGGTTAGTTGCTCTCCTGGAGGCACACTAAGGCATAAAGTTTTAATTGAAAGCAGCCTCAACAAGGCAGAACCCTTCAGTCACAGGCCAGGCCCATCGCAAGAAGTGTACCCTAATAGTTTGTGCCAGGCCATTGAATAGTCATGACCACAGTCATGAATACCCAGCAGGTGACTGTTCCACTCGGTGGCTCTCTTTTCTGCTGCTAGGCATCCCAAAACTCATCGAGAGCCAGGTACTAGACATGAGAAGCCTTCCAGGATCCAACAAGCCAGTAGAGATCAAACTGACAGATAAACCCAAGTCAGATTGTTAACTCTTAAGGAGGAATACACCATTTGCCATAAATAGCCATGTAATGTAGGGCAAAACAGCAGAGTAGCACCATAAAGTACTAACAGGCCAACAATACTAAGATTACCAACACTTTGAGAATTACTCGTTTTTTTAATTGTGACCTTTAGATGCTCTTTCTGTCAGGCATGTCCATCCGAGCATTAGAACTATTACTGGCTCACCGTGGGCCTATCGGGTGACTTTTGTGGGCTCAAAGGGTATTCCATTTCCTTCTTTCACCCCTCTTGTTGAATATTTTGGAGAGATATTTCACCATAGATGAGGAACACCAATGCACGATGGATGATCTTTTATTTTATGTCCATGCCTGGCACGCTGCTTTGCTGGAGTCAAAGTAGTACTTTATCAGATCAGCATCCCTCCAGTATACTCCCAAGTGGTTTCTGTTGGCAGGTGAAGTGTGGTGTAGAGGGTGGTGTAAAGTAAGTGAAGTACAGATCAGCGGGGAGAGGAAAAGGGACTATAACTTTTTGTAAATTTCCTTAGAAAGACAGTAAAGAATGCATTAGCTTGCCCCTATATCTCAAACATATCTAAGGGGATACCAACACCACTTAATTTACTTTTTAGAATTTGGGGAAGGTTTAACAACTCTCTTGTTTCAAATTTCAACAGCTTATCCTACTAACAGGTACAACATTTCACTGAATTTCAGGACCCTTTGCGTACGCCCCATTACAGTAACTTACATATATTTACAGGATATTTAATTCTGTGACTCCTTGTATGAGCTTCCGTGTCTCTAATATAAGTTATTTGCAATCAAAAGGGAGGGGTGGTCTTCAGGATGTTTATGCATGTGGTTTCACATAAGAAGTACTGTGTGCTAGCGCAGGTACACATACTCTGCTGATTTGGTAAGGCCACACTTGGCTCCTCAAATGCAGCAGGGTATTCTTCACAGATCTTCTCGCCCCTCTTGGCTCTATGCTGGCAGAGCACTGCTCCGGAAGGCCTGTGTGAGCTATTCGCATTGCTTTGATCCTGTGTTGTTTGGGTGATCACTCTCCCCCTAGTGCCTGGTGTGATAAGTCCTGGACAGGGCATTAAGTAAAGAGTAAAGTCAAAGAGATTTGCACAGATACTTGTAAGTTGGGTCTATGATTAGTGAACTGCCTGTGTGGAGCTGCTTTGCTGCTATTTTGTTTTCTTACCTAATGATTATTTGATTTTATATGTAAATTACTTTTTAATTGCTTGACGCAAATTGTTTTATACTATTGTAAGGCTTATAGCTGAAACAATTAATTAAATAATACTAAAGTAAGGCAAAGGGTGTGTTAATGTCCATTAATATTTTAACATTTGGCAGGGCCATACAGACATCTTACACTCGGAAGGAGTCTGTGGATCACATAAATTGTCAGTGAGACTGCCAGGGATGAGAAATTGCTTTGGTAAGTAGTTGTTTACTATTCAAAACTAAAAGTAGGAGAAAGTGCTTATATGACGTTTCATAGAAGTGCTGAATTGACATCTTACCAGGAAATTACTTTTCGTTTCTAGCGTGTCCGCCAAGGAAAGTTTGATTTTCCCCAGAGAAACAATTAAACTCAAGTCGAAAGGAAGTTCATGGATCCAAAACAAATGTAGCAAAAGACATATTCCAGGTCAAATCCCCAAAGACAATCTGAAACTAACACCACTGCAACTTTTCTTTTTATCAGCAACAAAATAGGGCAATTTTTCTTAATTCAGTTTATGTTTTGTGTGAACAAACATATTTTCCTTTCATACCCTAATTTTGTTAGTCAGTGTTGTTGTTAAATTAAGATTTGTTTTCTTGTTACAATCAGGTGCAAAAATAAATACATATGTAAATGCGCGCTACAAAAATGCCATTCTGGAATAAACTACATAATTACATTTCCTACAGTGACTTTGTAATCTCTTGGGTATTTACTCTAGACTAAACAGCCTCACTCAGCTGCCCTCCGTCTCAGTGTCGATGAAAGAAGCTTGTTTGACAACTGCTCCAAGCAGAAACATATTTTCCATGAATGCATGAAAAAGGGTTTACAAAAAAACACTGTACTAAGCTTCAGACCACGGGGTTCATGTTAAATCGATGAGTTAATTCTGATGAGAGGCGCCAACAAAAACAATCACTACGGACATTTTGCTGTCAAGGCCAGCTTTTGAGCTCAATTTAGTGATACAAATAAAAGTTCTGCCAACTTCCCAATGAAGTATTGCATACCGATTCTTTATACGTTCTCCATATATTGGGTCTTTAAGGCACCCCCGGGAGCTCTGTCACTGAACAGAAGAGAGGCCATGCCAACAGGTGGGTGGACAGGAAATCAAATCTCTCCTTTTCCCAGTGTAGCTATAATATATTAATGACTAATGACATTGACAGAGACACACTAACTCCTCAAACCACTCTGGAGGTTTTCAAATAAAAGCTCGAGCATATTTTCAGGCAAAACATTTTTTTACTTTCCAAATGCAGCTAATTCTTTTAGGTATCACGATGATACTCTTTCGGGTCAAAAGGAAGATTTATCATACAATCGAGAGCCCAGACGCCCCTCCTTAACCTTGTTGTGCGCACAGAGTAAACCCAAAATTGAACATAATTTCTTAAAACATAACAATAAAAAGGAACACCCTTTATTACGAGAATTGGGTATGTGTAGGCTTGTTCCCATGCTGAAAACAAAGTCTTCATGTGCAGACTTCTATGATACACATCATTTTACTCAGTTAGAAGGGAGGGTGTTCTTAAAATAGTGTCACTGTGCTGCCATTGGTTGGCAGGCTGAGTACTTACAGCTCTTACGTGCTCATTACCTGAGAGGTTTTATGTTATCCTTTTAAGTGTTTTCCTAAAGGAAAAGAGTGAAGGGATTCTTTTTTTGTTGCAATCCCGAGAATTCCAGAAGAATGGACCTAGGTAGGAGAAAACCATTCCACGTTTAGGCTTCAGTTTCACCATTAGGGATGTTTAGAAAATATTGAGTTTTGCTTCTGTTCTGCCTGAATGGTGGATTGCGATTCTTTGAGACAAACAATGAGGGACTGTGCTTTGTAGGCAATTAAAAACTAACTCGAAAAGGGTATACTTTTTGATGGGGACTTAATGATTCTCATAGCTTGAGCAATACGATTTCTTCTGCTTATCACAGAGATCATACGAGTGGTAGAATTTTACACTCTCAATCTGCTGCTGATAGAAACATGTAGCCACAACTGTACCAACCTGGGAGTTGAAGGGGAAATTTGAAGGGGAGATCAGAGTCAAAAGTAAAATCATCATGTGTCCTTTTACTTGAGACATTAATATACTGACTGAAAATGAAAAATTGAGGTGACGATAATTGGATTTAGAGCCAGTTAGTCCTAAAGAAGATGATTTATATTTTGAAACTGCAAACCACACAGAACTTTACTTCTCCCAGTGCTCTTTAATGGTCTTTCATCAAAAAGTGATCCTTGAAAAAATTGTTATAACGTTGTGTCATAAGCATACAATTTAATTTTGATCTACGCCTTACTGAACAGCTCAGACATTGGTTAAGTATAAAATGCAGAAGACACATGTGAGTGGAGGCACCCTTGAGAAATTCCACAGCTAATAATTGGTTCCTCCGTAAAGAAGGAACCAAGCAAGACACTCTGGGATCATTTACAAAAAATTTTTAATAATCATTTAAGTGCAGTATCATTTTTTTTTGCTTCAGAGGCCCATCTGCTTTAGAGAATGAGCTGATCCACAGTATCAATCTAACATAACCAGGAGGCAACCCGCTCCCCAATTCATATATCACACTGCATTGTCACAAAAAAATGACTAGGTTCTTTGTGGCGTGCTTGGTTTGAAATCCATACTGTACGGTGGATACGTTATAATTGGTTTCCAAGTGATTCTGAAACAGTGGCACTATAAAGTTTTCAAGATTTTTTAGATAATACTGTTCGTCTGGTAACGGGCCTATAGTTAGGGGAGCTCCAATATGTGAAGTAGTAGAATATTCCCTAATACCAAAAAAGATCGAACATAACGTTCTCAGACGGGTTTGCATGCTTGTTTTGTAGCCATGCTGGTGCAGGATCCACAGGGAGTTGGAGGGTTTCAATGTCTCCTAATACAGTGTTCGAAGTAGGCTTCAAATTGAAGGGTTTTTCATAGCACTGGACTCCTGATTACTTATCCTCAAATGTAGATGGTGAGATTACCTACCAGAAACATATGAAATATCCTGGCAATAGTGTAAAATTATATTGGAGAGGGAAATGACAGGGGAGGTTTGGGTTTATTATGATGGATGTTTAACCTAATAACAGGAAAACCATAAACCAATCAATAATCATAATACATAGAATAATTTTAAAGCATCCGTAACATGCTTAGTAAAACAAAAAAAAGATTGTGATGTGCCCGATTTTGAGTTTGACAGACGGAAAACTCCATCTGCCAAACTCCCAACAGGGTGGTTGGCGCCTACGCAACAACCTCCCCGCCAGAGTTATTAAGAGTTTCCCGCTAGGTCAGCAGGAGGAACCCTGAGTTTCGGCCCACTGGCTTAGCGGGAAACAGGCTACAGCATTGTCTCCGTCTCGTCATCAAGATGGCGGCAATGTTATAGCCTGCTGGGTGCGGCAGCACCCTCGCGGATCCCTAGCGGCCCTACCACCAGGGTTGTAATGTGGCGCTCAGACCTCTGTATTGGAGGCGGTCTGACTGCCATTCACAAGTTGGACTCGTATTGAGGCCCTAAATGATGAAACAGTACCACTGCTGTTGCGCCTCTATGTTGGACTTTGACAAGCTATGTAATAAGCTGTTGTCATTATTTACCATTACACTTTCACAAAGGATTCGATATAGTGTACATTTTGGCCTTCAGGGGCTGAGTACGTATGGTTTTTCAATGTAATAATTAACTAGCGACAAACATACCTCAGCCAAGATATAGGATTTAAAAATGGAAATGAAGGGACAATAATGTGCTGGCCTCAAATCTCTGTCTGGTACAAAATTGTGAAGGGCTGGAATTGCTTTTTCTCTATATGCTATAATCTGGCTTTGCGAAAGAGTCACCATGTGTATTTCTGAATCAAGCTAAGCATCCCATAATCTCTATCTCCTGTTTTTTAAGATGTTCGACCCGTGCTTGGTGATAATCCATCAGATACCAACATAAAAACCTGATAATAGCACAACTTTATTACTCACGTAAGACACTGACACACTTAGGAAATGGCCACGCCAGAGACTCTTACTCTGTCTTCCAAATATGTTGAAGGAGCAGCGTAATGCACATTCATAAATGTGCTTCAACCACAGTCAGGGGAATAAGGCACTATATAAAATCAACTACTGGAGTGCTTGCTGGATCAGGATATCATTAGTTTTAGAAGCTACGTCAGGCTTCTTGCACTCGCCAGCGACAAAGATTTCAGTTTTGCTGATGTTTTTTACTAGATGCAACATTAAGGCTTTCGGACATGTAAATACTCATGCAGTTTATCCTTTGAAAATAGTCAAATTAGAGCTGTTACATCAAGACAAAGGAGAATTAGTATAGTCTTATTGGAAATATTTAACATCTGTGGTAGCGATCTCGAGGAAGATTTCTAAATCATGTAGGTAATGTTTAAGCAAGGCTGGTGCAAGAACGCAACACTGTATTCCACCTTTATCGACAGGGAAAACATCTGATCACTGTCTCTTTGCCATGATTTGTATGTGGAATAAAATCAGGTTAAAACAAAACACTATGGGGGTTATTACAACTTTGGAGGAGGTGTTAATCCATACCAAAAGTGACGGTAAACTGACGGATATACCACCAGCCGTATTACGAGTTCCATAGGATATAATGGACTCGTAATACGGTTGGTGGTATATCCGTCACTTTAGGGACGGATTAACACCTCCTCCAAAGTTGTAATAACCCCCTATATTTATTGTGCACATCGTGGTCCTTAATCCTACTTTACTAAACTCACATATGTAAAATTGGACTAACGCCCCTTACATAAAGTTTTACCGTACAGCTGTGCCAGGATATCTTTTAGGCAAACTCACTGGCAGAACAGAGGGTCCACCCAAGAACCTTTTTCCAAAATACACAAGTGCTACCACTGCCCTTTAACAACTAAATTGTCCCAACATAGCATTGAATAAACCGACTGCACACAATTCTCTACAACCACATCCTCTACAGGATCAAGCGAGATACTCAACTTAACATTCACATTACAACACATTGCTCTTTTTTACCCATCCACCAACCGCTCTCCCTCTCATCATTTCATCACTAATATTCATGTCTCTATTTGCCCTTTCTCCTCCCCGACCCTAGTCTTATCCTCATAATTATTAAACGTGTATTCAGTCATGGCACCTTTTCAGAAAACACATACAATGTTCTGCCATCCAGGTCCTCTCTCCTTTGTCTTGCATCTCCCGTCAAGAACCAGCAACAGTTGCAATTTACCTCAATCCCAACTAATAACCATGGCATTGCAGCAGAATGATGGATCACCCACTGCAGAATTGCAAAGGTGTCAAACTAAAAACAGCATGAGTGCTCTAGCATATGAAGCATGCTTTCAAAGTTATTTTTGAACTTATTGCATGTTCATCCTTACTTGTTGCCTTTCTACAAAATCCTTCATGCACCGTTTCAAACACAAATTGCTTCATCGTGGACAGCAGTTATCAGCAAATCCAGCCCTAGCTTTCATGCCAAGAAGTCTACTTTGTTATTTTTACTGGCTTCCTGCAGACAAAATTAAAATTGGATTTCTTCTTGGTCGTAAGCAATACAGAATGAGGAGTCACTCCACTGTGCCAAAGGCAGGCTTGGAAAAACATTACTGGAATCCTAGCTAACTCTCCACTGGCCAGAAAAGGACCAGGAACTAAGGAATGTGGGTTCATCCAATGTGAGTTCATCCCCTAACAATCATGAAAGAGCAGCACACACAGGACGTCACAAATAAAAATATAGATATTTATTTTCAAATCAATTAAGATCATTACATATGTCATAAAATTGATGTTTAAATACTCACAAGAAAAGAAAAAAAACTTTGCAACTGTAAGTGGGGTGACACAAATATTATTTGAACAAAAGAGATCACATCATTAAGTATTTGTGTGAAGGTCACGACAGACCTGTAAAATGGATTATCAATTTGAAAGAGAGTCACACGTAAATTGATAAAATGGCAACGGTCCTTACCCCAGCCTTCCTAGCAGTTCTAGCTGTGGAACGTCTGGCCCATACGTCTCTATCTGAATCGGTGTATACTCGTAGAGTGCCCCCTCAAGCTTCCTAATTGGCGCTAAGGAAACATGCTGACCCTAAAAAGAAAAAAACACAGAGTTGTAAATTAAAAAATATCTTAAAAAGGACTTATTTGTTTTTTTGGGTCATAAACCAAGTTAGGAACATATTCACGAAGAAAAAGACAATAACGTTCAAAACGGCCTCTTTATTGGTCATTTCCTGATTGCAATTTGAGTTAGCCCTCCTTTATAGAACGCCATTTTTTTTTTTGAGTAGCTATGATTCTTTGGAAAATCAAAGTGGCTTTTTTAAGTTAATTATTCGTGGAGTTCGGCTGCTTTCTAATGTAAATGAATAAAACATTCAAGATGTATGCCATTAATAAAATAAAATGCTCTAAAGGAAGTCTCTGTATACAATCCCGTTATAAAGTGTAATCAATAATTTCCTGAAAGATCGACTCAATAAGGAAGCTATTGGATTTTTACAAGCACAGTTTTCAACGCTTCAGTATGTAATGGGATCTCACAACAAATAAGTATAACTATTTCAGAAAACGCTCATGTGATTAAAGCCAAATGCTCAAAAAATACATTATATGAGCGTATTAGGGTAATAAGTGCGAGACTGCAGAGGTCTGTTCTTCGTGGAGCTATAGTGAGATATAAACCAAACATACTAATACAAATGTGAGGACATATTTATTTTCACAGTGAAATCGAGCAACGTCACAGACGGAACACTCTAAAACGGCATGACACAGAATCACTGAAATAATACAAATGTTATAATTACAATAATGAGTTGGAAGGTCATCAGGAAAAGGCAAGTGCTACAAATAATGCATAACATTTGGAAACTTTGGTGCTGTTTGGAGATACTGCATTCAGGAATGTATATCTGTTGGATGAAAACCCCACGGCAGGATGAACAACCACTGCCATGGAGGTTTCAAGACAACATACCAAGTAGGACATGACACACAGTGGCCCACAGTTGTTCAGAGTTTTAAAAGGATGGTGCAGCCAGCCATCCCGCAGTGCAAATGCAGCCCTTGCAGATTGTGCATAAGGGAGTAAACTGCTAAAATTAGGTCCTTATCCAGTTAAAAGGCAGCTCAACAAGCAAGGTATTCCCTCCGCCCAGGTTAAGGCTATCCAAGATAAGCCGATGGGGAAAGGAGCCATGTCATATTTTCATGATAACCACTAAATACGATTCTCATTTGCAATTGTTTATGTAAAAGGAACACATCTGGATCCCCTACATATCCTGCGTGGCTCCAAGCCTAATCAAAGGATTTTGAGATGAATATAATAAACCAATAATTAAAGGTCCTGGGGCCAAAGTACCTAGCATTTATTGAGGGAGTATCAGGAACATTCACAAGAAAGCCTTGACAATCTCAATATGCATCCCCATTGCACAAAAAAGGAAACACCATTGTGACCAAGCACGAGTTTACCAAAAGTATTTCATCATTCAAGTCGATGTCGGGTAATGCGCTGTTTGAACTGAAAATCATCAGGCCAATTCAGTATACTTAAGCCGAAGACAGTGGTGACAAGGATTTCACGCAAGAGTCATTGTCCACCTGTAAAAACAAACTTATTGTTCGCCACTGATTGGGAGACACACATTTGAAATAAGCATTTACAATGCCAATGAGTCTAGCCTATGAGAGCTATTGGCTTTGGCAATTGTTAGAACTGGCTGGCTCTAAAGCCACCCCCAAACCTTTTGCCTTCACTCCTCCTATTTTTGCTTAATTCATTGTTGTTGGCCTTAGGACTCTGTACACTTTGCCACTTCTAACCAGTGCTAAAATCTTGTGTTCTCACCCCTAAACATGGTAACATTGGTTTACAATATAAGGCATCTTCCCAGGCGCAGTCAAGACTATAGTTATCTCAAGTAACTACAACTGGTGACCTAAACTAACTATAACTCATGCTCCTGCCATGAACAGAGTTGTCATCAATGATGTAATTACAGATGTGCAAGTCATCTTATTAATGGTGTCATAGAAGTGATGTAATATGTGAAGTCATAAGCAGTGGCTGGCGAGGGCATGCGTCACAGTTACTTGAGAGAACTACAACTGGCTAATTTCAGTGTTTTTATTTGTTTAAAACTTTTTAAAATGTAAAGTAAGATATATTTAAAATTCCTAATTATAATGACGATTTAACCTTTGAGTTTTTTCAGTGAATTTCTTGGGTCTTTTTAGCGTGCAAGTGATATTTTATTACCAATGTAATGTCAATCCCAGGCCACACACGACCTTTGGCCATTTGCGGAGTATGATTGGCTGCTGGCATATGGTCAAGTTCTGGGCCCAACCCTCCACTGGTCACTAACCCCTCGATGTGCGTGGGCGAACAGCGGGCACAGCAGGGTGTTGTGCATTAGGCCTGGCACCCAAACCCCGAAGTGCGCACATGGATGACTATGTGATGTTGCAATATAATGGCTGTCATTTTAAATAAGGCAAACCTATACCGACTTTGTCAATGGGTCAGACCACCAAAATATAAAAAGTGGGCCTACTGGCCTAATGAAGGGATTGGCATATCAACATACATAAAGCAGACATTGTCAAAAAATCATCAATAATTATAATCAAATGGATATTTCAATATTCCCACAGTGCAATGTTTAATAAAAGAGATTACAATAAAAAAAGAAATCAACAGGTATTTGAGCCTTTATTGTAACCATACAAACAAACACAAGAGGGTCCAGCTGAAGAGCATAAAGCCCAAGTTAGGAATGCTTTAAAAACATGGTAAGGATTTATTGGTTCAGGGGACTTACTACTTTTTTTGTAAATGTTGCTGGGGGACTACTGTACTCCCTGCAGCCCCACACCACAAAGAAATTCTTGTTGGTGCCCCTGCTCCTTCTAGGGACACCAACAGGAAAAAATAAAAATCAGTAAAAAGCCTTCGCAGAGCATTATGTGGCACTACTTGCTTTGAACAGTGAATAATAAACGAGACACTCCTATTTTTCATTTTTGTTGCGAGCTGTGGGGTGAGTCCGAGGTGCACCCATGGCCAAGTCGTCTCCCTGCAAGAGACCGCATGGGCCACTCAGAAACGGGCAAAATTTGTTTAGATATTTTTTTAATACTGGTCCCCATCTGAGACACCCCACAACATTTTTTTTAATTTACAGTTTGGACCTTCAGAGGGATTCCTAGGGCTCCCGGGGCATTGCCGTCTCCCTCCATGCCCAGGATTCATACACATTTGTATTTTTTTTTTTTTTTTAAATAGTGCAGTGCTGCGGTGCCCACCTGAGCACAACATTGCATTTTTCATGATGGTGGTGAGGGGTCAGCCCCAAGTCCACAGCAGCCCCACCTGCCCAACCAAGTGCAGCAGGAGCCAGCATTGCTGAACACCCAGCGAGATCAGCTTTTCATTTGCTTCCGTTGATTGGGAGCAATTCTGTCTTTCTCTGCCCTAAAGCACAGTCTGGGAGAAAGCTTTGTGCTTCCACCCAGCTGGAGAAGCTTTCTGCTCCCATCAGATGGTGGCCACAAGAAGATTTCCCTGCCTGCGCTCTTGGCAGAGAAAAGACAGTGTCCCAGAAATGGGGTTGCTGGGACACGACCCTGAGCCAGCTCTGGGGGACGAAGTCCTCTTGACCATACCATGGCTTGGGGAGGAAGCTTTATGCTTTGGGGTTATGTGTGACATCACTCAGAACAACTCAGCTAAAAATATCCCTGTAATTCATTGTTACCCTTTTATAGAATTCTACATATAGGGCCTGACCTGACCAAAATCTAAATCCCATTGAACATAATGGGATATATATTTCGGCAGATGGGATATTTGCCTCTGTTGTGACTAAGCAACCCGTCCGCCAAGTTCCAAATCAGGACTATGGTCCGCTCTAGCAGACTACTTTAGCCAGTCTCTTGGTGTAGGTGTTCTCCTTTAGCTTGGACCATTAACAGTAGATTGGGCAATTAATGGTCACTGTACCCTATCCTGGAGGAATATAAGGATATATTAACATTAACAAACAGAGAGGATAAACAACAAAATCTTCTTCTATCGTTTAGCAATGAAAGATGGTTCTACAAAGAACCTTTTTTGATTTTTTATAAGCTTTTTTAATTTGTTTTTTAGGTTTATGAACTTTTTCTGAGGATTTAACTACAAGCATGATAAAATGGGCATCTAAGCTTGGATCCAATAAAGAAAAAACCCTTCCCTTAATTTGCAAACCTTCTCATATGCAGTCAATCTTCTCTCTTGGTAGGGTATTTTGCTCCCCTGCGGATATAAATGTCCTGCAATCCATGCACAAGAGGGCAATACGGTGCTACAGGTAGATCCAATCTCTTGGAAGGGTGGATGTAGCACTGGGAAGAGCTCTGACACCTCCTTGCATACTGAAGTACTTGGCGTTGAGGCTCCTTCACCATACTGCCTCTTCTTCTTTGCAGCATTGAGCTGCCTGGTGTGCTACACCTTCAAGTGCTTCAACATCCTAGAATTACCGAAAGAATGCTTTTTACAAGTATCATTGAAAAACTGCTAGACACAGAGGCTGCACGTGACTATCTTTGCAGAGGCTTTCTTCTCATCGAGTGGTATGTTGACAAAGTCACACATGACTGATTGAGAGGTGGTGTATGGGTCGCCCAGCTGCTCCTCTTTGCACCCTCAGGGTCTTATTCTCCAGAAAATATTTTTTGTTTTTGATTATAACTACAAAAAAACTTTCAGAAAAGGTAAAAATGGCAGCAGACACTGGACAGTGTGTGGAAAGTGTGATCTGTCACTCCTTACTAACAGTAAGGGGGTTGGACTTACTGTCTACACATCAAACTAATGACATTATGTGATGATGTTTCTACATCTGTCTTGGATACCGCACTATCCTTTTCAGGTACTCCTGTACTTACAAATGTATACATTTCACTAAGCCTTCATGACCCCTTTCTTATTTCAGCCTGTGATGAAACCTCTAGGCTTTAAGTTTAAAAGAACTACTAATTCATCCTGAAGACAACTTTTGTTTAAAGGGTTTCTGGATCCCACGGTACTCCTGCGGGGCACAGAACAGGAAGTAAAACCCATTTGAGACTAATGCTGGACCTTCTCAATGTTCTATGGGTCCTGTAAAAGTAGCATGGTAGGTATGGGAGGTACAAAAATACAAATAAAGAAATAAAAAATTAAAGGAGACATCAGATTGGCCACTCAGGAGTCGCTACTCAAAAAACAGACTACACCCTTTGAAAACAACCTCAACTGATTTTGTTACCCACCGTTACTGTGCTGGTGTTTAACAAAGAGTTAGCAGTAAATGCAATCCCAAGCCTCCGTGGCCTCAGACAAAACTACAGACCAGCAAACACCAGGTGCATCATCCACTAGGCCTATGGAAAGTAAAACATCTGAAGATGATGACATCAGAGTTCTCACAAGAACGTCTGCAGTGCCACAACCGGCAATGCAAGAGAAGGAATTACTGGTGGGGCAGATATTAGACTTTTCAGCTGACGAAAGGAAAGTGCATAGGAGAATAAGTACACTTTGAGACTGAATGTGTGAAAAGATGAGACTCAACACTATTCAGTGGAAACCACTGGAATGTGGAAGCACATCTGTGCATGTTGGAATCAGAAGAAGCCAATGGTAGAAAGAGAACCAACTGCCCTGCAAGAAGTGCTGGCACAAGAAAAGCAAGAAAATAATGAAAACATGCAGCATGTCAGGGTATATTGCAGACAAGGTCATAAATTTGTGGTGAAGTTAGTTAAAGAATATATAAAAGGCCAGGGAACTGTATTTCCAAATACAATACAAAGACTTGTGTAAAAACATAAAGTAATCAAATACATAAAAAAAAAAAAAATTGTATTGAAAACAGTTAAACAATAGTAAAAAAAATGTGTAAAAATGTAAAAAAAAAAAAAAAAAAAAAAAAAAGTTCAAAATGGTTCACAAAAATAAAAACACAAAAACCTAGAATCTACTCTCCCCGAAACAATCACATGTTGTTGTGTAAACAGGAGTTGGTTGCATTAAAAGGTCATGTGCATTAGTGGCTTGGTACCCTTTGGGCGTTAGGAGTAGAGCACGGTTGGACACCAAGGTGGCTGCTAACCTTTCCCTGCTCGGCACGGCTTCGAACTGGCTGGATATGATTTTAAAAAATCACAAATTAACTTAAAAACAAAGGTTAAAGTGATGTTATAGTTAGTTATGTAAAAATACCTTAACTTTTGTTAAATAAACCTCAAACTCACTGAAAAACCAAAGGCTGTAACAATCACAGCCTCTACCTTGTTTAAATAACATACAATTTGCTTTTTAACCTTTACTGGCCACCGAACTGTACACCATATAACTTTTACCATACTGTATCAGGACTCCAGTCTCCAGGACTGCCCTGGTCCTTTTTTGTCTATCTATCTATCTAGTAAATATAAGCTGTATATAATACTTGTGGGCCCTTTACTACCTACTTTGTTTTTCTAAATTATACTGTATAGCGGAGGCAAGCCTTATCGCCTGAGGTAGATGGCAGCGTTTCTTGGAAACTCTGTAGCCAGCGTGCCTAACAAGGAATAGTGCAGTGGTGTCCCATGGTGCCTTGAGCTCTCCAAGTTGCTTTGCAGTTGCAAGGTGTTCCACACCTCTTAGCCATTGTTTTTCTTCCACAGGGGATGCGTCTCTCTTCATATCGGCGGAGCGCCTCTCTTTCCTCAGAGTCGCCCGCTATTTTGTCAGGATCGATGTGGTGACGATGAGCCCTGACAGGAATCAGCACTCACTACGAAACACATACATCCGTTTTCATGCCTCTAACTCTTCTTTCAAGAGGCTTTATTCCTATTTAAAGCAATATTATCCTTTTTTATTACAAATAAGTGAAACACCTTTCAACTTATAAGGAATAAGACTGAACTATAACTGCATTCAACATACTATAACATACTAAGTGTCTAGATTTATACAACTGTATAAATGTCCTTATGGCTTAAAACATATGAAATTCTATTCTTTAAATACTATGTCTGGTTTTATTGCTCATGAACTGCAACATACAATTTTCTACTATTCAAAAGTGTTATTCCTCATAAATCTGCTCAGATATCTTGATCGCCTCCTAAGTCAAAGCGGAAACTTCATCATTTTGCATTTCCTTCTATTTTGTTGTTAGGATAATGCCAAGTTTTAGTTCATAAGTATCGTTGACATACATATTTTACCTCCTGTGTTAACCTATTTTCATGTCATCTTCCTACAGGTAAAGTTCCCCCTTGTACATGTTTCCTGATCCATCTCTTTCAATCTTTTGTGTGCCTTGTCATACCTGCGGACTGGATGTGCTGTCTTACCCATGTGGTCACTCCTATCTATGCTCATCATAGATTACCTAGTTATGTCCCTCTCCCTTTCTATTTGTGGTTCAGTCATTTTGATGTTCTCCCCTTCACTTTCCTTCCAGCATTCTTCCTCTCCTCTCCCTTCCTCTTTTTTCTCACTGCATTTTTCACTACATTTCACTTATTCTTTCTTATCTCGCCTAACCCTTTCCAATTATTATTACATTGTTCTTCCTTCACATTGGTTTACTTCTTCCCTTCTACATGGTTATTGTCTTACTCTTCTACGATTTTACCTTTACTTTGATTTTCCTCCAATGGTCTTAAAACTTATGTCATGGTATGTCAGAGGTTTAAATTTCCCTATTAAGAGACAGAGAGTATTGACACATTTATCAAAGCTTGGGGCCCATATCACTTTTGTGCAAGAATCTCATTTTACAGAAAATACTTTTTGAAATTAAAACTGAGATATATAGGAAAAGTATTTTTCTCACTAGGAACCAGTAAGAAAAATAGTCTTGTAATCCTTTGCCATGAATGTCTTCATAGCCAAGTTATATCACAAGAAACTGATGAGATGACCATTGGATATTGCTCAAATTATTGATTGACAAAGTACAATTGCTTTAACAAATATATACTGCTGCACTGCTCCAGACTGTCAATTCTGGACAATTATTAACCAAAAACAACACTGAGGATATTTTTTCACTTGCAGGAGGCTGCAATCAGCTTGTTGATCCTTTTATTGATTATAACTCTACATCACATTAAATAGCCAACAAACCCCAGAAAGCTTTTCTTCACACTATTCAATAACACAATCTAACCGATGCAGGGAGATAATGTAATTCCACTTTGCACGAATATTCATATTTTCTGCAGTATATGATACACAATGAAGGACTGATTACATTTTTCTTTCTCATAATTTGACCCAGACTTAACATTCTGCAGAAATAGCTTCTATCCTGGTATCTCATCATGCCCAATTTCTATACATCTAGACATCGTACACAAATCCACATGTCCAAAGCGTGAAGATTTAACAATTTATTCTTGATAGACTCCTCATTTGCTTACTCTTTTACATCTTTCTTCACAACTACTTTCCGATTAATGACACAGTAGATATGCCCTTCCATACCATTTGGGGTACATTTAAAACTTCAGCTCATGATTTTATAATTATTTTTTTGTCTAAGAAACTGAAATTTTCACAAAATCAATCCAAGTTAATATTAGACAACATCAAATTATTGGAACGTTCTAAATCAATTAAAAAAAGTTTTACAAATATTTATGTACACCAGAAACCCTTTCCTTCTGATTCCCACATTCCACATTACGTATCCTCCATACAAAAACCTGTATCTCCACAATAAGATTTTTCACTGTTAGAATCAGGTATTACACAAACTAAATTTCACACTGCTTTGTTTAGATTTAAAAAAAGATAAAGTTCCATGACCAGATGGATTCACGGTAGAATTTTATACACACTTCTCTAAATTTCTTCTCCCCAAACTATTTACCTTAATTAAATCCTTTACTCTCTCTTTTTTTATCATCAGGATCTTTTATTAGATGCCCTATTTGTCTTATTCCAAAGGAAAAAAAGCAACCACAGTTTTGATAAATCTATGGATCCATATCTCTTGTCAACATAGATTATAAAATGTTTTCAAAAGCATTGTCTCTTCATTTAGAATCTTTCTTTCCTAACTTTTTAGGAAAGGAGCAATCAGGTTTTTTCAAAGGGAAATATACTTCTGATAACAACCAGCTTCTTTTTGATGTCCTTTCAAAGTCCACCGTACTTAATGAACCCCTGGCAGCTATTGCCTTAGACACCGAGAAGTCCATTGATCATGTAAATTGGACATTTTTGTCACCTTTAATTGGTTCCAAAATAAATAACCTCATTTCACTTCTTTAAACCTCCCCTTGAGCAGCAGTTTTTTGCAAATGGGCTGATTTCTCCTTACTTTACCATAAGCAGGGGTGTACGTCAGGGAAGTCTTCTTTCCCCATATCTTTTTAATTCTGCCTTAGAACCAGACTTGGACAAAGCTCAGATCAACACGGTTTTCCATACAAAACACAGCAAATTAATTTGGCTCTATATGCTGACATTTACCAATTATGTCATCTCCTCAGTCATCCGTTTCTGATTTTTCACCTGAGGTTAGTTTCTATGCCTTAGTTTCCAGATATATGTTAAACCATGACAAATGTGAAATCTTACCTTTCAATAAATGTACTTTTAAACATGATTTCTTTTTCAAATGAAATATCTTGGTCTTCAATTCACTTCATCCCTTAAAACATCTATATCCCTAAATTTGGATAATTGTGTCGACAAAATAATGGCACCCAGTATACCTCTCGTGGTAGGGCAATATGGTGCCCGTTATCGAGACCAAGGACTGGTCAGGTCCAAAATGGGTTGATGAGTTAAGCTGAAAATAAACAACTTTTTGTGCTCACGTGCTGGTACTGCCATTCTTTTCATTACAAGTGAGATGGCCCGGCTCATCAAGAACGCTCCTTGACACAGCCTCACCTCTGCCCTTTTAAGAGACCTACACTAGTTGCCAATCTACAAGAGAATCATGTTTAAGCTCCTGACCCACGCCTACAAGGCCCTATACGACGCCGGACCAGCCTACCTCAACCACAGACTCTCCTTCTACACTCCCGCCAGACAACTCTGCTCCACCCACCAGGCCCTCACCAAGGTCCCCCGCATCCAGAAAACCACAGCCGGAGGTATATCCTTCTCACACATCGCCGCCAAGACCTGGAACATCCTCCCCATCCACCTCAGGCAATCCCCCACTCTGTCTCAGTTCAGGAAGCACCTCAAAAACTGGGTCTTCGACTGATCATCCCCACCCCCCTTTTCCATCCCCCAAAGCCTTGAAACCCTCACGGATGATTAGCCACGCTATACAAATCCCCTGATTGATTGATTGGCTAACTGAATGAATGAATGTTATATACATATTCACTTAAAAAAACAAAAGTTACAGGAATATTATAGCTAGGCTCACATTTCAAATGTACAAAACCACAGAAATTCAGCAGTTATAGTTAGATTTATCACAAATAACTACAAACTGCGTCATAAGGTAACTAGAACTCATGCCATCACCATGCACAGTTTTCTCATCAGTAATTTTATTCCACGTTTCAGTGATATTAGCAATGACGGCATAGAAGAAGTTATGAGTGATGTAATATGTTAGGTAAGTCTGAGTCCCAAAATGGCTGTCAGCACTTCCTTGTTGCCAGCCAGCAAGAACTCTACACGAGATCAGGAGGATCTGCTAAGTGTTCACACCTCTAGATATATAAAATTGGTTTTCTTTGAACATCTCAAAAACTACTGAACGGATTTACACCAAATCCTTAAAAAAGGGCTCTTTCTGGACCAAGAGCTACCTTTCTCCCAAATTTGATGTCATCAGTGATGTCATTTGAGATGTCATCAGTGTTGTCACTGACTAGGTCAGGAGTTATGTAATATGTGAGGTCATAAGCAGTGCATTACATGGACACAAGTTATAGTTAGCTACGTTAACTACAAACTGCTGCATTTCTATGGTGTTTTATGTGTGAAATGTGAGCCTAGCTATAACGTTCCCCCCTAACTTTTCCTTTTTTAATTGAATTTCTATTTCCTAAATGCCCTGTAACCTTTTTTTTTTCCAGTGAATTTCTATTTTGTTTTTCAACGTAACGTAATTTTCATTACTATATGTTAATCCAATTGGCGGCTGTGCACAGCGGGGGTTGGCTGCGAGACCCCCCCCCTTCTTCCCAGGAAACCCACTATAACTATCCAACCCCCACCCCAGGTGCGGCCACCCTCCCCTGGCCAATCTCTGCCCCGGGGACCCCATCCCCTGCGGCCCAGCCTAAATATAAAATTTTGATTTTTTTGGGGGGGGGGAGCATTGTGGCCATCCGCTAGGGCCCAGCCAAGTGACCTGGGTTCTCCCCCATGGCACCCAGTAACAAAGTTGGGGAGGGCAGGGGAGCCTGAAGGCCCCCGTGGTCCCAGCTGGCTCCCCACCTCATGAGGGAGCAGGCATTGCTTTCACAGAGAGGAAGCTTCTAAAGCAGGTTCCTCTCTGTGAGACTAATCGACCTTAGTTACCCTGCCTGTATCTCCGCGGGCAGGGAAACAGAGGAAACCTGCACTTGCAGTGAGGGAGAGCTGCTTAACAGCTCTCCCTCAATGCAAGCGGAGTGTTTGCTGTAACCTGGTGGGAGCTGTCAGCTACCGACAAAGTTACAGAAAACGGCTATGTCCGGGGAGTGGACACACTGGTACATAGCAGAAGCTGGCCCTGGAGGGTGGAGGTACCCAGGGCCAACAATGGTTCATCGACGGGGCCACGAGGTCCCCCTCCAACAATCATTAACCTGGGGAGGTTGTGATCCCGGGGGCTCTGCAGGGCCCTAAAAATCCACTGGCATTGGTGAGTCTTATGTGATCCGGTCAAGCTATTTTTAATACTTATTCCTCCTTTCTGGCCAGTTGACACAGAATAGGAGTTCTATTCAGTAGAAAAGTGGAGGGGCAATACAAGATGCCTTTAAATCTTGTTCTTATGTCACATTTGCTCTGTGTTCACAGAGGTCAAAAGTGGGGTTTTCATACAATTAATTTTCCTTCTGACTGCAGAGTTCCAGGACTTTGTAACATGAACTGTGTAACCTGCTGCTTAGAATGTAAAATAAAAGGATCGAGGGTGTCAGGGTTTTCCTAACAAACAACATTTGAATGACTAAGTCAACTGTGCAAACATTTAAAAATATATTTCAGTAGTTGTGAAAGCCCTTTGTTTATATTTCTGTGTGATGAAAAAATATTTTAATAGGATGAAAACAAGTCAGAGTACTTTACATGATGATGTGCAAAAGATATGTTTTCTGAAAACCAATTTTCACAGATCGTTAATTCACTATATAGTTAGTGGAGAGGTTTTTGGACATTTCTTGGAAAATTACTGTGTGTAGATGACAATATGTTACTACATCATGGTTTAATACTATATTTATTAAAATTGAGTGTTTAAACAAACTGAGAAACACTCCTGCCCTGATGGCAATGTTGTGAGCAAACTAAAAGAAGTCCTAGGTTATGTGGGCTAGACCTCATGGGTATGTGGGCTAGATCCTTGTGATGCATGCAGCAAACTTTAGTCTCCTTAATCGAACAAAAGAGGTTTTTTTGTACTGCAGAAATGCTGAGCTCACATTTTGTACTGCAGAAATGTTGAGCTCAATCATATGTGAGAATTAAGAAAAAGGCAACTCTGTAAACTATTGCCTAGGATCACACAATTTGAGACCCATTTACGGGTCAAGTACATTAAGTTTGGTTGAGTAGATTATTTAAGTTACTCGACCCGCAGGTCTAGTAACATTTTTATGATTTTTGGAGCCCTGCTCTGAGATCCAAAACAGATCCCCTTCACTCTTTTTTTGTAACTCCAGGGAGGTAGCGGTCCCTGCATCTCCACTGGGGGAAACCCATATTTGATTAAAGCACCAGGGAGGTGTGTGCCCTGCACGTCATTTTATTTAGTCTCCAGGGCGTTGAATCGGTGCCTTGAGGAGATGGTGGTCCCCAGGGCCATGCAGGGAAACAGTTCGAAAGATTGCTCCCTCCCAGAGGAAGCAGCATTAGGAGCTGCTCCCTGCAGGCAGGAACAATGCCGGCTCCCGATGTGTGCCCTGGGTGGACACCATACTTTATCAGTGCTGGGCCCCAGGGGATGGGTTTCTTGGGGCTGATATTGGGACGGGAAGAGAGCGGCACGCCCCCTTTCCCCTAATAAATCAAGCCAAGTCCCGGAACATGGGGTCCCCAGTGCCAAAATCGGCCCTAGAAGGGTAGCTATGGGCCCCCTCCACATGAAAATCACAACGGGTCTGGGGATGGGGTCACCTGGACCTGAAATCAGCGAGAAGAGGGGGCCATGCATGCCCCCTTACTTTTATTACAAAGAGTGGCCCTTGGGGATGCTATCCCCAGAGCCAACAAGATTTGTGGAGGGGGGCTACGCAGTCCCCTCCTCTTCATTTAAATAAGTGGCCCCAGAGGATGAGGTCCTCAGGCCAATAAATGCGCTGGTAGGGGGGCTGTGCATCCCCTCTCCCCCTTTATTGTTTGAAATGTCCCTGGGATATGGGGGCCCCAGGGCATAATGAGGCTTGGGGGAGGGGGGCTGCATTCCCATTAAATAAAAAAATTAAAAAAATTAAAAAAAGGCCCCATGTGATGGGGTCCCCAGGGTGAGGGACCTATGGCCAACTACCAGCTGCACAGTGTGGGGTTGACTGCCTCTGGGGTTGTTGGCTACAGGTCAGGCCTTGTAGTCAACCCCCCACCGCGCATAGGCAAAGGCTGTGCGCAGTGTGGGGTTGGCAGCAGGCCCTGCAGCCAACCTCTGTGTGCAGCAGGGGTTGCATTTATGTATGGTAATTAAATATTACTTTAGATTAAGAAAACTCTAGGAATTCACTGAAAAAAGGTTAAATCAATGTTATAGTTAGGTGTGATAAAAAAATCTGTTTACAAAAAAAAACTTTTGAAAATCACAGGAAAAAGGCTTAAGTAACCTTATAGTGAGGTAAATTTGTTAGTGAAAACTTTAACTGACGACATGAACTAAAAACAAAAACACAGATTTTCACCAATTGTAGTTAGTAGACCCAACTATATCTTGAGCCCCATC